>NC_141540.1:691842-1005263 GCF_021556685.1 Rattus norvegicus | reverse complement strand
TCCTATTGGGGACCTACTCAATTTCCATGATACTTAGATTCCGTTCCTTAAAATGTTGCTGTATATTGAAAAGCAAACTCATACAAGCATATCCCATGGGAACTCACTGAATTCGCCTAGAAATTTTGATTCTATTCGTGAAAATTTTTCTATATCCTGAACAGTCCACTTATTACTACTGCCACCTACTGGGAAATAACCGAATTCAAAAAGATACTCAGATTAGGCTCAGGAAATTTTGATAAATTTGAAAAGTACACATATTACAAGAGCCTGCTACTGGGAACTAACTGAATTCACAAAGAAACAGTGTGTCAGTTCGTTAAAACCTTGCTCTATGTTGAATAACAATCTTATTACACACATATCCTATTAGAACGTACAGAATTCACCAGGTTACTTAGATTCCGTTCCTTAAAATGTTGCTATATATTAAAAAGCACACTCATACAAGCATGTCCCATTGGGAATTCACTGATTTTGCGTAGAAATTTTGATTCGATTCGTGTAAATTTTTCTAAATCACGAACACTCCACTTATTACTTCTGTGGCCTTTTGGGAACTAACCGATTTCACCAAGTTTCTGAGATTCAGCTCCCGAAATTTTGATAAATCTTTAAAAGTACACATATTACAAGAGCCTGCTAATGGGAACTAACTGAATTCACAAAGAAACAGTGTTTCAGTTCGTTAAAACTGTGCTCTATCTTGAATAACAAGCTTATTACATGCAAATCCAATTGGGAACCTACTGAATTCACAATGATACTTAGATTCCGTTCCATAAAATGATTCTATATATTGAAGAGAAAACTCATACAAGCATGTCCCATTGGGAACTCACTGAATTCGCCTAGAAATTTTGATTCCATTCGTGAACATTTTTCTATATCCCTAACAGTCCACTTATTACTACTATGTCCTATTTGGAACTTACTGAATTCACCAATTTACTCAGATTCGGCTCACCAAATTTTGATAAATCTTTAAAAGTACACATATTCCAAGAGACTGCTACTGTGAACTAACTGAATTCACAAAGAAACAGTGATTCAGTTCGTTAAAACGTTGCTCTGCTTGTGTAATAAGCTTATTACATGTGAATCCTATTGGGAGCTACTGAATTCACCATGATACTTAGATTCCGTTAATTAAAATCTTGCTATATAGTGAAAAGCAAACTCATACAAGCATGTCCCAATGGGAGCTCACTGAATTCGCCTAGAAATATTGATTGCTTTCGTCAAAATGTTTCTATATCCCGAACAGTCCACTTATTACTACTGCTGTCTATTGTGAACTACCCCAATTCACGAAGTTACTGAGATTCGGCTCACCAAATTTTGATAAATCTTTAAAAGTACACATATTACAAGAGCCTGCTACTGGCACTAACTGAATTCACAAAGAAAGAGTGTTTCAGTTCGTTAAAACTTTGATAGGTCTTGAATAACAAGCTTATTACTTGCGAATCCAATTGGGAACCTACTGAATTCACCATGATACTTAGATTCCGTTCCTTAAAATGTTGCTCTATATTAAAAGCAAACTCATACAAGCCTGTCCCATTGGGAAATCAGTGAATTTGCCTAGAAATTTTGATTATATTCATGAAAATGTTTCTATATTCCGAACACTCCACGTATTACTACAGAGGCCCATTGGGAACTAACAGAATTCACAATGTTACTCAGGTTTCGCTCACCAAATTTTGATAAATCTTTAAAAGTACACATATTACAAGAGCCTGCTACTGGGAACTCACTGAATTCACAAAGAAACAGTGTTTCAGTTCGTTAAAACGTTGCTCTATCTTGAATAACAAAATTATTACATGCGAATCGTACTGGGAACCTACTGAATTCACCATGATACTTAGATTCCGTGCCTTAAAATGTTGCTCTATATTGAAAAGGAAACTCATACAAGCATATCCCACTGGGAACTCACTGAATTCGCCTAGAAATTTTGATTCCATTAGTGAACATTTTTCTATATCCCGAACAGTCCAATTATTACTACTGCGGCCTATTGGGAACTAACCGAATTCACCATGTTACTCAGATTCGGTTCACCAAATTTTGATATATCATTAAAAATACACAATTACAAGAGCCTGCTACTGGGAACTAACAGAATTCACAAAGAATCAGTGTTTCAGTTCGTTAAAACGTTGCTCTATCTTGAATAACAAGCTTATTACAAGCGAAACCTATTGGGGACCTAATGAATTCACAATGATACTCAGATTCCGTTCCTTAAAATATTGCTATATATTGAAAAGCACACTCATACAAGCATGTCCCATGGGAACGCACTGAATTCGCCTAGAAATTTTGAATCCATTCGTGAAAATTTTTCTATATCCTGAACAGTCCATTTATTACTACTGCAGCCTATTGTGAACTAACCGAATTCACAAAGTTACTGAGATTTGGCTCACCAAATTTTGATAAATCTTTAAAAGTACAGATATTACAAGAGCCTGCTACTGGGAACTAACTGATTTCACAAAGAAACAGTGTTTCAGTTCGTTAAAACGTTGCTCTATCTTGAATAACAAGCTTATTACATGCGAATCCTATTGGGCAACTACTGAATTCACCATGATACTTAGATTCCGTTTTTAAATGTTGCTATATATTGAAAAGCACACTCATACAATCAAGTCCCATTGGGAGCTCACCGATTTCGCCTAGAAATTTTGATTCCATTCGTGAAAATTTTCTATGTCCCGAACAGTCGTCTTGTACTACTGCGGCCTATTGGAACTACCAAATCATCAAGTTACTGAGATTCGGCTCCACAAACTTTGGTAAATCTTTAAAAGTACACATATTACAAGGTCAGGCTACTGTGAACTAACTGAATTCACAAAGAAACAGTGTTTCAGTTCGTTAAAACGTTGCTCTATCTTGAATAACAACCTTATTACATGCGAATCCTATTGGGAACCAACTGAATTCACCATGATACTTAGATTCCGTTCGTTAAAATGTTGCTCTATATTGAAAAGCAAACTCAAACAAGCATGTCCCATTGGGAACTCACTGAATTCGCCTATAAATTTTGATTCCATTCGTGAAAATTTTTCTATATCCCGAACAGTCCACTTATTACTACTGCGGTCTACTTGGAACTAAACGATTTACCGATTTACTCAGATACGGCTCCGGATATTTTGATAAATCTTTAAAAGTACACATATTATGAGAGTCTGCTACTGGGAACTAACTGAATTCACAAAGAAACAGTGTTTCAGTTCATTAAAACGTTGCTCTATCTTGAATAACAAGCTTATTACATGTGAATCCTATTGGGAACCTACTGACTTCACCATGATACTTAGATTCCGTTCCTTAAAATATTGCTCTGTATTGAAAAGCAAACTCATACAAGCATGTCCCTTTGGGAAATCACGGAATTCGCCTAGAAATTTTGATTATATTCATGAAAATTTTTCTATATCCCGAACAGTCCATTTATTACTACTGCGGCTTATTGGGAACTAACCGAATTCACCATGTTACTCAGATTCGGCTCACCAAATTTTGATAAATCTTTGAAAGTACACATATTACAATAGCCTGTTATTGGGAACTAACTGTATTCACAAAGAAACAGTGTTTCAAGTTGCTCTATCTTGAAGAACAAGCTTATTACATGCGAATCCTTTTGGGAACCTACTGAATTCACCATGATAATTAGATTCCGTTCCTTAAAATATTGCTCTATATTGAAAAGCAAACTCATACAAGCATGTCCCATTGGGAACTCACTGAATTCCCCTAGAAATTTTGATTCCATTCGTGAAAATTTTTCTATATCCCGAACAGTCCACTTATTACTCCTGCGGCCTATTGGGAACTAACCGAATTCACCATGTTACTCAGATTCGGCTAACCAAATTTTGATAAATCGTTAAGTACAAATATTATAAAAGCCTGCTACCTGGAACTAACTGAATTCACAAAGAAACAGTGTTTCACTTTGTTAAAATGTTGATCTATCTTGAATAACAAGCTTATTATATGCGAATCCAATTGGCACCTACTGAATTCACCATGATACTTAGATTCCGTTCCTAAAATGTTGCTCTATATTGAAAAGCAAACTCACACAAGCATGTCCCATTGGGAAATCACTGAATTCGCCTAGAAATTTTGATTCCATTCGTGAAAATTTTTCTATATCCCGAACAGTCCACTTATTACTACTGCGGCCTACTGGGAACTAAACGATTTACCGATTTACTCAGATACGGCTCCGGATATTTTGATAAATCTTAAAAGTACACATATTATGAGAGTCTGCTACTGGGAACTAACTGAATTCACAAAGAAACAGTGTTTCAGTTCGTTAAAACGTTGCTCTATCTTGAATATCAAGATTATTAAATGTGAATCCTATTGGGAACCTACCGAATTCACCATGATACTTAGATTCTGTTCCTGAAAATGTTGCTCTATATTGAAAAGCAAACTCATACAAGCATGTCCCATTGGGAAATCACTGAATTCGCCTAGAAATTTTGATTCCATTCCTGAAAATTCTTCTATCTCCCGAACAGTCCACTTATTACTAGTGCAGCCTTTTGGGAACTAACAGAATTCACGATGTTTCTCAGCTTCAGCTCACCAAATTTTGATAAATCTTTAAAAGTACATTTATTACAAGAGCAAGCTACTGGGAACTAACTGAATTCACAAAGAAACAGTGTTTCACTTCGTTAAAACGTTGCTCTATTTTGATAACAAGCTTATAACATGCGATTCCTATTGGGAACCTACTGAATTCACCATGATACTTAGGTTCCGTTCCTTAAAATGTTGCTCTATATTGAAAAGCAAACTCATACAAGCATGTCCCGTTGGGAACTCACTGAATTCGCCTAGAAATTTTGATTCCATTCGTGAAAATTTTTCTATATCCCGAACAGTCCACTTATTACTACTGCGGCCTATTGGGAACTAACCGAATTCAACATGTTACTCAGCTTCGGCTCAACAAATTTGGATAAATCTTTAAAAGTACAGATATTACAAGAGCAGGCTACTGGGAACTAACTGAATTCACAAAGAAAAAGTGTTTCAGTTCATTAAAACGTTGCTCTATCTTGAATAACAAGCTTATTACATGTGAATGCTATTGGGTACCTACTGTATTCACCATGATACTTAGATTCTGTTCCTGAAAATGTTGCTCTATATTGAAAAGCAAACTCATACAAGCATGTCCCATTGGGAAATCACTGAATTCGCCTAGAAATTTTGATTCCATTCGTGAAAATTTTTCTATATCCCGAACAGTCCACAAATTACTACTGCGGCCTATTGGGAACTAAACGATTTACCGATTGACTCAGATACAGCTCAGGAAATTTTGATAAATCTTTAAAAGTACATATATTACAAGAGTCTGCTACAGGGAACTAACTGAATTCACAAAGAAACAGTGTTTCAGTTCGTTAAAACGTTGCTCTATCTTGAATATAAAGCTTATACATGTGATACCTATTGGGAACCTACTGACTTCACCATGATACTTAGATTCCGTTCCTTAAAATATTGCTCTGTATTGAAAAGCAAACTCATACAAGCATGTCCCTTTGGGAAATCACGGAATTCGCCTAGCAATTTTGATTATATTCATGAAAATTTTTCTATATCGCGAACAGTCCACTTATTACTACTGCGGCTTATTGGGAACTAACCGAATTCACCAAGTTACTCAGATTCTGCTCACCAAATTTTGATAAGTCTTTGAAAGTACACATATTACAATAGCCTGTTACTGGGAACTAACTGTATTCACAAAGAAACAGTGTTTCAATTTGCTCTATCTTGAATAACAATCTTATTACATGCGAATCCTATTGGGAACCTACTGAATTCACCATGATAATTAGATTCCGTTCCTTAAAATGTTGCTCTATATTGAAAAGCAAACTCATACAAGCATGTCCCATTGGGAACTCACTGAATTCGCCTAGAAATTTTGATTGCATTCGTGCTAATTTTTCGATATCCCACACAGTCCACTTATTACTACTGCGGCCTATTGGGAACTAACCAAATTCACCATGTCACTCAGATTCGGCTCACCAAATTTTGATAAATCGTTAAAAGTAAACATATTATAAGAGCCTGCTACTGGGAATAACTGAATTCACAAAGCTACAGTGTTTCAGTTCGTTAAAACTTTGCTCTATCTTGAATAACACGATTATTACATGCGAATCCTATTGGGAACCTACTGAATTCACCATGATACTTAGATTCCGTTTCTTAAAATGTTGCTATATATTGAAAAGCGCACTCATACAAGCATGTCCCATTGGGAGCTCACTGAATTCGCCTAGAAATTTTGATTCCATTCTTGAAAATATTTCTATATCCCGAACAGTCTATTTATTACTACTGCGGACTATTGGGCACTAACCGATTTTTCTACGTTATTGAGATTCTGCTCAGCGAATTTTGATTAATCTTTAAAAGTACACATATTACAAGAGCAGGATACTGGGAACTAACTGAATCCACAAAGAAACAGTGTTTCAGTTCGTTCAAACGTTGCCCTATCTAGAATAACAAGCTTATTACATGAAAATCCTACAGGGAACCTACTGAATTCACCATGATACTTAGATTCCGTTCCTTAGAATGTTGCTCTATATTTAGGGGCACACTCATACAAGCATGTCCCATGGGGAACTCACTGAATTCGCCTAGAAATTCTGATTCCATTCATGAAAATTTTTTTATATTCCGAACAGTCCACTTATTACTACTGCCGCCTATTGGGAACTAATCGAATTCACAAAGTTACTCAGATTCGGCTAACCAAATTTTGAAAAATCTTTAAAAGTACACATATTACAAGAGCCTGCTACTAGGAACTAACTGAATTCACAAAGAAACAGTGTTTCAGTTTGTCAAAACGTTGCTCTATCATGATAACAAGCTTATTACATGCGAATCCTACTGGGAACCTACTGAATTCACCATGATACTTAGAATCCGTTCCTTAAAATGTTGGTATATATTGAAAAGCAGACTTATACAAGCATGTAACATTGGGAACTCACTGAATTCGCATAGAAATACTGATTCCATTTGTGAAAATTTTTCTATATCCCGAACAGTCCACTTAATACTACTGCGGCCTACTGGGAATTAACCGAATTCACCAAGTAACTCAAATTCGGCTCAGGAAATTTTTATAAATCTTGAAAAGTACACATATTACAAGAGCCTGCAAATGGTTGGAACTGGAAAATATCATCCTGAGTGAGCTAACCCAATCACAGAAAGACATACATGGTATGCACTCATTGATAAGTGGCTATTAGCCCAAATGCTTGAATTACCCTAGATCCCTAGAACAAACGAAACTCAAGACGGATGATCAAAATGTGAATGCTTTACTCCTTCTTTAAATGAGGAAAAAGAATACCCTTGGCAGGGAAGGGAGAGGCAAAGATTAAAACAGAGACTGAAGGAACACCCATTCAGAGCCTGCCCCACATGTGGCCCATACATATACAGCCACCCAATTAGACAAGATGGATGAAGCAAAGAAGTGCAGACCGACAGGAGCCGGATGTAGATCGCTCCTGAGAGACACAGCCAGAATACAGCAAATATAGAGGCGAATGCCAGCAGCAAACCACTGAACTGAGAATAGGTCCCCTATTGAAGGAATCAGAGAAAGAACTGGAAGAGCTTGAAGGGGCTCGAGACCCCAAAAGTACAACAATGCCAAGCAACCAGAGCTTCCAGGGACTAAGCCACTACCTAAAGACTATACATGGACTGACCCTGGACTCTGACCCCATAGGTAGCAATGAATATCCTAGTAAGAGCACCAGTGGAAGGGGAAGCCCTGGGTCCTGCTAAGACTGAACCCCCAGTGAACTAGTCTATGGGGGGAGGGCGGCAATGGGGGGAGGGTTGGGAGGGGAACACCCATAAGGAAGGGGAGGGGGGAGGGGGATGTTTGCCCGGAAACCGGGAAAGGGAATAACACTCGAAATGTATATAAGAAATACTCAAGTTAATAAAAAAATAAAAATAAAAAAAAAAAGAGCCTGCTACTGGGAACTAACTGAATTCACAATGAAGGAGTGTTTCAGTTCGGTAAAACGTTGCTCTATCATGAATAACAAGCTCATTACATGCGAATCCTATTGGGAACCTACTGAATTCACCATGATACTGAGATTCTGTTCCTTAAAATGTTGCTATACATTGAAAAGCACACTCATACAAGCATGTCCCATTGGGAACTCACTGAATTCGCCTAGAAATTTTGATTCAATTCCTGAAAATTTTTCTACATCCCGATCAGTCTATTTATTACTACTGCGGCCTATTGGGCACTAACTGATTTTTCCACGTTATTGAGATTCGGCTCAGCATATTTTGATTAATCGTTAAGAGTACACATATTACAAGATCCTGCTAAAGGGAACTAACTGAATTCACACGAAACAGTGTTTCAGTCGTTAAAACGTTGCTCTATCTTGAATAACAAGCTTATTACATGCGAATCCTATTGGGCACCTACTGAATTCACCATGATACTTAGAATCCGTTCCTTAAAATGTTGCTATATATTGAAAAGCACACTCATACAAGCATGTCCCATTGGGAACTCACTGAATTCGCCTAGTAATTCTGACTCCATTCATGAAAATTTTTCTATATCGAACAGTCCACTTATTACTACTGCCGCCTATTGGAAACTAACCGAATTCACAAAGTTACTCAGATTCGGCTATCCAAATTTTGATAAATCTTTAAAAGTACACATATTAAAAGAGCCTGCTACTGGGAACTTACTGAATTCACAAAGAAACAGTGTTTCAGTTCGTTAAAACGTTGCTCTACCTTGAATAACAAGCTTATTACATCCGAATCCTATTGGGAACCTAGTGAATTCACAATGATACTTAGATCCGTACTTTAAATGTTGCTATATATTGAAAGGCACACTCATACAAGCATGTCCCATTGGGAACTCACTGAATTCGTCTAGAAATTTTATTCCATGCGTGAAAATTTTTCTATATCCCGAACAGTCCACTTACTATTGCTGTCTATTGGGAACTAACTGAATTCACCAAGTTACTGAAATTCGGCTCACCAAATTTTGATAAATCTTTAAAAGTACACATATTAAAGAGCCTGCTACTGGGTACTAACTAAATTCAGAACGAAACAGTGTTTCAGTTCGTTAAAACTTTCCTCTATCTTGAATAACTAGCTGATTACATGCGAATCCTATTGGGAACCTACTGAATTCTACATGATACTTAGATTCCGTTCCTTCAAATGTTGCTATATATTGAAAAGCACACTCATACAAGCATGTCCCATTGGAAACTCACTGAATTCGTCTAGAAATTTTGATTACATTCGTGAAAATTTTTCTATATCCCAAATAGTCCACTTATTACTACTGCCGCCTATAGGAACTAACCGAATTCACCAAGTTACTCAGATTTGGCTCAGGATATTTTGATAAATCTTTAAAAGTACACATATTACAAGAACAGGCTACTGGGAACTAACTGAATCCACAAAGAAACAGTGTTTCAGTTCGTTCAAACATTGCTCTATCTTGAATAACAAGCTTATTACATGCTAATCCTACTGGGAACCTACTGAATTCACCATGATACTTAGATTCCATTCCTTAAAATGTTGCTCTATATTTAGAGGCACACTCATACAAGCATATCCCATGGGGAACTCACTGAATTCGCCTAGAAATTTTGATTCCATTCGTGTAAATTTTTCTATAAGCCGAACAATCCACTTATTCCACTTAGGCCTATTGGGGACTACCTGAATTCACCAAGTTACAGAGATTCGGTTCACCAAATTTTGATAAATCTTTAAAAGTACACATATTACAAGAGCCTGCTACTGGGAACTAACTGAATTCACAAAAAACAGTGTTTCAGTTCATTAAAACGTTGTTCTATCTTGAAAAACAAGATTATTACATGCTAATCCTATTGGAAACCTACTGAATTCACCATGATACTTAGATTCCGTTCCTTAAAATGTTGCTATATATTGAAAAGCGCACTCATACAAGCATGTCCCATTGGGAGCTCACTGAATTCGCCTAGAAAATTTGATTCCATTCGTGAAAATTTTTCTATATGCCAAACAGTCCACTTATTACTACTGCGGCCTATTGGGCACTAACCGATTTTTCTACGTTATTGAGATTCTGCTCAGCAAATTTTGATTAATCTTTAAAAGTACACATATTACAAGAACAGGCTACTGGGAACTAACTGAATTCACAAAGAAAGAGTGTTTCAGTTTGTTAAAACGTTGCTCTATCTTGATAACAAGCTTATTACATGCGAATCCTATTGGGATCCTATTGAATTCACAATGATACTTAGATTCCGTTCCTTAAAATGTTGCTATATATTGAAAAGCAGACTCATACTAGCATGTACCATTGGGAACTCACTGAATTCGCATAGAAATACTGATTTCATTCATGAAAATTTTTCTATATCCCGAACAATTCACTATATAACTACTGAGGCCTATTGGAAACTAACTGAATACACAAAGTTACTCAGAATCGGCTCTGTCAATTTTGATAAATCTTTAAAAGTACACATATTACAAGAGCCTGCTACTGGGAACTAACTGAATTCACAAAAAAACAGTTTTTCAGGTCGTTAAAACGTTGCTCTATCTTGAAAAACAAGCTTATTACATGCGAGTCCTATTGGGCACCTACTGAATTCACCATGATACTTAGATTCCGTTCCTTAAAATGTTGCTATATATTGAAAAGCACACTCATACAAGCATGTCCCATTGGGAACTCACTGAATTCGACTAGAAATTTTGATTCCATTCGTGAAAATTTTTCTATATCCCGAAAAGTCCACTTATTTCTAGGGCGGCCTATTGGGAACTAACCGAATTCACCAAGTTACTGAGATACGGCTTACCAAATATTGATAAATCTTTAAAAGTACACATATTACAAGAGGCTGCTACTGCGAACTTCTGAATTCTCAAAGAAACAGTGTTTAGGTTCGTTAAAAACGTTGCTCTATCTTGAATAACTAGCATATTACATGCGAATCCTATTGGGACCCTAATGAACTCACGATGATACTTAGATTCCCTTCCTTGAAATGTTGCTATATATTGAAAAGCACACTTATGCAAGCATGTCCCATTGGGAACTTACTGAATTCGCCTAGAAATTCTGATTCCATTCATAAAAATTTTTCTATATCCCGAACAGTCCACTTATTACTACTGCGGCCTATTGGGAACTAACTGAATTCACCAACTTACTGAGAATCGGCTCACCAAATTTTGATAAATCATTAAAAGTACACACATTACAAGAGCCTGCTACTGGGAACTAACGGAACTCACAAAGACACAGTGTTTCACTTCGTTAAAACCTTGCTCTATCTTGAATAACAAGCTTATTAAATGCAAATCCTATTGGGAACCTACTGAATTCACAATGATACTTAGATTGCGTTCCTTAAAATGTTGCTATATTGAAAAGCAGACTCATACAAGCATGTCCCATTGGGAACTCTCTGAATTCGCATAGAAATTTTGATTCCATTCGTGAAAATTTTTCTATATCTCGAACAGTCCACTTATTACTACTGCGGCCTATTGGGAACTAACCGAATTCACCAAGTTACTGAGATTCGGCTCCCTAAATTTTGATAAATCTTCAAAAGTACACATATTAAAGAGCCTGCTACTGGTATCTAACAGATTTCACAAAGAAACAGTGTTTCACTTCGTTATAAAGTTGCTCTATCTTGAATAACAAGCATATTACTTGCGAATTCTATTGTGAACCTACTGAATTCACCATGATACTTAGATTCCGTTCCTTAAAATGTTGCTGTATATTGAAAAGCACACTCATACAAGCATGTCCCATTGGGAACTCACTGAATTCGCCTAGAAATTCTGAGTAAATTCATGAAAATTTTTCTATATCCTGATCTGTCCACTTATTACTACTGCCGCCTAATGGAAACTAACCGAATTCACCAAGTTACTGAGATACGGCTTACCAAATTTTGATAAATCTTTAAAAGTACACATATTACAAGAGCCTGCTACTGCGAACTTCTGAATTCTCAAAGAAACAGTGTTTAGGTTCGTTAAAAACGTTGCTCTATCTTGAATAACAAGCATATTACATGCGAATCCTATTGGGACCCTAATGAACTCACGATGATACTTAGATTCCCTTCCTTGAAATGTTGCTATATATTGAAAAGCACACTTATGCAAGCATGTCCCATTGGGAACTTACTGAATTCGCCTAGAAATTCTGATTCCATTCATAAAACTTTTTCTATATCCCGAACAGTCCACTTATTACTACTGAGGCCTATTGGGAACTAATTGAATTCACCAACTTACTGAGTATCGGCTCACCAAATTTTGATAAATCATTAAAAGTACACACATTACAAGAGCCTGCTACTGGGAACTAACAGAATTCACAAAGAAACAGAGTTTCACTTCGTTAAAACATTGCTCTATCTTGAATAACAAGCTTATTACATGCAAATCCTATTGGGATCCTACTGAATTCACAATGATACATAGATTGTGTTCCTTAAAATGTTGCTATATTGAAAAGCAGACTCATACAAGCATGTCCCATTGGGAACTCTCTGAATACGCATAGAAATTTTGATTCCATTTGTGCAAATTTTTCTATATCCCGAACAGTCCACTTATTACTACTGCGGCCTATTGGGAACTAACTGAATTCACCAACTTACTGAGAATCGGCTCACCAAATTTTGATAAATCATTAAAAGTACACACATTACAAGAGCCTGCTACTGGGAACTAACGGAACTCACAAAGAAACAGTGTTTCACTTCGTTAAAACCTTGCTCTATCTTGAATAACAAGCTTATTACATGCAAATCCTATTTGGAACCTACTGAATTCACAATGATACTTAGATTGTGTTCCTTAAAATGTTGCTATATTGAAAAGCAGACTCATACAAGCATGTCCCATTGGGAACTCTCTGAATTCGCATAGAAATTTTGATTCCATTCGTGAAAATATTTCTATATCTCGGACAGTCCACTTATTACTACTGCGGCCTATTGGGAACTAACCGAATTCACCAAGTTACTGAGATTCGGCTCCCTAAATTTTGATAAATCTTCAAAAGTACACATATTAAAGAGCCTGCTACTGGTATCTAACAGATTTCACAAAGAAACAGTGTTTCACTTCGTTATAAAGTTGCTCTATCTTGAATAACAAGCATATTACTTGCGAATTCTATTGTGAACCTACTGAATTCACCATGATACTTAGATTCCGTTCCTTAAAATGTTGCTGTATATTGAAAAGCAGACTCATACAAGCATGTCCCATTGGGAACTCACTGAATTCGCCTAGAAATTCTGAGTAAATTCATGAAAATTTTTCTATATCCCGATCTGTCCACTTATTACTACTGCCGCCTAATGGAAACTAACCGAATTCACCAAGTTACTGAGATACGGCTTACCAAACTTTGATAAATCTTTAAAAGTACACATATTACAAGAGCATGCTACTGCGAACTTCTGAATTCTCAAAGAAACAGTGTTTAGGTTCGTTAAAAACGTTGCTCTATCTTGAATAACAAGCATATTACATGCGAATCCTATTGGGACCCTAATGAACTCACGATGATACTTAGATTCCCTTCCTTGAAATGTTGCTATATATTGAAAAGCCCACTTATGCAAGCATGTCCCATTGGGAACTTACTGAATTCGCCTAGAAATTATGATTCCATTCATAAAATTTTTTCTATATCCCGAACAGTCCACTTATTACTACTGAGGCCTATTGGGAACTAACCGAATTCACCAAGTTACTGAGATTCGGCTCAACAAATTTTGATAAATCTCCAAAAGTACACATATTAAAAGAGCCTGCTACTGGTATCTAACAGATTTCATGAAGAAACAGTGTTTCACTTCGTTATAAAGTTGCTCTATCTTGAATATCAAGCATATTAGTTGCGAATTCTATTGAGAACCTACTGAATTCACCATGATACTTAGATTCCATTCCTTAAAATGTTGCTATATATTGAAAAGCACACTCATACAAGCATGTCCCATTGGGAACTCACTGAATTCGCCTAGAAATTCTGAGTAAATTCATGAAAATTTTTCTATATCCCGATCTGTCCACTTATTACTACTGCCGCCTAATGGAAACTAACCGAATTCACCAAGTTACTGAGATACGGCTTACCAATCTTTGATAAATCTTTAAAAGTACACATATTACAAGAGCATGCTACTGCGAACTTCTGAATTCTCAAAGAAAGAGTGTTTAGGTTCGTTAAAAACGTTGCTCTATCTTGAATAACATGCATATTACATTCGAATCCTATTGGGACCCTAATGAACTCACGATGATACTTAGATTCCCTTCCTTGAAATGTTGCTATATATTGAAAAGCACACTTATGCAAGCATGTCCCATTTGGAACTTACTGAATTCGCCTAGAAATTATGATTCCATTCATAAAATTTTTTCTATATCCCGAACAGTCCACTTATTACTACTGAGGCCTATTGGGAACTAACCGAATTCACCAAGTTACTGAGATTCGGCTCAACAAATTTTGATAAATCTTTAAAAGTACACATATTAAAAGAGCCTGCTACTGGGAACTTACTGAATTCACAAAGAAACAGTGTTTCAGTTCGTTAAAACGTTGCTCTACCTTGAATAACAAGCTTATTACATCCGAATCCTATTGGGAACCTAGTGAATTCACAATGATACTTAGATCCGTACTTTAAATGTTGCTATATATTGAAAGGCACACTCATACAAGCATGTCCCATTGGGAACTCACTGAATTCGTCTAGAAATTTTATTCCATGCGTGAAAATTTTTCTATATCCCGAACAGTCCACTTACTATTGCTGTCTATTGGGAACTAACTGAATTCACCAAGTTACTGAAATTCGGCTCACCAAATTTTGATAAATCTTTAAAAGTACACATATTAAAGAGCCTGCTACTGGGTACTAACTAAATTCAGAACGAAACAGTGTTTCAGTTCGTTAAAACTTTCCTCTATCTTGAATAACTAGCTGATTACATGCGAATCCTATTGGGAACCTACTGAATTCTACATGATACTTAGATTCCGTTCCTTCAAATGTTGCTATATATTGAAAAGCACACTCATACAAGCATGTCCCATTGGAAACTCACTGAATTCGTCTAGAAATTTTGATTACATTCGTGAAAATTTTTCTATATCCCAAATAGTCCACTTATTACTACTGCCGCCTATAGGAACTAACCGAATTCACCAAGTTACTCAGATTTGGCTCAGGATATTTTGATAAATCTTTAAAAGTACACATATTACAAGAACAGGCTACTGGGAACTAACTGAATCCACAAAGAAACAGTGTTTCAGTTCGTTCAAACATTGCTCTATCTTGAATAACAAGCTTATTACATGCTAATCCTACTGGGAACCTACTGAATTCACCATGATACTTAGATTCCATTCCTTAAAATGTTGCTCTATATTTAGAGGCACACTCATACAAGCATATCCCATGGGGAACTCACTGAATTCGCCTAGAAATTTTGATTCCATTCGTGTAAATTTTTCTATAAGCCGAACAATCCACTTATTCCACTTAGGCCTATTGGGGACTACCTGAATTCACCAAGTTACAGAGATTCGGTTCACCAAATTTTGATAAATCTTTAAAAGTACACATATTACAAGAGCCTGCTACTGGGAACTAACTGAATTCACAAAAAACAGTGTTTCAGTTCATTAAAACGTTGTTCTATCTTGAAAAACAAGATTATTACATGCTAATCCTATTGGAAACCTACTGAATTCACCATGATACTTAGATTCCGTTCCTTAAAATGTTGCTATATATTGAAAAGCGCACTCATACAAGCATGTCCCATTGGGAGCTCACTGAATTCGCCTAGAAAATTTGATTCCATTCGTGAAAATTTTTCTATATGCCAAACAGTCCACTTATTACTACTGCGGCCTATTGGGCACTAACCGATTTTTCTACGTTATTGAGATTCTGCTCAGCAAATTTTGATTAATCTTTAAAAGTACACATATTACAAGAACAGGCTACTGGGAACTAACTGAATTCACAAAGAAAGAGTGTTTCAGTTTGTTAAAACGTTGCTCTATCTTGATAACAAGCTTATTACATGCGAATCCTATTGGGATCCTATTGAATTCACAATGATACTTAGATTCCGTTCCTTAAAATGTTGCTATATATTGAAAAGCAGACTCATACTAGCATGTACCATTGGGAACTCACTGAATTCGCATAGAAATACTGATTTCATTCATGAAAATTTTTCTATATCCCGAACAATTCACTATATAACTACTGAGGCCTATTGGAAACTAACTGAATACACAGTTACTCAGAATCGGCTCTGTCAATTTTGATAAATCTTTAAAAGTACACATATTACAAGAGCCTGCTACTGGGAACTAACTGAATTCACAAAAAAACAGTTTTTCAGGTCGTTAAAACGTTGCTCTATCTTGAAAAACAAGCTTATTACATGCGAGTCCTATTGGGCACCTACTGAATTCACCATGATACTTAGATTCCGTTCCTTAAAATGTTGCTATATATTGAAAAGCACACTCATACAAGCATGTCCCATTGGGAACTCACTGAATTCGACTAGAAATTTTGATTCCATTCGTGAAAATTTTTCTATATCCCGAAAAGTCCACTTATTTCTAGGGCGGCCTATTGGGAACTAACCGAATTCACCAAGTTACTGAGATACGGCTTACCAAATATTGATAAATCTTTAAAAGTACACATATTACAAGAGGCTGCTACTGCGAACTTCTGAATTCTCAAAGAAACAGTGTTTAGGTTCGTTAAAAACGTTGCTCTATCTTGAATAACTAGCATATTACATGCGAATCCTATTGGGACCCTAATGAACTCACGATGATACTTAGATTCCCTTCCTTGAAATGTTGCTATATATTGAAAAGCACACTTATGCAAGCATGTCCCATTGGGAACTTACTGAATTCGCCTAGAAATTCTGATTCCATTCATAAAAATTTTTCTATATCCCGAACAGTCCACTTATTACTACTGCGGCCTATTGGGAACTAACTGAATTCACCAACTTACTGAGAATCGGCTCACCAAATTTTGATAAATCATTAAAAGTACACACATTACAAGAGCCTGCTACTGGGAACTAACGGAACTCACAAAGACACAGTGTTTCACTTCGTTAAAACCTTGCTCTATCTTGAATAACAAGCTTATTACATCTGAATCCTATTGGAAACCTAGTGAATTCACAATGATACTTAGATTGCGTTCCTTAAAATGTTGCTATATTGAAAAGCAGACTCATACAAGCATGTCCCATTGGGAACTCTCTGAATTCGCATAGAAATTTTGATTCCATTCGTGAAAATTTTTCTATATCTCGAACAGTCCACTTATTACTACTGCGGCCTATTGGGAACTAACCGAATTCACCAAGTTACTGAGATTCGGCTCCCTAAATTTTGATAAATCTTCAAAAGTACACATATTAAAGAGCCTGCTACTGGTATCTAACAGATTTCACAAAGAAACAGTGTTTCACTTCGTTATAAAGTTGCTCTATCTTGAATAACAAGCATATTACTTGCGAATTCTATTGTGAACCTACTGAATTCACCATGATACTTAGATTCCGTTCCTTAAAATGTTGCTGTATATTGAAAAGCACACTCATACAAGCATGTCCCATTGGGAACTCACTGAATTCGCCTAGAAATTCTGAGTAAATTCATGAAAATTTTTCTATATCCTGATCTGTCCACTTATTACTACTGCCGCCTAATGGAAACTAACCGAATTCACCAAGTTACTGAGATACGGCTTACCAAATTTTGATAAATCTTTAAAAGTACACATATTACAAGAGCCTGCTACTGCGAACTTCTGAATTCTCAAAGAAACAGTGTTTAGGTTCGTTAAAAACGTTGCTCTATCTTGAATAACAAGCATATTACATGCGAATCCTATTGGGACCCTAATGAACTCACGATGATACTTAGATTCCCTTCCTTGAAATGTTGCTATATATTGAAAAGCACACTTATGCAAGCATGTCCCATTGGGAACTTACTGAATTCGCCTAGAAATTCTGATTCCATTCATAAAACTTTTTCTATATCCCGAACAGTCCACTTATTACTACTGAGGCCTATTGGGAACTAATTGAATTCACCAACTTACTGAGTATCGGCTCACCAAATTTTGATAAATCATTAAAAGTACACACATTACAAGAGCCTGCTACTGGGAACTAACAGAATTCACAAAGAAACAGAGTTTCACTTCGTTAAAACATTGCTCTATCTTGAATAACAAGCTTATTACATGCAAATCCTATTGGGATCCTACTGAATTCACAATGATACATAGATTGTGTTCCTTAAAATGTTGCTATATTGAAAAGCAGACTCATACAAGCATGTCCCATTGGGAACTCTCTGAATACGCATAGAAATTTTGATTCCATTTGTGCAAATTTTTCTATATCCCGAACAGTCCACTTATTACTACTGCGGCCTATTGGGAACTAACTGAATTCACCAACTTACTGAGAATCGGCTCACCAAATTTTGATAAATCATTAAAAGTACACACATTACAAGAGCCTGCTACTGGGAACTAACGGAACTCACAAAGAAACAGTGTTTCACTTCGTTAAAACCTTGCTCTATCTTGAATAACAAGCTTATTACATGCAAATCCTATTTGGAACCTACTGAATTCACAATGATACTTAGATTGTGTTCCTTAAAATGTTGCTATATTGAAAAGCAGACTCATACAAGCATGTCCCATTGGGAACTCTCTGAATTCGCATAGAAATTTTGATTCCATTCGTGAAAATATTTCTATATCTCGGACAGTCCACTTATTACTACTGCGGCCTATTGGGAACTAACCGAATTCACCAAGTTACTGAGATTCGGCTCCCTAAATTTTGATAAATCTTCAAAAGTACACATATTAAAGAGCCTGCTACTGGTATCTAACAGATTTCACAAAGAAACAGTGTTTCACTTCGTTATAAAGTTGCTCTATCTTGAATAACAAGCATATTACTTGCGAATTCTATTGTGAACCTACTGAATTCACCATGATACTTAGATTCCGTTCCTTAAAATGTTGCTGTATATTGAAAAGCAGACTCATACAAGCATGTCCCATTGGGAACTCACTGAATTCGCCTAGAAATTCTGAGTAAATTCATGAAAATTTTTCTATATCCCGATCTGTCCACTTATTACTACTGCCGCCTAATGGAAACTAACCGAATTCACCAAGTTACTGAGATACGGCTTACCAAACTTTGATAAATCTTTAAAAGTACACATATTACAAGAGCATGCTACTGCGAACTTCTGAATTCTCAAAGAAACAGTGTTTAGGTTCGTTAAAAACGTTGCTCTATCTTGAATAACAAGCATATTACATGCGAATCCTATTGGGACCCTAATGAACTCACGATGATACTTAGATTCCCTTCCTTGAAATGTTGCTATATATTGAAAAGCCCACTTATGCAAGCATGTCCCATTGGGAACTTACTGAATTCGCCTAGAAATTATGATTCCATTCATAAAATTTTTTCTATATCCCGAACAGTCCACTTATTACTACTGAGGCCTATTGGGAACTAACCGAATTCACCAAGTTACTGAGATTCGGCTCAACAAATTTTGATAAATCTCCAAAAGTACACATATTAAAAGAGCCTGCTACTGGTATCTAACAGATTTCATGAAGAAACAGTGTTTCACTTCGTTATAAAGTTGCTCTATCTTGAATATCAAGCATATTAGTTGCGAATTCTATTGAGAACCTACTGAATTCACCATGATACTTAGATTCCATTCCTTAAAATGTTGCTATATATTGAAAAGCACACTCATACAAGCATGTCCCATTGGGAACTCACTGAATTCGCCTAGAAATTCTGAGTAAATTCATGAAAATTTTTCTATATCCCGATCTGTCCACTTATTACTACTGCCGCCTAATGGAAACTAACCGAATTCACCAAGTTACTGAGATACGGCTTACCAATCTTTGATAAATCTTTAAAAGTACACATATTACAAGAGCATGCTACTGCGAACTTCTGAATTCTCAAAGAAAGAGTGTTTAGGTTCGTTAAAAACGTTGCTCTATCTTGAATAACATGCATATTACATTCGAATCCTATTGGGACCCTAATGAACTCACGATGATACTTAGATTCCCTTCCTTGAAATGTTGCTATATATTGAAAAGCACACTTATGCAAGCATGTCCCATTTGGAACTTACTGAATTCGCCTAGAAATTATGATTCCATTCATAAAATTTTTTCTATATCCCGAACAGTCCACTTATTACTACTGAGGCCTATTGGGAACTAACCGAATTCACCAAGTTACTGAGATTCGGCTCAACAAATTTTGATAAATCTCCAAAAGTACACATATTAAAAGAGCCTGCTACTGGTATCTAACAGATTTCATGAAGAAACAGTGTTTCACTTCGTTATAATGTTGCTCTATCTTGAATATCAAGCATATTAGTTGCGAATTCTATTGAGAACCTACTGAATTCACCATGATACTTAGATTCCGTTCCTTAAAATGTTGCTATATATTGAAAAGCACACTCATACAAGCATGTCCCATTGGGAACTCACTGAATTCGCCTAGAAATTCTGACTAAATTCATGAAAATTTTTCTATATCCCGAACTGTCCACTTATTACTACTGCCGCCTATTGGAAACTAACCGAATTCACAAAGTTACTCAGATTCGGCTTACCAAATTTTGATAAATCTTTAAAAGTACACATATTACCAGAGCCTGCTACTGGGAACTAACTGAATTCACACAGAAACAGTGTTTCAGTTCGTTAAAACGTTGCTCTACCTTGAATAACAAGCTTATTACATCTGAATCCTATTGGAAACCTAGTGAATTCACAATGATACTTACATCCTTTCTTTAAATGTTGCTATATATTGAAAGGCACACTCATACAAGCATGTCCCATTGGGAACTCACTGAATTAGACTTGAAATTTTGATTCCATTCGTGAAAATTTTTCTATATCCCGAACAGTCCACTTACTATTGCGGTCTATTGGGAACTAACTGAATTCACCACGTTACTGAGATTCGAGTCACCAAATTTTGATAAATCTTTAAATAACACATATTACAAGAGCCTGCTACTGGGAACTAACTGAATTCAAAAAGAAACAGTTTTTCAGGTCGTTAAAACTTTGCTCTATCTTGAAAAACAATCTTATTACATGCGAGTCCTATGGGGCACCTACTGAATTCACCATGATAATTAGATTCCCTTCCTTCAAATGTTGCTATATATTGAAAAGCACACTCATACAAGCATGTCCCATTGGGAACTCACTGAATTCGACTAGAAATTTTGATTCCATTCGTGAAAATTTTTCTATATCCCGAACTGTCCACTTATTTCTAGTGCGGCCTCTTGGGAACTAACCGAATTCACCAATTTACTGAGATACGGCTTACCAAATTTTGATAAATCTTTAAAAGTACACATAATACAAGAGCCTGCTACTGCGAACTTCTGAATTCTCAAAGAAACAGTGTTTAGGTTCGTTAAAAACTTTGCTCTATCTTGAATAACAAGCATATTACATGCGAATTTTATTGGGACCCTAATGAACTCACGATGATACTTAGATTCCCTTCCTTGAAATGTTGCTATATATTGAAAAGCACACTTATGCAAGCATGTCCCATTGGGAACTTACTGAATTCGCCTAGAAATTCTGATTGCATTCGAAAAATTTTTCTATATCCCGAACAGTCCACTTATTACTACTGCGGCCTATTGGGAACTAAATGAATTCACCAACTTACTGAGAATCGGCTCACCAAATTTTGATAAATCATTAAAAGTACACACATTGCAAGAGCCTGCTACTGGGAACTAACGGAATTAACAAAGAAACAGTGTTTCACTTCGTTTAAACGTTGCTCTATCTTGCATAACATGCTTATTACATGCAAATCCTATTGGGAACCTACTGAAGTCACAATGATACTTAGATTGCGTTCCTTAAAATGTTGCTATATTGAAAAGCAGACTCATACAAGCATGTCCCATTGGGAACTCACTGAATTCGCATAGAAATTTTGATTCCATTCGTGAAAATTTTTCTATACCCCGAACAGTCCACTTATTACTACTGCGGCCTATTGGGAACTAACCGAATTCACCAAGTTACTGAGATTCGGCTCACCAAATTTTCATAAATCTTTAAAAGTACACACATTACAAGAGCCTGCTACTGGTAACTAACTGAGTTCACAAAGAAACAGTGTTTCACAGTCATACAAGCATGTCCCATCATGTCTGTGTACCTAGTTCTATAAGAGAAGACATAATCTGCAACCTTGGAGTCCCTGTCATCAGAGGTTCTTTCTGCTGTAAAGAGGATGCAGGAAAGCTTGTGGTATTAGTGATCAAAAATAGATCAGGACCTTCTGTCCTATTATTAACGGAAGTCTCTGTCTAAACCAAGATCATTCTCAGAATCAAAGAAAAAATAAAGAAAAAACTGCTGACAACAATCTTTCCCATGACCCAGATGCCCATCAGCTTAGAGCCAAGTTTGTAGCAGGGGGCAAGTCCAGGTGCACATCTTCTTGGAGTCCGCCGCACGCAAGCAGGGGGCTTAACCGCGTGTGGTGCGAACCCTCGAACCGGCTCCCACTCAGGCGTCATTTCTGCCCCGGAGCTCGGTTATCTCTGCTGTAGGAGCGGCAGTTCCTCTTTTTTTTATTTTTTAAAAGCACCAAATTGAGATCTGCTTGAACCTGGGCAATGGAATCTGTAAAGCATCGGAATATAATTGGGAAGATCATTAGTACAACAACAAGTAGTAAAATCCCAACTCCAATAAAAATAAAATATTGTGTCTAATCGATTGGATTTAATGATTTAACTCCATTCGCAAAGGATCTTGCCAATCCAGAGAGGTCCACTGCATCTACATGTTGCTTATTCATTTTTGTGGTTAAGGACGTCAATTCTTGAATATTATAAGAAATGTTATCATCATCCCATATGTCTAGCAAATATGTTTTGGTCCTTTCTCATTTTTCTGTAGCATTATAAGGTAAAGGAGTCACACAAATAAAATCATAATTAGCGTGACAGCGTGTGGCCATCCTAGTCTTAATGTTTGTAACATCTCGTCCTAATTCTAATACTACCTCTTCTAGGGCATTTAATCTAGTTTCTAATTTCAAATCTATAATCTTCTGTTCTGATAATGTAAGGGTAACATTCTTATGGAGATCATTAACAAAAGTGGCAATCTGCATTTCCTTAACCAAAGCAGTAGTAGAAACAGCAAAAGAAGTAACAATAGCTATCAAAGCGGTTATACCTAGAATTAAGGCTGTTACAAATCTTTTTGCCCTAATCAAACCCGTAGCATACCTAATAGTCTGGATGGCAGAATCATCAAACCATGGCTCATCTCCCAAGTCTACCGGTAACAAAACATAAGGAGGTATCCTGACAATCAATATAACAGATCCCGATACAGTGGAATCAATGCAATTAATCAGCTTGCATGATGTACACTTAATACTAAAAATAGATTCAACCTTATCTATGCTAATCAATTGTGGCAATCCTTCTAATATTGCATAGGGATAGGTAACACAAGCAGAAACTGAAACAGCATCATAATCAGCAGCTCCTGTTTTCTTCAGCAAAAGTTTCTCACTAGAAGCAACCAGTCGGAACAGTTCTGGATGTTCTATCAGTGGTTTGTTCTGTCTATCAGGGAGGTCTCTGTGGAGTGGCTCCCAGAACCATGTCGGTTCTACCCACCCCGCATCATACCATCTTTTGATCAGTTTTCCAACTGGAGGCACATAGTTCCCATAAGGTTTTGAGTTGGAGGAGAGATAATTGCTCTGATCTTTATCAGGTGAGGACATGGAGAAGTCCCAGAGAAGTCTAGCAGCGCCTAAGGGAGAGAATCTTACCCATTGTCAGGGAAGGCACATGGAAGCCAGCGCAGGAAAGCATTCTCATCTCCCTCCCAAAGGGCGTCCTTTTTAAATGCTGTTTTGTAATGGGGGTAGCGCGGCGGAAGATTCTTTACTGTGGTATAATATTGTCTTTTTTCTTCTTTATCGCTCACGGTGGTCATTCACAGTTCCCACATACGCCGCCCATTGCCCTTTCCATCTGGTTCGATATTGTCCAAGGTGGGGGTATCTCTGTTAAACACCCTTTTTCCCACTTGAAAACAGCCCACTGGCACCGAAGGGGAGAAAGAGAAGCAAATTGGCAGAGAATCGGACTTTCCCTCAAAATCTACATAACCCGAGCTGTTCTTTAGAAGGTGAAAGTCAGGCGATCCCCCTATCACTAATGTTTGATTGGTTAAAACCTTGATGTGATCCGACACCTCCCACCCTACAGGATGTAATATGGGTGGCTTTGGTAAGTAAGCCCAAAACTTTCCCCTAAAGCGGTGGGCGCACTCATGACTGTAAGCATAGCCACAAACAGCAAGGTTGTCGTTTCCGGGGCATGTGTAGCCTTCAATACTTCCTTTGCCTGAGCTGTCAGGGTTTTAAGCTGTGTCCACGTCGGCGTCTGGCGTGTTTTTGTTTTTGGCTCTAGGCGAGTCGCCTTGATCTTTTTGGCCAGGTTCCGCATTATCTGGCGGTTCGGCCTCTTTCGGCGTGGGGGACGGATGTCCGTTTCCTTTGCCTGGCCTGATGAGTCTGTCTGGGACCCAAATTGGTGATTCGGCATCCTGTGGGAAAACACAAGCATAGCCTCGTCCAGAGGCAATTAGCACATCTGGCCCCTTCCATAGGCCAGTTAATTGGTCTTTCCATCTGACCAGGGGTTTAGGAGCACTCTCCTTCTCCGCCCAATGTCTTTCGGTGGCTGTAAGCCCCTGGTTATCTGTATTTACATGATTCAAAACGAATAGGGAATGGCTAAGCAATTGATGGGGAGTTGTATACTTACCTGTTGACCTTAACTTTTGAATCTGTGCTTTAATATTCTAATGTATACGTTCCACAATGCCTTGCCCTTGTGGGTTGTATGGAATTCCTGTGACATGGGCTATGTTCCACTGTTGATAAAAATGCTCTAAGGTTTTTGGCACATAGGCAGGTGCATTGTCAGTCTTTATTTTCTTCGGGATACCCATGTAAGAGAAACTCTGCACCAGGTGTTGTATTACATCTTTCACTGCCTCTCCCGTTCTGGCAGAGGCAAACACCATGTGTGAGTAGGTGTCCACTGTGACATGGACATAACTCAATTTTCCAAACTCTGATATGTGAGTCACATCCATTTGCCATAAAATGTGAGGTTTTAATCCTCGTGGATTAACTCCCATCTTTAATGTATGTCCCCAATCTGGACAATGAGGACAAGATTTAATTATTTTTCTTGCCTGTTCACGAGTAACTTGAAAATGATATCTAAGTGTAGTAGCATTTTGATGATGTAGATCATGACTCTTTTAGCTGTCTCTACAGCCTGTATGATTTTTGTTAGTGAATCTGTTAAAGCATTTCCTTGGGCTATAGGACCTGGAAGCCCCGAGTGGCCCCTCACGTGCCCTATAAAATATTTATTCTGTCTCTGTTGAATAGATTCTTGTAACTGTTTTAATTTGAGATAAATCTTGGTTCTCGGCGACAGGACTATCGACTCTATTTCCGGAAACAAGTTAAATATATATTTGGAGTCTGTGTAAAGGTTGAAAGCCTGTTTTACTTCTGTAAAAGCTATTAAGACTGTTTTAATTTCAGCCTGTTGAGCTGAATATCTTGAATTCTTCTTAATAATGGAGTCCCTATTTTGTATACACACCACTGATCGTCCATTTGAGGACCCATCAGTGATTATATTGATTCTATCTTCTAATGGAGTTTTAGAATATCCTCTAGGGAAAATCACCTCATTTTCTAATACAAAAGTTAAAACTGGGTCCTGAGGTAAATGGAAAATTATTTTCCCTATAAAGCCAATTAAGGATATGATCCATTCATCATTTTTTGTAATAATTGTTCTAGTTGAGCTTTATTATATGGGATGACAATAATATACACATCTCTTCTAAATAATTCCTTAGACCTGTGTCTTCCCTTGATAATCAATTGAGTGCATAGGGTATCATAAGAAACCAAAACTTTATGTAAAATATGAGGTAAATGAATCCATTCCAATATTCCATTCTGCCACAGGCAGGCTGTGGGGGTATAATTAGTTTTTAGAATGTACAAGGACCACTCTTCAGCAGGATCCAAGCGTTGGACCCTTGTTAGAGTAAATTTTTCATTTACTTTGTTTAATGCCTCACAGGCCTCAATAGTCAATTGTCTGGTAGATATGGGGTTAGGATCTCCATTAAGTATCTCAAATAATGGTTTTAACTCTCCGGTAGTTATTTTCAAGTAGGGTCTGATCCAATTAATATTACCCAAAAGCTTTTGAAAATCATTTAACGTTCTTAGTCTATCATGTCTTTTCTGTAATTTCTGATATGTTATATTATTATCTCTAATATTGGTACCTAAATACTTCAAATTATCATATTTCTGAATTTTCTCCTCAGAGACAATCAAGCCAAATTCCTCCAAAGCATTTACAAGGTCAAATAATTGTTGGTCCACTAAGGCCCTCTGAGGGTGGGCTATCAATATATCATCCATATAATGAATCATATATGAATTTTTACATTTTTTCTTGACGGAAGAAATGGCCTGATCCACAAATTTTTGACATAATGTGGGACTATTTTTTATCCCCTGGGGGAGTACTTTTCACTGATATCGTTGATAGGGTCGTTGGTAATTTGAAGAAGAACACTAAAGGCAAATCTCTTACAATCTTTAGGATGTAACTTTATATTAAAGAAACAATCTTGTAGATCTATAATTATTACCTCCCAGTTCTTGGGGACTGCCACCGGGGATGGCAGTCCAGGCTGGAGGGCCCCCATGTCATGTATGGTGCTATTAATTGCCCTTAGGTCTTGTAGTAATCTCCATTTACCTGATTTCTTCTTTATAACAAACACCGGAGTGTTCCATGGGCTATTGGTTTCCTCTATGTGTCCTAGCCTCAATTGTTCCTGGACTAATTCCTGTAAAGCCTGTAATTTTTCTTCTTTTAGGGGCCATTGATTGAGCCATACAGGCTGCTCAGATCTCCACGATATTTGATCTGCGAACATGTTGTCCTCAATGGCCCCCATCAAAAAACCTGTTCTGTTGTGACCAATTTTACCTCCAAGTCTTTCATAATGTCTCTTCCCCAGGGGGTAAATGGTAATGTCGGTATGACATAAGACTGTATGTTACCTGTCTTGTTCCCATGTTCCCAAATCAGAGGCTCACTGCTTCTGGCTATTCCTGAGGCCATGTCTAAGCCCTGTAGGGAATTCTCTGTTTGATGGATGGCCCAATGAGAAGGCCAGTCTTTTCCTGAAATGCATGTCTAATCTGCCCCTGTGTCAAGAAGGCCTACAAACTTTCTACCATTAAGATAAATAGTGAGCATTGGCCTGCTTTCCTTGATTTCTTTGACCCAATGTATGTGGTCAGTAGATCCAAACTCTCCCAGTTCTCTTTCTGACTGGAGCACTGGATTGGGCAGCTTTAAATATGGCAAGAGTAATATCTGGGCGATACGCTCTCCTTGGTGTATGATGACTGTATGTTTGGTTGTTTTAACCATAATTTTTATTTCCCCTTGATAATCTGTATCTATGACTCCTGGAAGGACCTCTAGGCCCTTCTTATAGTTGGAACTTCTTCCTATAAAGAGCCCTGTAACTCCGTCAGGTAGAGTTCCCCTTACTGCTGTAGGGACTAAAACCGTCCCTTCTTCCATAGAAATGATGATATCGAACTTGGAAGAGAGATCTAAACCCGCGCTTCCGGGTGTAGCTCAGGAAGGTCATGAATAGTGAATGGAATGGCATCGGGGTTTAACTCCGAGGTTTGACCTTTATTTTTCTCTCTTTGTATGGGGCTGAGAGGCTGCCCCTCATCTAGTTTTTTGTTTCTTCTTCCTTTTTATCTGTAATCAAATTTCTATCCTTGTCATACTTTGATCTACACTCACTTTTCCAATGCCTGCCCTTCTTTTAGCGCGGGCACAGGCCAGGAGGGGGGCGTTTGCCCTCCCCTTGACCTCTTTTGTAATCTTTTTTTAAATGTCCCACTTCTCCACATGAGTAACAAGTGGGGCCAGAGTTGTCCCTAGCATTGTTTCCTCCATATGTTTATTTAACAAAGGCTGAGTATTTCTGTTTTCTCATGGCAGCAGCATAGTCCATCCCCTGTACCACTGTAGGAGAGGCATCTATGCAGGCCTTGACATAGTCCTGTATACTTCCCGTTTTTCTCACTGATCTTATAAGATCCTGGCATAGTGAATTAGCATTTTCCCATGCCAATTGCTTTAAGAGCATTTTAGCCCCTTCTCCTGGGGGCATCATTCTGTGGATAGCTTCCTCCAGTCTAGAGACAAAGGTCTCATAAGATTCCTCATTTCCTTGTTTTATTCCTGCCAAGACAGTCTTTTTTGACCCAGGAGGCGGGATTGCTCTCCAGGCCAAAACAGCGTTGGTAGTAACCTCTTTTAGGATAAACTTGGGTATTTTTACCTGAGAAGCAGGGGCAACAAATGCTCCTGTCCCCAGCATCATCTCTAAAGTTACCTCGGGCCCCCTTTTTCCTGAGGATTTTTGTACAGTTTCTTTGCTCTTGTCTTCATATTCTGTCCTCCAGAGGATATAATCCCCCGGGGAGAGAGTTGCTTTGGCAGTCTGGTGCCAGTCATGCGGAGTTAACCATTGGCTGGCCACCATGTCCACTATCTGTATAGTGTAGGGCGCCGAAGGCCCCATGGTTCGTATTGCAGCTTGTAATTCCTTTAATGTTTTTAGGGGTAATGGTTCTCATGTGGGGGAATCTTCATCATCACTGTCTCCTGTATAGACCACTGGGAAAACGAAGAAAGTGTCACCTTGCTCCCTAGCTTGAGCCATGGCCCCTGCGAAACCCACTGGAGGTAGTAGTTTTCTATGAGCGGCTGGTATTGGGCGTGCTTTAGGTCCCTTGGATCCCTTTTTCACTGTAAAGACCAGATCATCATCATGGTGATATCTAGCTGCCTCCTCTTCTAGATCATCCCAATCCCCTGGGGAGAGGTCATCGTCATCATCCAATCCCAAGAGGTTCATCTTTGAGGGGGTCTTTCTTAACAAGGGGTTTATTAGTTCCATAAGTCTTTTCCCTGACTTCCTTAACCTTAACTTCAGTAACATCATCATAAGGCAAATCATACACTGGTTCCTCAACATCCTTCCCTGATTGTGCCTCAGCTGATAACAAGATCAAATCCGACTGTTCTGCCAAGATTTCCCTCATCTGTAACCATATGGGATATTCCTGTTTAGGAATGGTTTCTTCTCCATGCTTAACGGTGTATCTTCTCATTTCTCTACCTACTTTCTTCTAATCTTCTAGATTAAAATCTCCCTTTTCTGGGAACCAGGGGGAAACCTTCATGAGGAATTGATAAAATTCCACAACACTACTTTCCTTGACTTTGAGGCCTCTTTCTGCTAAGAGACTCTGTAATACTGAGACAAAATTTTTTGTCCCTTTGAGCCCGTTCCTCCCATAATGAGTGACTCAGCCTCACCTACCTCTTCTCCATAGGCGGGACTGCAGTTCCCTTCGGTGAGTCCGTTCCGCTCCTGTAGTGATTCCAGTTCTAAAGCAAGAGGACAAAAGAAAAACAGGAAAAGCACAAGAAGACAACAGCATGCACGTGTCCGGGGGTCCCTGTTCGGGCGCCAGCAGCCGCGGTCGGCAATCTTGGAGGTTCCAAGGATCCGCGGGGGGGCACCTGTTGAGGACACGCGTGGAGCGGAGACAGGATGGCGAACAGAGACACAGACACAGAGAGAGTGTGGTCAGCTGTTGTAACTTTACTGAGAGAGCATCAGACATTTATACACAATTTTCATTGTATAACAATCTTGGACCATGGCCAAGGACATTGGATTTTTCTGTAAAAAGGTATAGCTTGCTTTTTTTTTAGACGAGCCGCAGTCAGCCAGCCTAGTCTAGTTCTCCGTTTGTCACATCAAGGAGGAAGTTTCGGGGGACCGCATGTCTGGCATATCTTACGCCATCATGTCTGTGTACCTAGTTCTATTGCTCTAGTTAACCCTTTGATTCCATCTTTGTTAGTCCTGTAGATGTACATCTAAGGCTTGGGGCAATAATATTGTATGTCCGATCCCTGTCTAAAGTATCTGATGATCTGTGACCTTACCTCCCATTTCTCTTCTTCTGAGAGCACACACCAAGGTGGACGGGCTCTTGTCAATCTTTCTGACCAAGGCAGTGACAAATACCTGACCCTATATCCATCCTTAGTAACCCACCTATCAAAATTCAAATCATATTCTCCAGTATATGGTAATGGAGCATCCGTTGGTCGATGCACATATGGTCCCCTGTAAGTACCTGGTTGTCACCACCTGTTTCTATACTCTGTAAAATTTTCATAGCCGACCCAAATCTCAAGGAATCATTTCTCAACAGTTCTACCAACACCCTAATAGAAGAAGCATCACTATCCTTATAAGTATAATTCTTTGTTAAATCTTTGATTTCCTTATCTATAAGAGAAGACATAATCTGCAACCTTGGAGTCCCTGTCATCAGAGGCTCTGTCTGCTGTAAAGAGGAAGCAGGAAAGCTTGTGGTATTAGTGATCAAAAATAGATCAGGACTTTCTGTCCTATTATTAAAGGAAGTCTCTGTCTTACCAAGATCATTCTCAGAATCAAACAAAGAAAAAATAAATAAAAACTGATGAAAACAATCTTTCCTATGACCCAGTTGCCCATCAGCCCAGAGCCAAGTTTGTAGCAGGGGGCAAGTCCAGGTGCACATCTTCTTGGAGTATACAACATGCAATCAGGGGGCTTAACCACGTGTGGTGCGACCCTCAAACTGGCTCCCAGTCAGTAGTCATGTCTGCCCCGGAGCTCCGTTAACTCTGCTGTAGGCGCGGCACACTGAGAACTCACTGAATTCGACTAGATTTTGAATCCATTCGTGAAAACTTTTCTATATCCCGAACAGTCTACTTATTACTAATGTGGCCTATTGGGAACTAAACGAATTCACAAAGTTACTGAGATTCGGCTCACCAAATGTTGATAAATCTATAAAGGTACACATATTACAAGAGCCTGCTACTGGGAACTAACTGAATTCATAAACAAACAGTGTTTCAGTTTGTTAAAACGTTGCTCTATCTTGATTAACAAGCTTATTACATGCGAATCCTATTGGGAACCTACTGAATTCACAATGATACTTAGATTCCGTTCCTTAAAATGTTGCTATATATTGAAAAGCACACTAATACAAGCATGTCCCATTGGGAACTCACTGAATTCGCCTAGAAATTTTGATTCCATTCGTGAAAATTTTTCTATATCCCAAAGAGTCCACTTACTACTACTGCGGCTTATTGGGATCTAACTACATTCAAAAAGTTACTGAGATTCGGCTCACCAAATTCTGATAAATCTTTTAAAGTACACATAATACAAGAGCCTGCTACTGGGAACTAACTGAATTCACAAAGAAACAGTGTTACAGGTCGTTAAAACGTTGCTCTATCTTGAATAACAAGCTTTTTCGATGCGAATCCTATTGGGAACCTACTGAATTCACCATGATACTTAGATTCCGTTCCTTAAAATGTTGCTATATATTGAAAAGCACACTCATACAAGCATGTCCCATTGGGAACTCACTGAATTCGCCTAGAAATTTTGATTCCATTCGTAAAATTTTTCTATATCCTGTACAGACCACTTATTACTACTGCGGCCTATTGGGAACTAACCGAATTCACAATGTTACTCAGATTCGGCTCAGGAAATTTTGATAAATCTTTAAAAGTACACATATTACAAGAGCCTGCTACTGGGAACTAACTGAATTCACAAAGAAACAGTGTTTCAGTTCGTTAAAACGTTGCTCTATCTTGAATAACAAGCTTATCACATGCGAAGTTTTTGGGAACTTACTGAATTCACCATGATACGCAGATTGCGTTCCTCAAAATGTTGCTATATATTGAAAAGCACATTCATACAAGCATGTCCCATTGGTAACTCACTGAATTCGCCTAGAAATATTGATTCCATTCGTGAAAATTTTACTATATCTCGAAGAGTCCACTTATTACTACTGCGGCCTATTGGGAACTAAGTGAACTCACAAAGTTCCTGAGATTCGGATCACCAAATTTTGATAAATCTTTAAAAGTTCACATATTGCAAGAGCCTGCTACTGGGAACTAACTGAATTCACAAAGAAACAGTATTTCAGTTCGTTAAAACGTTGCTCCATTTTGAATAACAAGCTTATTACATGCGAAATCTATTGGGAATCTCCTGAATTCACCATAATACTTAGATTCCGTTCCTTAAAATGTTCCTATATATTGAAAAGCACACTCATACAATCATGTCCCATTGGGAACTCACTGAATTCGCCTAGAAATTTTGTTTCCATTCGTGAAAATTTTTCTATATCCCGAAGAGTCCACTTATTACTACTGCGGCTTATGGGATCTAAATACATTCAAAAAGTTACTGAGATTCGGCTCACCAAATTTTGATAAATCTTTAAAAGTACACAATTACAAGAGCCTGCTACTGGGAACTAACTGAATTCACAAAGAAACAGTGTTTCAGTTCGTTAAAACGTTGCTCTATCTTGAATAACAAGCTTATTACATGCGAATCCATTTGGGAACCTACAGAATTCACCATGATACTTAGATTCCGTTCCGTATAATGTTGCTATATATTGAAAAGCACACTCATACAAGCATGTCCCAATGGGAAATCACTGAATTCGCCTAGAAATTTTGATTCCATTCGTGAAAATTTTTCTATATCCCGAAGAGTCCACTTATTACTACTGCGTCTTATTGGGATCTAACTGCATTCATCAAGTTACTGAGATTCGGCTCACCAAATTTTGATAAATCTTTAAAAGTACACATATTACAAGAGCCTGCTACTGGGAACAAACTGAATTCACAAAGAACCAGTGTTTCAGTTCATTAAGACATTGCTCCATTTTGAATAACAAGCTTATTACATGCGAATCCTATTGGGAACCTCCTGAATTCACCATAATTCTTAGATTCTGTTCCTAAAATGTTGCTATATATTAAAAAGCACACTCATACAAGCATGTCCCATTGGGAACTCACTGAATTCGCCTAGAAATTTTGATTCCATTCGTGAAAATTTTTCTATATCCCGAATAGTCCACTTACTACTACTGCGACTTATTGCGATCTAACTACATTCAAAAAGTTACTGAGATTCGGCTCACCAAATATTGATAAATCTTTTAAATTACACATAATACAAGAGCCTGCTACTGGGAACTAACTGAATTCACAAAGAAACAGTGTTTCAGTTCATTAAAACGTTGCTCTATCTTGAATAACAAGCTTATTACATGCGAATCCTATTGGGAACCTACTGAATTCAACATTATACTTAGATTCCGTACCTTAAAATGTTGCTATATATTGAAAAGCACACTCATACAAGCATGTGCCATTGGGAACTCACAGAATTCGCCTAGAAATTTTGATTCCATTCGTGAAAATTTTTCTATAACCCGAACAGTCCACTTATTACTCCTGTGTCCTATGGGGAACTAAGTGAATTCACCAAATTCCTGAGATTCGGCTCACTGAATTTTGATAAATCTTTAAAAGTACACATATTACAAGAGCCTGCTACTGGGAACTATCTGAATTCACAAAGAAACAGTGTTTCAGTTCGTTAAAACGAGGCTCTATCTTGAATAACTAGCTTATTACATGCGACTCCTATTGGGAACCTACTGAATTCACCATGATACTTAGATTCCGTTCCTTAAAATGTTGCTATATATTGAAAAGCACACTCATACAAGCATGTCCCATTGGGAACTCACTGAATTCACCTAGAAATTTTCGTTCCATTCGTGAAAATTCTTTCAATATCCCGAAGAGACCATTTATGACTACTGCGGCCTATTGGGAACTAAGTGAATTCACAAAGTTACTGAGATTCGGCTCACCAAATTTTGATAAATCTTTAAAAGTACACAATTACAAGAGCCTGCTACTGGGAACTAACTGAATTCACAAAGAAACAGTGTTTCAGTTAGTTAAAACGGTGCTGAATCTTGAATAACAAGCTTATTACATGTGAATCCTATTGGGAACCTACTGAATTCACCATGATACTTAGATTCCGTTCCTTAAAATCTTGGTATATATTGAAAAGCACATTCATACAAGCATGTCCCATTGGTAACTCACTGAATTCGGCTAGAAATATTGATTCCATTCGTGAAAATTTTACTATATCCCGAACAGTCTACTTATTACTACTGCGGCCTTTTGGGAACTAAGTGAACTCACAAAGTTCCTGAGATTCGGGTCACCAAATATTGATAAATCTTTAAAAGTTCACATATTACAAGAGCCTGCTACTGGGAACTAACTGAATTCACAAAGAAACAGTATTTCAGTTCGTTAAAACGTTGCTCCATTTTGAATAACAAGCTTATTACATGCGAAATCTATTGGGAATCTCCTGAATTCACCATAATACTTAGATTCCGTTCCTTAAAATGTTCCTATATATTGAAAAGCACACTCATACAATCATGTCCCATTGGGAACTCACTGAATTCGCCTAGAAATTTTGTTTCCTTCGTGAAAATTTTTCTATATCCCGAAGAGTCCACTTATTACTACTGCGGCTTATGGGATCTAAATACATTCAAAAATTACTGAGATTCGGGTCACCAAATATTGATAAATCTTTAAAAGTACACAATTACAAGAGCCTGCTACTGGGAACTAACTGAATTCACAAAGAAACAGTGTTTCGGTTCGTTAAAACGTTGCTCTATCTTGAATAACAAGCTTATTACATGCGAATCCATTTGGGAACCTACTGAATTCACCATGATACTTAGATTCCGTTCCGTATAATGTTGCTATATATTGAAAAGCACACTCATACAAGCATGTCCCAATGGGAAATCACTGAATTCGCCTAGAAATTTTGATTCCATTCGTGAAAATTTTTCTATATCCCGAAGAGTCCACTTATTACTACTGCGTCTTATTGGGATCTAACTGCATTCATCAAGTTACTGAGATTCGGCTCACCAAATTTTGATAAATCTTTAAAAGTACACATATTACAAGAGCCTGCTACTGGGAACTAACTGAATTCACAAAGAACCAGTGTTTCAGTTCATTAAGACATTGCTCCATTTTGAATAACAAGCTTATTACATGCGAATCCTATTGGGAACCTCCTGAATTCACCATGATACTTAGATTCTGTTCCTAAAATGTTGCTATATATTAAAAAGCACACTCATACAAGCATGTCCCATTGGGAACTCACTGAATTCGCCTAGAAATTTTGATTCCATTCGTGAAAATTTTTCTATATCCCGAATAGTCCACTTATTACTACTGCGACTTATTGCGATCTAACTACATTCAAAAAGTTACTGAGATTCGGCTCACCAAATATTGATAAATCTTTTAAATTACACATAATACAAGAGCCTGCTACTGGGAACTAACTGAATTCACAAAGAAACAGTGTTTCAGTTCATTAAAACGTTGCTCTATCTTGAATAACAAGCTTATTACATGCGAATCCTATTGGGAACCTACTGAATTCAACATGATACTTAGATTCCGTACCTTAAAATGTTGCTATATATTGAAAAGCACACTCATACAAGCATGTGCCATTGGGAACTCACTGAATTCGCCTAGAAATTTTGATTCCATTCGTGAAAATTTTTCTATAACCCGAACAGTCCACTTATTACTCCTGTGTCCTATGGGGAACTAAGTGAATTCACCAAGTTCCTGAGATTCGGCTCACTGAATTTTGATAAATCTTTAAAAGTACACATATTACAAGAGCCTGCTACTGGGAACTAACTGAATTCACAAAGAAACAGTGTTTCAGTTCGTTAAAACGAGGCTCTATCTTGAATAACTAGCTTATTACATGCGACTCCTATTGGGAACCTACTGAATTCACCATGATACTTAGATTCCGTTCCTTAAAATGTTGCTATATATTGAAAAGCACACTCATACAAGCATGTCCCATTGCGAACTCACTGAATTCACCTAGAAATTTTCGTTCCATTCGTGAAAATTCTTTCAATATCCCGAAGAGTCCATTTATGACTACTGCGGCCTATTGGGAACTAAGTGAATTCACAAAGTTACTGAGATTCGGCTCACCAAATTTTGATAAATCTTTAAAAGTACACAATTACAAGAGCCTGCTACTGGGAACTAACTGAATTCACAAAGAAACAGTGTTTCAGTTAGTTAAAACGGTGCTGAATCTTGAATAACAAGCTTATTACATGTGAATCCTATTGGGAACCTACTGAATTCACCATGATACTTAGATTCCGTTCCTTAAAATCTTGGTATATATTGAAAAGCACATTCATACAAGCATGTCCCATTGGTAACTCACTGAATTCGGCTAGAAATATTGATTCCATTCGTGAAAATTTTACTATATCCCGAACAGTCCACTTATTACTACTGCGGCCTTTTGGGAACTAAGTGAACTCACAAAGTTCCTGAGATTCGGGTCACCAAATATTGATAAATCTTTAAAAGTTCACATATTACAAGAGCCTGCTACTGGGAACTAACTGAATTCACAAAGAAACAGTATTTCAGTTCGTTAAAACGTTGCTCCATTTTGAATAACAAGCTTATTACATGCGAAATCTATTGGGAATCTCCTGAATTCACCATAATACTTAGATTCCGTTCCTTAAAATGTTCCTATATATTGAAAAGCACACTCATACAATCATGTCCCATTGGGAACTCACTGAATTCGCCTAGAAATTTTGTTTCCATTCGTGAAAATTTTTCTATATCCCGAAGAGTCCACTTATTACTACTGCGGCTTATGGGATCTAAATACATTCAAAAATTACTGAGATTCGGGTCACCAAATATTGATAAATCTTTAAAAGTACACAATTACAAGAGCCTGCTACTGGGAACTAACTGAATTCACAAAGAAACAGTGTTTCGGTTCGTTAAAACGTTGCTCTATCTTGAATAACAAGCTTATTACATGCGAATCCATTTGGGAACCTACTGAATTCACCATGATACTTAGATTCCGTTCCGTATAATGTTGCTATATATTGAAAAGCACACTCATACAAGCATGTCCCAATGGGAAATCACTGAATTCGCCTAGAAATTTTGATTCCATTCGTGAAAATTTTTCTATATCCCGAAGAGTCCACTTATTACTACTGCGTCTTATTGGGATCTAACTGCATTCATCAAGTTACTGAGATTCGGCTCACCAAATTTTGATAAATCTTTAAAAGTACACATATTACAAGAGCCTGCTACTGGGAACTAACTGAATTCACAAAGAACCAGTGTTTCAGTTCATTAAGACATTGCTCCATTTTGAATAACAAGCTTATTACATGCGAATCCTATTGGGAACCTCCTGAATTCACCATGATACTTAGATTCTGTTCCTAAAATGTTGCTATATATTAAAAAGCACACTCATACAAGCATGTCCCATTGGGAACTCACTGAATTCGCCTAGAAATTTTGATTCCATTCGTGAAAATTTTTCTATATCCCGAATAGTCCACTTATTACTACTGCGACTTATTGCGATCTAACTACATTCAAAAAGTTACTGAGATTCGGCTCACCAAATATTGATAAATCTTTTAAATTACACATAATACAAGAGCCTGCTACTGGGAACTAACTGAATTCACAAAGAAACAGTGTTTCAGTTCATTAAAACGTTGCTCTATCTTGAATAACAAGCTTATTACATGCGAATCCTATTGGGAACCTACTGAATTCAACATGATACTTAGATTCCGTACCTTAAAATGTTGGTATATATTGAAAAGCACACTCATACAAGCATGTGCCATTGGGAACTCACTGAATTCGCCTAGAAATTTTGATTCCATTCGTGAAAATTTTTCTATAACCCGAACAGTCCACTTATTACTCCTGTGTCCTATGGGGAACTAAGTGAATTCACCAAGTTCCTGAGATTCGGCTCACTGAATTTTGATAAATCTTTAAAAGTACACATATTACTAGAGCCTGCTACTGGGAACTAACTGAATTCACAAAGAAACAGTGTTTCAGTTCGTTAAAACGAGGCTCTATCTTGAATAACTAGCTTATTACATGCGACTCCTATTGGGAACCTACTGAATTCACCATGATACTTAGATTCCGTTCCTTAAAATGTTGCTATATATTGAAAAGCACACTCATACAAGCATGTCCCATTGCGAACTCACTGAATTCACCTAGAAATTTTCGTTCCATTCGTGAAAATTCTTTCAATATCCCGAAGAGTCCATTTATGACTACTGCGGCCTATTGGGAACTAAGTGAATTCACAAAGTTACTGAGATTCGGCTCACCAAATTTTGATAAATCTTTAAAAGTACACAATTACAAGAGCCTGCTACTGGGAACTAACTGAATTCACAAAGAAACAGTGTTTCAGTTAGTTAAAACGGTGCTGAATCTTGAATAACAAGCTTATTACATGTGAATCCTATTGGGAACCTACTGAATTCACCATGATACTTAGATTCCGTTCCTTAAAATCTTGGTATATATTGAAAAGCACATTCATACAAGCATGTCCCATTGGTAACTCACTGAATTCGGCTAGAAATATTGATTCCATTCGTGAAAATTTTACTATATCCCGAACAGTCCACTTATTACTACTGCGGCCTTTTGGGAACTAAGTGAACTCACAAAGTTTCTGTGATTCGGGTCACCAAATATTGATAAATCTTTAAAAGTTCACATATTACAAGAGCCTGCTACTGGGAACTAACTGAATTCACAAAGAAACAGTATTTCAGTTCGTTAAAACGTTGCTCCATTTTGAATAACAAGCTTATTACATGCGAAATCTATTGGGAATCTCCTGAATTCACCATAATACTTAGATTCCGTTCCTTAAAATGTTCCTATATATTGAAAAGCACACTCATACAATCATGTCCCATTGGGAACTCACTGAATTCGCCTAGAAATTTTGTTTCCATTCGTGAAAATTTTTCTATATCCCGAAGAGTCCACTTATTACTACTGCGGCTTATGGGATCTAAATACATTCAAAAAGTTACTGAGATTCGGCTCACCAAATTTTGATAAATCTTTAAAAGTACACAATTACAAGAGCCTGCTACTGGGAACTAACTGAATTCACAAAGAAACAGTATTTCAGTTCGTTAAAACGTTGCTCCATTTTGAATAACAAGCTTATTACATGCGAAATCTATTGGGAATCTCCTGAATTCACCATAATACTTAGATTCCGTTCCTTAAAATGTTCCTATATATTGAAAAGCACACTCATACAATCATGTCCCATTGGGAACTCACTGAATTCGCCTAGAAATTTTGTTTCCATTCGTGAAAATTTTTCTATATCCCGAAGAGTCCACTTATTACTACTGCGGCTTATGGGATCTAAATACATTCAAAAAGTTACTGAGATTCGGCTCACCAAATTTGATAAATCTTTAAAAGTACACAATTACAAGAGCCTGCTACTGGGAACTAACTGAATTCACAAAGAAACAGTGTTTCGGTTCGTTAAAACGTTGCTCTATCTTGAATAACAAGCTTATTACATGCGAATCCATTTGGGAACCTACTGAATTCACCATCACACTAAGATTCCGTTCCGTATAATGTTGCTATATATTGAAAAGCACACTCATACAAGCATGTCCCAATGGGAAATCCCTGAATTCGCCTAGAAATTTTGATTCCATTCGTGAAAATTTTTCTATATCCCGAAGAGTCCACTTATTACTACTGCGTCTTATTGGGATCTAACTGCATTCATCAAGTTACTGAGATTCGGCTCACCGAATTTTGATAAATCTTTAAAAGTACACATATTACAAGAGCCTGCTACTGGGAACTAACTGAATTAACAAAGAACCAGTGTTTCAGTTCATTAAGACATTGCTCCATTTTGAATAACAAGCTTATTACATGCGAATCCTATTGGGAACCTCCTGAATTCACCATGATACTTAGATTCCGTTCCTAAAATGTTGCTATATATTAAAAAGCACACTCATACAAGCATGTCCCATTGGGAACTCACTGAATTCGCCTAGAAATTTTGATTCCATTCGTGAAAATTTTTCTATATCCCGAATAGTCCACTTATTACTACTGCGACTTATTGCGATCTAACTACATTCAAAAAGTTACTGAGATTCGGCTCAACAAATATTGATAAATCTTTTAAATTACACATAATACAAGAGCCTGCTACTGGGAACTAACTGAATTCACAAAGAAACAGTGTTTCAGTTCATTAAAACGTTGCTCTATCTTGAATAACAAGCTTATTACATGCGAATCCTATTGGGAACCTACTGAATTCAACATGATACTTAGATTCCGTACCTTAAAATGTTGCTATATATTGAAAAGCACACTCATACAAGCATGTGCCATTGGGAACTCACTGAATTCGCCTAGAAATTTTGCTTCCATACGTGAAAATTTTTCTATAACCCGAACAGTCCACTTATTACTCCTGTGTCCTATGGGGAACTAAGTGAATTCACCAAGTTCCTGAGATTCGGCTCACTGAATTTTGATAAATCTTTAAAAGTACACATATTACAAGAGCCTGCTACTGGGAACTAACTGAATTCACAAAGAAACAGTGTTTCAGTTCGTTAAAACGTTGCCTATCTTGAATAACAAGCTTATTACGTCCTATTGGGAACCTATTGAATTCACCAAGATATTTAGATTCTGTTCCTTAAAATTTTGCTATATATTGAAAAGCACACACATACAAGCATGGCCCATTGGGAACTCACTGAATTCGCCTAGAAATATTGATTAATTCGTGAAAATTTTTCTATATCCCGAACAGTCCACTTATTACTACTGCGGCCTTGGGAACTAACTGAATTCACCAAGTCCCTAAGATACGGCCACAAAATTTTGATAAATCTTTAAAAGTACACATATTACAAGAGCCTGCTAGTGCAAACTAACTGAATTTACAAAGAAACAGTGTTTCAGTTCGTTAAAACGTTGATCTATTTTGAATAACAAGCTTATTACATGCAAATCCTATTGGGAACCTACTGAATTCACCATGATACTTAGATTCCGTTCCTTCAAATGTTGCTATATATTGAAAAGCACACTCATACAAGCATGTCCCATTGGGAACTCATGAATTCGCCTAAAAATTTTGATTCCATTCGTGAAAATTTTTCTATATCCCAAACAGTCCACTTATTACTACTATTACAAGAGCCTGCTACTGGGAAGTAACAGAACTCACAAAGAAACAGTGTTTCAGTTCGTTAAAACGTTGCTCTATCTTGAATAACAAGCTTATTACATGCGACTCGTATTGGGAACCTATTGAAATCACCATGATACTTAGATTCCATTCCTTAAAATGTTGATATATATTGAAAAGCACACGCATACAAGCACGTCCCATTGGGAAGTCACTGAATTCGCCCTGAAATTTTGAATCCATTCGTGAAAATTCTTTCAATATCCCGAAGAATCCACTTATACTACTGCGACCTATGGGAACTAACCGAATTCACCAAGTTACTGAGATTCGGCTCACCAAATTTTGATAAATCTTTAAAAGCACACAATTACAAGAGCCTGCTACTGGGAACTAACTGAATTCACAAAGAAACAGTGTTTCAGTTCGTTAAAATGTTGCTCTCTTTTGAATAACAAGCTTATTACATGGGAATCCTATTGTGAACCTACTGAATTCACCATGTCACTTAGATTCCGTTCCTTAAAATGTTGCTATATATTGAAAAGCACACTCATACAAGCATGTCCCATTGGGAACTCACTGAATTCGCCTAAAAATTGTGATTCCATTCGTGAAAATTTTACTATATCCCGAACAGTCCACTTATGAATACTGCGGCCTATTGGGAACTAAGTGAATTCACAAAGTTACTGAGATTCATCTCACCAAATTTTGAGAAATCTTTTAAAGTACACATATTACAAGAGCCTGCTACTGGGTACTAACTGAATTCATAAAGAAACAGTGCTTCAGTTCGTTAAAACGTTGCTCTATCATGAATACCAAGCTTATTACATGCCAATCCTTTTGAGAACCTACTGAATTCACCATGATACTTGGATTCTGTTCGTTAAAATGTTGCTATATATTGAAAAGCACACTCATACAAGCATGTCCCATTGGGAACTCACTGATTTCGCCTAGAAATATTGATTCCATTCGTGAAAATTTTACTATATCCCGAAGAGTCCACTTATTACTACTGCAGCCTATTGGGAACTAAGTGAACTCACCAAGTTCCTGAGATTCTGGTCACCAAAATTTGATAAATCTTTATAAGCATACATATTACAAGAGCCTGATACTGGGAACTAACTGAATTCACAAAGAAACAGTGTTTCAGTTCGTTAAAACGTTGCTCTATTTTGAATAACACGCTTATTACATGCGAATCCTACTGGGAACCTACTGAATTCACGAGGATACTTAGATTCCGTTCCTTAAAATGTTGCTATATATTGAAAATCACACTCATACAAGCATGTCCCTTTGGGAACTCACTGAATTCGCCTAAAAATTTTGATTCCATTCGTGAAAATTTTTCTATATCCCGAGGGTCCACTTATTACTACTGCGGCTTATTGGAATCTAACTACATTTAAAAAGTTACTGAGATTCGGCTCACCGAATTTTTATATATCTTTTAAAGTACACATAATACAAGAGACTGCTACTGGGAACTAACTGAATTCAGAAAGAAACAGTGTTTCAGTTCGTTAAAACTTTCCTCTATTTTGAATAACAAGCTTATTACATGTGAATACTATTGGGAACCTACTGAATGCACCATGATACTTAGATTCCGTTCCTTAAAATATTGCTATATATTGAAAAGCACACTCATACAAGCATGTCCCATTGGGAACTCAATGAATTCGCCTAGAAATTTTGATTCCATTCGTGAAAATTTTTCTATATCCTGTACAGACCACTTATTACTACTGTGGCCTATTGGGAACTAACTGAATTCACAATGTTACTCAGATTCGGCTCAGGAAATTTTGATAAATCTTTAAAAGTACACATAATACAAGAGACTGCTACTGTGAACTAACTGAATTCACAAAGAAACAGAGTTTCAGTTCGTTAAAACTTTGCTCTATCTTGAATAAGAGGCTAATCTCATGCGAATTTTGTGGAACCTACTGAATTCACCATGATACGTAGATTGCGTTCCTTAAAATGTTGCTATATATTGAATAGCACACTCATACAAGCATGTCCCATTTGGAACTCACTGAATTCGCCTAGAAATTTTGTTTCCATTCGTGAAATTTTTCTATAACCCGAACAGTCCACTTATTACTACTGAGGCCTATTGGGAACTAAATGAATTCACCAAGTTACTGAGATTCGACTCAACCAATTTTGATAAATCTTTAAAAGTATACATATTACAAGAGCCTGCTACTGGGAACTAACTGGATTTATAAAGAAACAGTGTTTCAGTTCGTTAAAATGTTGCTCTATCTTGAATAACAAGCTAGTACATGCGAATCTTATTGGGCACCTACTGAATTCACCATGATACTTAGATTCCGTTCCTTAAAAGGTTGCTATGTATAGAAAAGCACACTCATACAAGCATGTCCCATTGGGAACTCACTGAATTCGCCTAGAAATTTTGATTCCATTCGTGAAAATATTTCTATATCCCGTAGAGTCCACTTATTACTACTGCGGCCTATTGGGAACTAACCAAATTCACCATGTTACTCAGATTCGGCTCAGGAAATTTTGATAAATTTTTAAAAATACACATATTACAAGAGCCTGCTACTGGCAACTAACTGAATTCACAAAGAAACAGTGTTTCAGTTCGTTACAATTTTGCTCTATCTTGAATAACAAGCTTATTACCTGTGAATCCTATTGGGAACCTATTGAATTCACCATGATACTTAGATTCCATTCCGTAAAATGTTGCTATATATTGAAAAGCACACTCATACAAGCATGTCCCATTGGGAACTCACAGAATTCGCCTAGAAATTTTGATTCCATTTGTGAAAATTTTTCTATATCCCGACAGTCCACTTATTAATACTGCGGCCTTTTGGGAACTAACTGAATTCAAGAAGTTACTGAGGTTCGGCTCAGCAAATTTTGATAAATCTTTAAAAGTACACATATTACAAGAGCCTGCTTCTGGGAACTAACTGAAGTCACAAAGAAACAGTGTTTCAGTTCGTTAAAACGTTGCTCTATCTTGAATAACAAGCTTATTACATGCGAATCCTATTGGGAACCTACAGAATTCACCATGGTACTTAGATTCCGATCCTAAAATGGTGCTATATATTGAAAAGCACACTCATACAAGCATGTTCCATTGGGAACTCACTGAATTCACCTGGAAATTTTGATTCCATTCGTGAAATTTTTTCTGTATCCCGAACAGTCCACTTATAACTATTGTGGCCTATTAGGAACTAACCGAATTCACCTCGTTACTCAGATTCAGCTCAGGAAATTTTGATAAATCTTTAAAAGTACACATATTACAAGAGCCAGCTCCTGGGAACTAACTGAATTCAAAAAGAAACAGTGTTTCAGTTCGTTAAAACGTTGCTCTATCTTGAATAACAAGCTTCGACATTCGTATCCTATTGGGAACCTACTGAATTGACCATGATACTTAGATTCCGTTCCGTAAAATATTGCTATATATTGAAAAGCACACTCATACAGGCATGTCCCACTGGGAACTCACTGAATTCGCCTGGAAATTTTGATTAATTCGTGAAAATTTTTCTATATCGCGAATAGTCCACTTATTTCTACTGCGGCCTATTCGCAACTAACTGAATTCACCAAGTTACTGAGATTCGGCTCAAATATTTTGATAAATGTATAAAAGTACACATATTACAAGAGCCTGCTACTGGCAACTAACTGAATTCACAAAGAAATAGTGTTTCAGTTCGTTAAAACGTTGCTCCATTTTGAATAACAGGCTTATTACATGTGAATCCTATTGGGAGCCTACTGAATTCACCATGATACTTTGATTCCGTTCGGTAAAATGTTGCTATATATTGAAAAGCACACTCATACAAGCATGTCCCATTGGGAACTCACTGAATTCGCCTAGAAATTTTGATTCCATTCGTGAAAATTTTTCTATATCCCGAACAGTCCACTTATTAATACTGCGGCCTATTGGGAAGAAACTGAATTCACAAAGTTACTGAGATCGGCTCACCAAATTTTGATAAACCTTTAAAAGTACACATATTACAAGAGCCTGCTACTGGGAACTAACTGAATTCACAAAGAAACACTGTTTCAGTTCGTTAAAACGTTGCTCTATCTTGAATAACAAGCTTATTACATGCGAAATCTATTGGGAATCTCCTGAATTCACCATAATACTTAGATTCCGTTCCTTAAAATGTTCCTATATATTGAAAAGCACACTCATACAATCATGTCCCATTGGGAACTCACTGAATTCGCCTAGAAATTTTGTTTCCATTCGTGAAAATTTTTCTATATCCCGAAGAGTCCACTTATTACTACTGCGGCTTATGGGATCTAAATACATTCAAAAAGTTACTGAGATTCGGCTCACCAAATTTTGATAAATCTTTAAAAGTACACAATTACAAGAGCCTGCTACTGGGAACTAACTGAATTCACAAAGAAACAGTATTTCAATTCGTTAAAACGTTGCTCCATTTTGAATAACAAGCTTATTACATGCGAAATCTATTGGGAATCTCCTGAATTCACCATCATACTTAGATTCCGTTCCTTAAAATGTTCCTATATATTGAAAAGCACACTCATACAATCATGTCCCATTGGGAACTCACTGAATTCGCCTAGAAATTTTGTTTCCATTCGTGAAAATTTTTCTATATCCCGAAGAGTCCACTTATTACTACTGCGGCTTATGGGATCTAAATACATTCAAAAAGTTACTGAGATTCGGCTCACCAAATTTGATAAATCTTTAAAAGTACACAATTACAAGAGCCTGCTACTGGGAACTAACTGAATTCACAAAGAAACAGTGTTTCGGTTCGTTAAAACGTTGCTCTATCTTGAATAACAAGCTTATTACATGCGAATCCATTTGGGAACCTACTGAATTCACCATCACACTAAGATTCCGTTCCGTATAATGTTGCTATATATTGAAAAGCACACTCATACAAGCATGTCCCAATGGGAAATCCCTGAATTCGCCTAGAAATTTTGATTCCATTCGTGAAAATTTTTCTATATCCCGAAGAGTCCACTTATTACTACTGCGTCTTATTGGGATCTAACTGCATTCATCAAGTTACTGAGATTCGGCTCACCGAATTTTGATAAATCTTTAAAAGTACACATATTACAAGAGCCTGCTACTGGGAACTAACTGAATTAACAAAGAACCAGTGTTTCAGTTCATTAAGACATTGCTCCATTTTGAATAACAAGCTTATTACATGCGAATCCTATTGGGAACCTCCTGAATTCACCATGATACTTAGATTCCGTTCCTAAAATGTTGCTATATATTAAAAAGCACACTCATACAAGCATGTCCCATTGGGAACTCACTGAATTCGCCTAGAAATTTTGATTCCATTCGTGAAAATTTTTCTATATCCCGAATAGTCCACTTATTACTACTGCGACTTATTGCGATCTAACTACATTCAAAAAGTTACTGAGATTCGGCTCACCAAATATTGATAAATCTTTTAAATTACACATAATACAAGAGCCTGCTACTGGGAACTAACTGAATTCACAAAGAAACAGTGTTTCAGTTCATTAAAACGTTGCTCTATCTTGAATAACAAGCTTATTACATGCGAATCCTATTGGGAACCTACTGAATTCAACATGATACTTAGATTCCGTACCTTAAAATGTTGCTATATATTGAAAAGCACACTCATACAAGCATGTGCCATTGGGAACTCACTGAATTCGCCTAGAAATTTTGATTCCATTCGTGAAAATTTTTCTATAACCCGAACAGTCCACTTATTACTCCTGTGTCCTATGGGGAACTAAGTGAATTCACCAAGTTCCTGAGATTCGGCTCACTGAATTTTGATAAATCTTTAAAAGTACACATATTACAAGAGCCTGCTACTGGGAACTAACTGAATTCACAAAGAAACAGTGTTTCAGTTCGTTAAAACGAGGCTCTATCTTGAATAACTAGCTTATTACATGCGACTCCTATTGGGAACCTACTGAATTCACCATGATACTTAGATTCCGTTCCTTAAAATGTTGCTATATATTGAAAAGCACACTCATACAAGCATGTCCCATTGCGAACTCACTGAATTCACCTTGAAATTTTCGTTCCATTCGTGAAAATTCTTTCAATATCCCGAAGAGTCCATTTATGACTACTGCGGCCTATTGGGAACTAAGTGAATTCACAAAGTTACTGAGATTCGGCTCACCAAATTTTGATAAATCTTTAAAAGTACACAATTACAAGAGCCTGCTACTGGGAACTAACTGAATTCACAAAGAAACAGTGTTTCAGTTAGTTAAAACGGTGCTGAATCTTGAATAACAAGCTTATTACATGTGAATCCTATTGGGAACCTACTGAATTCACCATGATACTTAGATTCCGTTCCTTAAAATCTTGGTATATATTGAAAAGCACATTAATACAAGCATGTCCCATTGGTAACTCACTGAATTCGGCTAGAAATATTGATTCCATTCGTGAAAATTTTACTATATCCCGAACAGTCCACTTATTACTACTGCGGCCTTTTGGGAACTAAGTGAACTCACAAAGTTTCTGAGATTCGGGTCACCAAATATTGATAAATCTTTAAAAGTTCACATATTACAAGAGCCTGCTACTGGGAACTGACTGAATTCACAAAGAAACAGTATTTCAGTTCGTTAAAACGTTGCTCCATTTTGAATAACAAGCTTATTACATGCGAAATCTATTGGGAATCTCCTGAATTCAGCATAATACTTAGATTCCGTTCCTTAAAATGTTCCTATATATTGAAAAGCACACTCATACAATCATGTCCCATTGGGAACTCACTGAATTCGCCTAGAAATTTTGTTTCCATTCGTGAAAATTTTTCTATATCCCGAAGAGTCCACTTATTACTACTGCGGCTTATGGGATCTAAATACATTCAAAAAGTTACTGAGATTCGGCTCACCAAATTTTGATAAATCTTTAAAAGTACACAATTACAAGAGCCTGCTACTGGGAACTAACTGAATTCACAAAGAAACAGTATTTCAATTCGTTAAAACGTTGCTCCATTTTGAATAACAAGCTTATTACATGCGAAATCTATTGGGAATCTCCTGAATTCACCATCATACTTAGATTCCGTTCCTTAAAATGTTCCTATATATTGAAAAGCACACTCATACAATCATGTCCCATTGGGAACTCACTGAATTCGCCTAGAAATTTTGTTTCCATTCGTGAAAATTTTTCTATATCCCGAAGAGTCCACTTATTACTACTGCGGCTTATGGGATCTAAATACATTCAAAAAGTTACTGAGATTCGGCTCACCAAATTTGATAAATCTTTAAAAGTACACAATTACAAGAGCCTGCTACTGGGAACTAACTGAATTCACAAAGAAACAGTGTTTCGGTTCGTTAAAACGTTGCTCTATCTTGAATAACAAGCTTATTACATGCGAATCCATTTGGGAACCTACTGAATTCACCATCACACTAAGATTCCGTTCCGTATAATGTTGCTATATATTGAAAAGCACACTCATACAAGCATGTCCCAATGGGAAATCCCTGAATTCGCCTAGAAATTTTGATTCCATTCGTGAAAATTTTTCTATATCCCGAAGAGTCCACTTATTACTACTGCGTCTTATTGGGATCTAACTGCATTCATCAAGTTACTGAGATTCGGCTCACCGAATTTTGATAAATCTTTAAAAGTACACATATTACAAGAGCCTGCTACTGGGAACTAACTGAATTAAAAAAGAACCAGTGTTTCAGTTCATTAAGACATTGCTCCATTTTGAATAACAAGCTTATTACATGCGAATCCTATTGGGAACCTCCTGAATTCACCATGATACTTAGATTCCGTTCCTAAAATGTTGCTATATATTAAAAAGCACACTCATACAAGCATGTCCCATTGGGAACTCACTGAATTCGCCTAGAAATTTTGATTCCATTCGTGAAAATTTTTCTATATCCCGAAGAGTCCACTTATTACTACTGCGACTTATTGCGATCTAACTACATTCAAAAAGTTACTGAGATTCGGCTCAACAAATATTGATAAATCTTTTAAATTACACATAATACAAGAGCCTGCTACTGGGAACTAACTGAATTCACAAAGAAACAGTGTTTCAGTTCATTAAAACGTTGCTCTATCTTGAATAACAAGCTTATTACATGCGAATCTTATTGGGAACCTACTGAATTCACCATGATACTTAGATTCCGTACCTTAAAATGTTGCTATATATTGAAAAGCACACTCATACAAGCATGTGCCATTGGGAACTCACTGAATTCGCCTAGAAATTTTGCTTCCATACGTGAAAATTTTTCTATAACCCGAACAGTCCACTTATTACTCCTGTGTCCTATGGGGAACTAAGTGAATTCACCAAGTTCCTGAGATTCGGCTCACTGAATTTTGATAAATCTTTAAAAGTACACATATTACAAGAGCCTGCTACTGGGAACTAACTGAATTCACAAAGAAACAGTGTTTCAGTTCGTTAAAACGTTGCTCTATCTTGAATAACAAGCTTATTACGTCCTATTGGGAACCTATTGAATTCACCAAGATATTTAGATTCTGTTCCTTAAAATTTTGCTATATATTGAAAAGCACACACATACAAGCATGGCCCATTGGGAACTCACTGAATTCGCCTAGAAATTTTGCGTCCATTCGTGAAAATTTTTCTATATCCCGAACAGTCCACTTATTAATACAGCGGCCTATTGGGAACTAACTGAATTCACCAAGTTACTGAGATTCGGCTCACCAAATTTTGATAAATCTTTAAAAGTACACATATTACCAGAGCCTGCTACTGGGAACTAACTGAATTCACAAACAAACAGTGTTTCAGTTCGTTAAAATGTTGCTCTCTTTTGAATAACAAGCTTATTTCATGGGAATCCTATTGTGAACCTACTGAATTCACCATGTCACTTAGATTCCGTTCCTTAAAATTTTGCTATATATTAAAAAGCACACTCATACAAGCATGTCCCTTTGGTAACTCACTGAATTCACCTAGAAATTTTGAATCCATTCTTGAAAAGTTTTCTATAAACCGAACAGTCCACTTATTACTACTGAGGCCTATTAGGAATTAACTGAATTCACCAAGATACTGAAATTCGGCTCAACAAATTTTGAAAAATATTTAAAAGTATACATATTACAAGAGTCTGCTACTGGGAACTAACTGAATTCACAAAGGAACAGTGTTTCAGCTCGTTAAATCGTTGCTTTATCCTGAAAAACATGCTTATACATGCGAATCCTATTGGGAACCTACTGAATACCATGATACTTAGATTCCATTCCTCAAAATGTTGCTATATATTGAAAAGCACACTCATACAAGCATGTCCCATTTGGAACTCACTGAATTCGCCTAGAAATTTTGTTTCCATTCGTGAAATTTTTCTATAACCCGAACAGTCCACTTATTACTACAGAGGCCTATTGGGAACTAAATGAATTCACCAAGTTACTAAGATTCGACTCAACCAATTTTGATAAATCTTTAAAAGTATACATATTACAAGAGCCTGCTACAGGGAACTAACTGGATTTATAAAGAAACAGTGTTTCAGTTCGTTAAAATGTTGCTCTATCTTGAATAACAAGCTAGTACATGCGAATCTTATTGGGCACCTACTGAATTCACCATGATACTTAGATTCCGTTCCTTAAAAGGTTGCTATGTATAGAAAAGCACACTCATACAAGCATGTCCCATTGGGAACTCACTGAATTCGCCTAGAAGTTTTGATTCCATTCGTGAAAATTTTTCTATATCTCGAAGAGTCCACTTATTACTACTGCGGCCTATTGGGAACTAACCAAATTCACCATGTTACTCAGATTCGGCTCAGGAAATTTTGATAAATTTTTAAAAATACACATATTACAAGAGCCTGCTACTGGCAACTAACTGAATTCACAAAGAAACAGTGTTTCAGTTCGTTACAATTTTGCTCTATCTTGAATAACAAGCTTATTACCTGTGAATCCTATTGGGAACCTATTGAATTCACCATGATACTTAGATTCCATTCCGTAAAATGTTGCTATATATTGAAAAGCACACTCATACAAGCATGTCCCATTGGGAACTCACAGAATTCGCCTAGAAATTTTGATTCCATTTGTGAAAATTTTTCTATATCCCGAACAGTCCACTTATTAATACTGCGGCCTTTTGGGAACTAACTGAATTCAAGAAGTTACTGAGGTTCAGCTCAGCAAATTTTGATAAATCTTTAAAAGTACACATATTACAAGAGCCTGCTTCTGGGAACTAACTGAAGTCACAAAGAAACAGTGTTTCAGTTCGTTAAAACGTTGCTCTATCTTGAATAACAAGCTTATTACATGCGAATCCTATTGGGAACCTACAGAATTCACCATGGTACTTAGATTCCGATCCTAAAATGGTGCTATATATTGAAAAGCACACTCATACAAGCATGTTCCATTGGGAACTCACTGAATTCACCTGGAAATTTTGATTCCATTCGTGAAATTTTTTCTGTATCCCGAACAGTCCACTTATAACTATTGTGGCCTATTAGGAACTAACCGAATTCACCTCGTTACTCAGATTCAGCTCAGGAAATTTTGATAAATCTTTAAAAGTACACATATTACAAGAGCCAGCTCCTGGGAACTAACTGAATTCAAAAAGAAACAGTGTTTCAGTTCGTTAAAACGTTGCTCTATCTTGAATAACAAGCTTCGACATTCGTATCCTATTGGGGACCTACTGAATTGACCATGATACTTAGATTCCGTTCCGTAAAATATTGCTATATATTGAAAAGCACACTCATACAGGCATGTCCCACTGGGAACTCACTGAATTCGCCTGGAAATTTTGATTAATTCGTGAAAATTTTTCTATATCGCGAATAGTCCACTTATTTCTACTGCGGCCTATTCGCAACTAACTGAATTCACCAAGTTACTGAGATTCGGCTCAAATATTTTGATAAATGTATAAAAGTACACATATTACAAGAGCCTGCTACTGGCAACTAACTGAATTCACAAAGAAATAGTGTTTCAGTTCGTTAAAACGTTGCTCCATTTTGAATAACAGGCTTATTACATGTGAATCCTATTGGGAGCCTACTGAATTCACCATGATACTTTGATTCCGTTCGGTAAAATGTTGCTATATATTGAAAAGCACACTCATACAAGCATGTCCCATTGGGAACTCACTGAATTCGCCTAGAAATTTTGATTCCATTCGTGAAAATTTTTCTATATACCGAACAGTCCACTTATTAATACTGCGGCCTATTGGGAAGAAACTGAATTCACAAAGTTACTGAGATCGGCTCACCAAATTTTGATAAACCTTTAAAAGTACACATATTACAAGAGCCTGCTACTGGGAACTAACTGAATTCACAAAGAAACACTGTTTCAGTTCGTTAAAACGTTGCTGTATCTTGAATAACAAGCTTATTACATACGAATCCTATTGGGAACCTACAGAATTCACCATGATACTTAGATTTCGTTCCTTAACGTGTTGCTATATATTGAAAAGCACACTCATACAAGCATGTCCCTTTGGGAACTCACTGATTTCACCTAGAAATTTTGATTACATTCCTGAAAATTTTTTCTATATCCCGAACATTCTACTTATTACTACTGAGGCCTTTTGGGAATTAACTGAATTCACCAAGTTAATGAGATTCGGCTCAACAAATTTTGAAAAATCTTTAAAAGTATACATATTACAAGAGCCTGCTACTGGTAACTAACTGGATTCACAAAGAAACAGTGTTTCAGTTCATTCAATCGTTGCTCTGTCTTGAATAACAAGCTTCGACATGCGAATTCTATTGGGAACCTACTGAAAAAACCATGATACTTAGATTCCGTTCCTTAAAATGTTGCTTTATATTGAAAAGCACACTCATACAAGCATGTCCGATTGGGAACTCACTGAATTCGCCTAGAAATTTTGCGTCCATTCGTGAAAATTTTTCTATATCCCGAACAGTCCACTTATTAATACAGCGGCCTATTGGGAACTAACTGAATTCACCAAGTTACTGAGATTCGGCTCACCAAATTTTGATAAATCTTTAAAAGTACACATATTACCAGAGCCTGCTACTGGGAACTAACTGAATTCACAAACAAACAGTGTTTCAGTTCGTTAAAATGTTGCTCTCTTTTGAATAACAAGCTTATTACATGGGAATCCTATTGTGAACCTACTGAATTCACCATGTCACTTAGATTCCGTTCCTTAAAATTTTGCTATATATTAAAAAGCACACTCATACAAGCATGTCCCTTTGGTAACTCACTGAATTCACCTAGAAATTTTGAATCCATTCTTGAAAAGTTTTCTATAAACCGAACAGTCCACTTATTACTACTGAGGCCTATTAGGAATTAACTGAATTCACCAAGATACTGAAATTCGGCTCAACAAATTTTGAAAAATATTTAAAAGTATACATATTACAAGAGTCTGCTACTGGGAACTAACTGAATTCACAAAGGAACAGTGTTTCAGCTCGTTAAATCGTTGCTTTATCCTGAAAAACATGCTTATACATGCGAATCCTATTGGGAACCTACTGAATACCATGATACTTAGATTCCATTCCTCAAAATGTTGCTATATATTGAAAAGCACACTCATACAAGCATGTCCCATTTGGAACTCACTGAATTCGCCTAGAAATTTTGTTTCCATTCGTGAAATTTTTCTATAACCCGAACAGTCCACTTATTACTACTGAAGCCTATTGGGAACTAAATGAATTCACCAAGTTACTAAGATTCGACTCAACCAATTTTGATAAATCTTTAAAAGTATACATATTACAAGAGCCTGCTACAGGGAACTAACTGGATTTATAAAGAAACAGTGTTTCAGTTCGTTAAAATGTTGCTCTATCTTGAATAACAAGCTAGTACATGCGAATCTTATTGGGCACCTACTGAATTCACCATGATACTTAGATTCCGTTCCTTAAAAGGTTGCTATGTATAGAAAAGCACACTCATACAAGCATGTCCCATTGGGAACTCACTGAATTCGCCTAGAAGTTTTGATTCCATTCGTGAAAATTTTTCTATATCTCGAAGAGTCCACTTATTACTACTGCGGCCTATTGGGAACTAACCAAATTCACCATGTTACTCAGATTCGGCTCAGGAAATTTTGATAAATTTTTAAAAATACACATATTACAAGAGCCTGCTACTGGCAACTAACTGAATTCACAAAGAAACAGTGTTTCAGTTCGTTACAATTTTGCTCTATCTTGAATAACAAGCTTATTACCTGTGAATCCTATTGGGAACCTATTGAATTCACCATGATACTTAGATTCCATTCCGTAAAATGTTGCTATATATTGAAAAGCACACTCATACAAGCATGTCCCATTGGGAACTCACAGAATTCGCCTAGAAATTTTGATTCCATTTGTGAAAATTTTTCTATATCCCGAACAGTCCACTTATTAATACTGCGGCCTTTTGGGAACTAACTGAATTCAAGAAGTTACTGAGGTTCGGCTCAGCAAATTTTGATAAATCTTTAAAAGTACACATATTACAAGAGCCTGCTTCTGGGAACTAACTGAAGTCACAAAGAAACAGTGTTTCAGTTCGTTAAAACGTTGCTCTATCTTGAATAACAAGCTTATTACATGCGAATCCTATTGGGAACCTACAGAATTCACCATGGTACTTAGATTCCGATCCTAAAATGGTGCTATATATTGAAAAGCACACTCATACAAGCATGTTCCATTGGGAACTCACTGAATTCACCTGGAAATTTTGATTCCATTCGTGAAATTTTTTCTGTATCCCGAACAGTCCACTTATAACTATTGTGGCCTATTAGGAACTAACCGAATTCACCTCGTTACTCAGATTCAGCTCAGGAAATTTTGATAAATCTTTAAAAGTACACATATTACAAGAGCCAGCTCCTGGGAACTAACTGAATTCAAAAAGAAACAGTGTTTCAGTTCGTTAAAACGTTGCTCTATCTTGAATAACAAGCTTCGACATTCGTATCCTATTGGGAACCTACTGAATTGACCATGATACTTAGATTCCGTTCCGTAAAATATTGCTATATATTGAAAAGCACACTCATACAGGCATGTCCCACTGGGAACTCACTGAATTCGCCTGGAAATTTTGATTAATTCGTGAAAATTTTTCTATATCGCGAATAGTCCACTTATTTCTACTGCGGCCTATTCGCAACTAACTGAATTCACCAAGTTACTGAGATTCGGCTCAAATATTTTGATAAATGTATAAAAGTACACATATTACAAGAGCCTGCTACTGGCAACTAACTGAATTCACAAAGAAATAGTGTTTCAGTTCGTTAAAACGTTGCTCCATTTTGAATAACAGGCTTATTACATGTGAATCCTATTGGGAGCCTACTGAATTCACCATGATACTTTGATTCCGTTCGGTAAAATGTTGCTATATATTGAAAAGCACACTCATACAAGCATGTCCCATTGGGAACTCACTGAATTCGCCTAGAAATTTTGATTCCATTCGTGAAAATTTTTCTATATACCGAACAGTCCACTTATTAATACTGCGGCCTATTGGGAAGAAACTGAATTCACAAAGTTACTGAGATCGGCTCACCAAATTTTGATAAACCTTTAAAAGTACACATATTACAAGAGCCTGCTACTGGGAACTAACTGAATTCACAAAGAAACACTGTTTCAGTTCGTTAAAACGTTGCTGTATCTTGAATAACAAGCTTATTACATACGAATCCTATTGGGAACCTACAGAATTCACCATGATACTTAGATTTCGTTCCTTAACGTGTTGCTATATATTGAAAAGCACACTCATACAAGCATGTCCCTTTGGGAACTCACTGATTTCACCTAGAAATTTTGATTACATTCCTGAAAATTTTTTCTATATCCCGAACATTCTACTTATTACTACTGAGGCCTTTTGGGAATTAACTGAATTCACCAAGTTAATGAGATTCGGCTCAACAAATTTTGAAAAATCTTTAAAAGTATACATATTACAAGAGCCTGCTACTGGTAACTAACTGGATTCACAAAGAAACAGTGTTTCAGTTCATTCAATCGTTGCTCTGTCTTGAATAACAAGCTTCGACATGCGAATTCTACTGGGAACCTCCTGAAAAAACCATGATACTAAGATTCCGTTTCTTAAACTGTTGCTTTATATTGAAAAGCACACTCATACAAGCATGTCCGATTGGGAACTCACTGAATTCGCCTAGAAATTTTGCGTCCATTCGTGAAAATTTTTCTATATCCCGAACAGTCCACTTATTAATACAGCGGCCTATTGGGAACTAACTGAATTCACCAAGTTACTGAGATTCGGCTCACCAAATTTTGATAAATCTTTAAAAGTACACATATTACCAGAGCCTGCTACTGGGAACTAACTGAATTCACAAACAAACAGTGTTTCAGTTCGTTAAAATGTTGCTCTCTTTTGAATAACAAGCTTATTACATGGGAATCCTATTGTGAACCTACTGAATTCTCCATGTCACTTAGATTCCGTTCCTTAAAATTTTGCTATATATTAAAAAGCACACTCATACAAGCATGTCCCTTTGGTAACTCACTGAATTCACCTAGAAATTTTGAATCCATTCGTGAAAAGTTTTCTATAACCCGAACAGTCCACTTATTACTACTGAGGCCTATTAGGAATTAACTGAATTCACCAAGATACTGAAATTCGGCTCAACAAATTTTGAAAAATATTTAAAAGTATACATATTACAAGAGTCTGCTACTGGGAACTAACTGAATTCACAAAGGAACAGTGTTTCAGCTCGTTAAATCGTTGCTTTATCCTGAAAAACATGCTTATACATGCGAATCCTATTGGGAACCTACTGAATACCATGATACTTAGATTCCATTCCTCAAAATGTTGCTATATATTGAAAAGCACACTCATACAAGCATGTCCCATTTGGAACTCACTGAATTCCCCTAGAAATTTTGTTTCCATTCGTGAAATTTTTCTATAACCCGAACAGTCCACTTATTACTACTGAGGCCTATTGGGAACTAAATGAATTCACCAAGTTACTGAGATTCGACTCAACCAATTTTGATAAATCTTTAAAAGTATACATATTACAAGAGCCTGCTACTGGGAACTAACTGGATTTATAAAGAAACAGTGTTTCAGTTCGTTAAACTGTTGCTCTATCTTGAATAACAAGCTAGTACATGCGAATCTTATTGGGCACCTACTGAATTCAACATGATACTTAGATTCCGTTCCTTAAAAGGTTGCTATGTATAGAAAAGCACACTCATACAAGCATGTCCCATTGGGAACTCACTGAATTCGCCTAGAAGTTTTGATTCCATTCGTGAAAATTTTTCTATATCCCGAAGAGTCCACTTATTACTACTGCGGCCTATTGGGTTTTAACTGAATTCACCTAGTTCCTGAGATTCGTCTCACCCAATTTTGATAAATCTGTAAAAGTACACATATTACAAGAGGCTGCTACTGGGAACTAAGTGAATTCACAAAGAAACAGTGTTTCAGTTCGTTAAAACGTTGCTGTATCTTGAATAACAAGCTTATTACATGCGAATCCTTTTGGGAGCCTACTGAATTCACCATTATACTTAGATTCCGTTCCTTAAATGTTGCTACATATTGAAAAGCACACTCATACAAGCATGTCCCATTGGGATCTCAGTGTATTCGCCTAGAAATTTTGATTCCATTCGTGAAAATATTTCTATATCCCGTAGAGTCCACTTATTACTACTGCGGCCTATTGGGAACTAACCAAATTCACCATGTTACTCAGATTCGGCTCAGGAAATTTTGATAAATCTTTAAAAATACACATATTACAAGAGCCTGCTACTGGCAACTAACTGAATTCACAAAGAAACAGTGTTTCAGTTCGTTACAATTTTGCTCTATCTTGAATAACAAGCTTATTACCTGTGAATCCTTTTGGGAACCTATTGAATTCACCATGATACTTAGATTCCATTCCGTAAAATGTTGCTATATATTGAAAAGCACACTCATACAAGCATGTCCCATTGGGAACTCACTGAATTCGCCTAGAAATTTTGCGTCCATTCGTGAAAATTTTTCCATATCCCGAACAGTCCACTTATTAATACAGCGGCCTATTGGGAACTAACTGAATTCACCAAGTTACTGAGATTCGGCTCACCAAATTTTGATAAATGTTTAAAAGTACACATATTACCAGAGCCTGCTACTGGGAACTAACTGAATTCACAAAGAAACAGTGTTTCAGTTCGTTAAAATGTTGCTCTCTTTTGAATAACAAGCTTATTACATGGGAATCCTATTGTGAACCTACTGAATTCAACATGTCACTTAGATTCCGTTCCTTAAAATGTTGCTATATATTAAAAAGCACACTCATACAAGCATGTCCCTTTGGTAACTCACTGAATTCGCCTAGAAATTTTGAATCCATTCGTGAAAAGTTTTCTATAACCCGAACAGTCCACTTATTACTACTGAGGCCTATTAAGAATTAACTGAATTCACCAAGATACTGAAATTCGGCTCAACAAATTTTGAAAAATATTTAAAAGTATACATATTACAAGAGTCTGCTACTGGGAACTAACTGAATTCACAAAGGAACAGTGTTTCAGCTCGTTAAATCGTTGCTTTATCCTGAAAAACATGCTTATACATGCGAATCCTATTGGGAACCTACTGAATACCATGATACTTAGATTCCATTCCTCAAAATGTTGCTATATATTGAAAAGCACACTCATACAAGCATGTCCCATTTGGAACTCACTGAATTCGCCTAGAAATTTTGTTTCCATTCGTGAAATTTTTCTATAACCCGAACAGTCCACTTATTACTACTGAGGCCTATTGGGAACTAAATGAATTCACCAAGTTACTGAGATTCGACTCAACCAATTTTGATAAATCTTTAAAAGTATACATATTACAAGAGCCTGCTACTGGGAACTAACTGGATTTATAAAGAAACAGTGTTTCAGTTCGTTAAAATGTTGCTCTATCTTGAATAACAAGCTAGTACATGCGAATCTTATTGGGCACCTACTGAATTCACCATGATACTTAGATTCCGTTCCTTAAAAGGTTGCTATGTATAGAAAAGCACACTCATACAAGCATGTCCCATTGGGAACTCACTGAATTCGCCTAGAAGTTTTGATTCCATTCGTGAAAATTTTTCTATATCCCGAAGAGTCCACTTATTACTACTGCGGCCTATTGGGTTTTAACTGAATTCACCTAGTTCCTGAGATTCGTCTCACCAAATTTTGATAAATCTGTAAAAGTACACATATTACAAGAGGCTGCTACTGGGAACTAAGTGAATTCACAAAGAAACAGTGTTTCAGTTCGTTAAAACGTTGCTGTATCTTGAATAACAAGCTTATTACATGCGAATCCTTTTGGGAGCCTACTGAATTCACCATTATACTTAGATTCCGTTCCTTAAATGTTGCTACATATTGAAAAGCACACTCATACAAGCATGTCCCATTGGGATCTCAGTGTATTCGCCTAGAAATTTTGATTCCATTCGTGAAAATATTTCTATATCCCGTAGAGTCCACTTATTACTACTGCGGCCTATTGGGAACTAACCAAATTCACCATGTTACTCAGATTCGGCTCAGGAAATTTTGATAAATCTTTAAAAATACACATATTACAAGAGCCTGCTACTGGCAACTAACTGAATTCACAAAGAAACAGTGTTTCAGTTCGTTACAATTTTGCTCTATCTTGAATAACAAGCTTATTACCTGTGAATCCTTTTGGGAACCTATTGAATTCACCATGATACTTAGATTCCATTCCGTAAAATGTTGCTATATATTGAAAAGCACACTCATACAAGCATGTCCCATTGGGAACTCACTGAATTCGCCTAGAAATTTTGCGTCCATTCGTGAAAATTTTTCCATATCCCGAACAGTCCACTTATTAATACAGCGGCCTATTGGGAACTAACTGAATTCACCAAGTTACTGAGATTCGGCTCACCAAATTTTGATAAATGTTTAAAAGTACACATATTACCAGAGCCTGCTACTGGGAACTAACTGAATTCACAAAGAAACAGTGTTTCAGTTCGTTAAAATGTTGCTCTCTTTTGAATAACAAGCTTATTACATGGGAATCCTATTGTGAACCTACTGAATTCAACATGTCACTTAGATTCCGTTCCTTAAAATGTTGCTATATATTAAAAAGCACACTCATACAAGCATGTCCCTTTGGTAACTCACTGAATTCGCCTAGAAATTTTGAATCCATTCGTGAAAAGTTTTCTATAACCCGAACAGTCCACTTATTACTACTGAGGCCTATTAAGAATTAACTGAATTCACCAAGATACTGAAATTCGGCTCAACAAATTTTGACAAATCTTTAAAAGTATACATATTACTAGAGTCTGCTACTGGGAACTAACTGAATTCACAAAGGAACAGTGTTTCAGCTCGTTAAATCGTTGCTCTATCCTGAAAAACATGCTTATACATGAGAATCCTATTGGGAACCTACTGAATACCATGATACTTAGATTCCGTTCCTTAAAATGTTGCTATATATTGAAAAGCACACTCATACAAGCATTTCCCATTTGGAACTCACTGAATTCGCCTAGAAATTTTGTTTCCATTCGTGAAATTTTTCTATAACCCGAACAGTCCACTTATTACTACTGAGGCCTATTGGGAACTAAATGAATTCACCAAGTTACTGAGATTCGACTCAACCAATTTTGATAAATCTTTAAAAGTATACATATTACAAGAGCCTGCTACTGGGAACTAACTGGATTTATAAAGAAACAGTGTTTCAGTTCGTTAAAATGTTGCTCTATCTTGAATAACAAGCTAGTACATGCGAATCTTATTGGGCACCTACTGAATTCACCATGATACTTAGATTCCGTTCCTTAAAAGGTTGCTATGTATAGAAAAGCACACTCATACAAGCATGTCCCATTGGGAACTCACTGAATTCGCCTAGAAGTTTTGATTCCATTCGTGAAAATTTTTCTATATCCCGAAGAGTCCACTTATTACTACTGCGGCCTATTGGGTTTTAACTGAATTCACCTAGTTCCTGAGATTCGTCTCACCAAATTTTGATAAATCTGTAAAAGTACACATATTACAAGAGGCTGCTACTGGGAACTAAGTGAATTCACAAAGAAACAGTGTTTCAGTTCGTTAAAACGTTGCTGTATCTTGAATAACAAGCTTATTACATGCGAATCCTTTTGGGAGCCTACTGAATTCACCATTATACTTAGATTCCGTTCCTTAAATGTTGCTACATATTGAAAAGCACACTCATACAAGCATGTCCCATTGGGATCTCAGTGTATTCGCCTAGAAATTTTGATTCCATTCGTGAAAATATTTCTATATCCCGTAGAGTCCACTTATTACTACTGCGGCCTATTGGGAACTAACCAAATTCACCATGTTACTCAGATTCGGCTCAGGAAATTTTGATAAATCTTTAAAAATACACATATTACAAGAGCCTGCTACTGGCAACTAACTGAATTCACAAAGAAACAGTGTTTCAGTTCGTTACAATTTTGCTCTATCTTGAATAACAAGCTTATTACCTGTGAATCCTTTTGGGAACCTATTGAATTCACCATGATACTTAGATTCCATTCCGTAAAATGTTGCTATATATTGAAAAGCACACTCATACAAGCATGTCCCATTGGGAACTCACTGAATTCGCCTAGAAATTTTGCGTCCATTCGTGAAAATTTTTCCATATCCCGAACAGTCCACTTATTAATACAGCGGCCTATTGGGAACTAACTGAATTCACCAAGTTACTGAGATTCGGCTCACCAAATTTTGATAAATGTTTAAAAGTACACATATTACCAGAGCCTGCTACTGGGAACTAACTGAATTCACAAAGAAACAGTGTTTCAGTTCGTTAAAATGTTGCTCTCTTTTGAATAACAAGCTTATTACATGGGAATCCTATTGTGAACCTACTGAATTCAACATGTCACTTAGATTCCGTTCCTTAAAATGTTGCTATATATTAAAAAGCACACTCATACAAGCATGTCCCTTTGGTAACTCACTGAATTCGCCTAGAAATTTTGAATCCATTCGTGAAAAGTTTTCTATAACCCGAACAGTCCACTTATTACTACTGAGGCCTATTAAGAATTAACTGAATTCACCAAGATACTGAAATTCGGCTCAACAAATTTTGACAAATCTTTAAAAGTATACATATTACTAGAGTCTGCTACTGGGAACTAACTGAATTCACAAAGGAACAGTGTTTCAGCTCGTTAAATCGTTGCTCTATCCTGAAAAACATGCTTATACATGAGAATCCTATTGGGAACCTACTGAATACCATGATACTTAGATTCCGTTCCTTAAAATGTTGCTATATATTGAAAAGCACACTCATACAAGCATTTCCCATTTGGAACTCACTGAATTCGCCTAGAAATTTTGTTTCTATTCGTGAAATTTTTCTATAACCCGAACAGTCCACTTATTACTACTGAGACCTATTGGGAACTAAATGAATTCACCAAGTTACTGAGATTCGACTCAACCAATTTTGATAAATCTTTAAAAGTATACATATTACAAGAGCCTGCTACTGGGAACTAACTGGATTTATAAAGAAACAGTGTTTCAGTTCGTTAAAATGTTGCTCTATCTTGAATAACAAGCTAGTACATGCGAATCTTATTGGGCACCTATTGAATTCACCATGATACTTAGATTCCGTTCCTTAAAAGGTTGCTATGTATAGAAAAGCACACTCATACAAGCATGTCCCATTGGGAACTCACTGAATTCGCCTAGAAGTTTTGATTCCATTCGTGAAAATTTTTCTATATCCCGAAGAGTCCACTTATTACTACTGCGGCCTATTGGGTTTTAACTGAATTCACCTAGTTCCTGAGATTCGTCTCACCAAATTTTGATAAATCTGTAAAAGTACACATATTACAAGCGGCTGCTACTGGGAACTAAGTGAATTCACAAAGAAACAGTGTTTCAGTTCGTTAAAACGTTGCTGTATCTTGAATAACAAGCTTATTACATGCGAATCCTTTTGGGAACCTACTGAATTCACCATTATATTTAGATTCCGTTCCTTAAATGTTGCTACATATTGAAAAGCACACTCATACAAGTATGTCCCATTGGGATCTCAGTGTATTCGCCTAGAAATTTTGATTCCATTCGTGAAAATATTTCTATATCCCGTAGAGTCCACTTATTACTACTGCGGCCTATTGGGAACTAACCAAATTCACCATGTTACTCAGACTCGGCTCAGGAAATTTTGATAAATCTTTAAAAATACACATATTACAAGAGCCTGCTACTGGCAACTAACTGAATTCACAAAGAAACAGTGTTTCAGTTCGTTACAATTTTGCTCTATCTTGAATAACAAGCTTATTACCTGTGAATCCTATTGGGAACCTATTGAATTCACCATGATACTTAGATTCCATTCCGTAAAATGTTGCTATATATTGAAAAGCACACTCATACAAGCATGTCCCATTGGGAACTCACTGAATTCGCCTAGAAATTTTGATTCCATTCGTGAAAATTTTTCTATATCCCAAAGTGTCCACGTATTACTACTGAGGCCAATTGGGAACTAACCGAATTCACCAAATTACTGAGATTGGACTCACAAATTTTGATAAATCTTTAAAAGCACACAATTACAAGAGCCTGCTTGGGAATTAACTGAATTCACAAAAAAACAGTGTTTCAGTTCGTTAAAACGTTGCTCTATCTTGAATAACAAGCTAATTACATGTGAATCCTATTGGGAACCTATTGAATTCACTATGATACTTAGATTCCGTTCCTAAAATGGTGCTATATATTGAAAAGCACACTCATACAAGCATGTCCCATTGGGAACTCAATGAATTCGCCTGGAAATTTTGATTCCATTCGGGAAATTTTTTCTGTATCCCGAACAGTCCACTTATTACTATTGTGGCCTATTGAGAACTAACCGAATTCACCTCGTTACTCAGATTCGGCTCAGGAAATTTTGATAAATCTTTAAAAGTACACATATTACATGATCCAGCTCCTGGAAACTAACTGAATTCAAAAAGAAACAGTGTTTCAGTTCGTTAAAACATTGCTCTCTCTTGAATAACAAGCTTAGACATTCGAATCCTATTGGGAACCTACTGAATTGACCATGATACTTAGATACCGTTCCTTAAAATGTTGCTATATATTGAAAAGCACACTCATACAAGCATGTCCCACTGGGAACTCACTGAATTCGCCTGGCAATTTTGATTAATTCGTGAAAATTTTTCTATATCGCGAATAGTCCACTTATTTCTACTGCGGCCTATTTGCAACTAACTGAATTCAACAAGTTACTGATATAGGGCTCAAAAATTTTGATAAATCTATAAAAGTACATATATTAAAAGAGCCTGCTACTGGGAACTGACCATGATACTTAGATTCCGTTCCTTAACGTGCTGCTATATATTGAAAAGCACACTCATACAAGCATGTCCCTTTGGGAACTCACTGAATTCACCTAGAAATTTTGATTCCATTCCTGAAAATTTTTCTATGTCCAGAACATTCCACTTATTACTACTGAGGCCTTTTGGGAATTAACTGAATTCACCAAGTTACGGAGATTCGGCTCAACAAATTTTGAAAAATCTTTAAAAGTATGCATATTACAACAGTCTTCTACTGGGAACTAACTGAATTCACAAAGGAACAGTGTTTCAGCTCGTTAAATCGTTGCTCTATCCTGAAAAACATGCTTATATATGCGAATCCTATTGGGAACATACTGAATACCATGATATTTAGATTCCGTTCCTTAAAATGTTGCTATGTATTGAAAGCACACTCATACAAGCATGTCCCATTGGGAACTCACTGAAATCACCTAGAAATTTTCGTTCCATTCGTGAAAATTCTTTCAATATCCCGAAGAGTCCACATATGACTACTGCGGCCTATTGGGAACTAACCGAATTTACAATGTTACTCAGATTCGGCTCAGGAAATTTTGATAAATCTTTCAAAGTACACATAATACAAGAGCCTGCTACTGGGAACTAACAGAACTCACAAAGAAACAGTGTTTCAGTTCGTTAAAACGTTGCTCTATCTTGAATAACATGCTTATTACATGCGACTCCTATTGGGAACCTATTAAATTCACCATGATACTTAGATTCCGTTTTTAAAATGTTGCTATATATTGAAAAGCACACTCATACAAGCACGTCCCATTGGGAAGTCACTGAATTCGCCCTGAAATTTTGATTCCATTCGTGAAAATTCTTTCAATATCCCGAAGAATCCACTTAATACTACTGCGACCTCTGCGAACTAACCGAATTCACCAAGATACTGAGATTCGGCTCACCAAATTTTGATAAATCTTTAAAAGCACACAATTACAAGAGCCTGCTACTGGGAACTAACTGAATTCACAAAGAAACAGTGTTTCAGTTCGTTAAAACGTTGCTCTATCTTGAATAACAAGCCTATTACATGCCAATCATATTGGGAACCTACTGAATTCACCATGATACTTAGATTCCGTTCCTTCAAATGTTGCTATATATTGAAAAGCACACTCATACAAGAATGTCCCATTGGGAACTCACTGAATTCGACTAGAAATTTTGATTCCATTCGTGAAAATTTTTCTATATCCCAAAGAGTCCACTTATTACTACTGCGGCTTATTGGGATCTAACTGCATTCCTCAAGTTACTGAGATTCGGCTCACCATATTTTGATTAATCTTTAAAAGTACACATATTATAAGAGCCTGCTACTAGGAACTATCTGAATTCACAAAGAAACAGTGTTTCAGTTCGTTAAAACGTTGCTCCATTTTGAATAACAAGCTTATTACATGCGAATCCTATTGGGAACCTCCTGAATTCACCATAATACTTAGTTTCCGTTCCTTAAAATGTTGCTATATATTGAAAAGCACACTCATACAAGCATGTCCCATTGGGAACTCACTGAATTCGCCTAGAAATTTTGATTCCATTCGTGAAAATTTTTCTATATCCCGAAGAGTCCACTTATTACTACTGCGGCTTATTGGAATCTAACTACATTCAAAAAGTTACTGAGATTCGGCTCACCAAATTTTTATAAATCTTTTAAAGTACACATAATACAAGAGACTGCTACTGGGAACTAACTGAATTCACAAAGAAACAGTGTTTCAGTTCGTTAAAACTTTCCTCTATCTTGAATAACAAGCTTATTACATGCGAATACTATTGGGAACCTACTGAATGCACCATACTTAGATTCCATTCCTTAAAATATTGCTATATATTGAAAAGCACACTCATACAAGCATGTCTCATTGGGAACTCAATGAATTCGCCTAGAAATTTTGATTCCATTCGTGAAAATTTTTCTATATCCTGTACAGACCACTTATTATTACTGTAGCCTATTGGGAACTAACCGAATTCACAATGTTACTCAGATTCGGCTCAGGAAATTTTGATAAATCTTAAAAAGTACACGTAATACAAGAGACTGCTACTGTGAACTAACTGAATTCACAAAGAAACAGTGTTTCAGTTCGTTAAAACTTTGCTCTATCTTGAATAAGAAGCTTATCACATGCGAATTTTTTGGTAACCTACTGAATTCACCATGATACGTAGATTGCGTTCCTTAAAATGTTGCTATATATTGAAAAGCACACTCATACAAGCATGTCCCATTGGGAACTCACTGAATTTGCCTAGAAATTTTGTTTCCATTCGTGAAATTTTTCTATAACCCGAACAGTCCACTTATTACTACTGAGGCCTATTGGGAACTAAATGAATTCACCAAGTTACTGAGATTCGACTCAACCAATTTTGATAAATCTTTAAAAGTATACATATTACAAGAGCCTGCTACTGGGAACTAACAGAACTCACAAAGAAACAGTGTTTCAGTTCGTTAAAATGTTGCTCTATCTTGAATAACAAGCTAACACGTGCGAATATTATTGGGCACCCACTGAATTCACGATGATACTTAGATTCCGTTCCTTAAAATGTTGCTATGTATAGAAAAGCACACTCAAACAAGCATGTCCCTTTGGGAACTCACTGAATTCGCCTAGAAGTTTTGATTCCATTCGTGAAAATTTTTCTATATCCCGAAGAGTCCACTTATTACTACTGCGGCCTATTGGGTTTTAACTGAATTCAGCTAGTTCCTGAGATTCGGCTCACCAAATTTTTATAAATCTTTTAAAGTACACATATTACAAGAGCCTGCTACTGGGAACTAACTGAATTCACAAAGAAACAGTGTTTCAGTTCGTTAAAACGTTGCTTTATCTTGAATAACAAGCTTAGTACATGCGAATCCTATTGGGAACCTACTGAATTCACCATGATACTTAGATTCCGTTCCTTAAAAGGTTGCTACATATTGAAAAGCACACTCATACAGGCATGTCCCATTGGGATCTCAGTGTATTCGCCTAGAAATTTTGATTCCATTCGTGAAAATATTTCTATATCCCGTAGAGTCCACTTATTACTACTGCGGCCTATTGGGAACTAACCAAATTCACATCGTTACTCAGATTCGGCTCAGGAAATTTTGATAAATCTTTAAAAGTATTAATATTACAAGAGCCAGCTCCTGGGAACTAACTGAATTCAAAAAGAAACAGTGTTTCAGTTCGTTAAAACGTAGCTAAATCTTGAATAACAAGCTTCGACATTCGTATCCTATTGGGAACCTACTGAATTGACCATGATACTTAGATTCCGTTCCGTAAAATGTTGCTATATACTGAAAAGCACACTCATACAGGCATGTCCCACTGGGAACTCACTGAATTCGCCTGGAAATTTTGATTAATTCGTGAAAATTTTTCTATATCGCGAATAGTCCACTTATTTCTACTGCGGCCTATTCGCAACTAACTGAATTCACCAAGTTACTGAGATTCGGCTCAAATATTTTGATAAATCTATAAAAGTACACATATTACATGAGCCTGCTACTGGAACTAACTGAATTCACAAAGAAACAGTGTTTCAGTTCGTTAAAACGTTGCTCCATTTTGAATAACAAGCTTATTACATGTGAATCCTATTGGGAGCCTACTGAATTCACCATGATACTTTGATTGCGTTCGGTAAAATGTTGCTATATATTGAAAAGCACACTCATACGAGCATGTCCCATTGGGAACTCACTGAATTCGCCTAGAAATTTTGATTCCATTCGTGAAAATTTTTCTATATCCCGAACAGTCCACTTATTAATACTGCGGCCTATTGGGAACAAACTGAATTCACCAAGTTACTGAGATTCGGCTCAGCAAATTTTGATAAATCTTTAAAAGTACACATATATCCAGAGCCTGCGACTGGGAACTAACTGAATTCACAAAGAAACAGTGTTTCAGTTCCTTCAAATGTGGCTTCTATCTTGAATAACAAGCTTATTACATGCGAATCCTATTGTGAACCTACTGAATTCACCATGTCACTTAGATTCCGTTCCTTAAAATGTTGCTATATATTAAAAAGCACACGCATACAAGCATGTCCCTTTGATAACTCACTGAATTCGCCTAGAAATTTTGATTCCATTCGTGAAAAGTTTTCTATAACCCGAACAGTCCACTTATTACTACTGAGGCCTATTAGGAATTAACTGAATTCACCAAGTTACTGAAATTCGGCTCAACAAATTTTGAAAAATCTTTAAAAGTATACATATTACAAGAGTCTGCTACTGGGAACTAACTGAATTCACAAAGGATCAGTGTTTCAGTTCGTTAAAACGTTGCTGTATCTTGAATAACAAGCTTAGTACATGCGAATCCTATTGGGAACCTACTGAATACCATGATACTTAGATTCCGTTCCTTAAAATGTTGCTATGTATTGAAAAGCACACTCATACAAGCATGTCCCATTGGGAACTCACTGAATTCGGCTAGAAATTTTGATTCCATTCGTGAAAATTTTTCTATATCCCAAAGAGTCCACTTATTACTACTGAGGCCTATTGGGATCTAACCGAATTCACCAAATTACTGAGATTGGACTCACAAATTTTGATAAATCTTTAAAAGTGCACATATTACAAGAGCCTGCTTGGGAATTAACTGAATTCACAAAAAAAACAGTGTTTCAGTTCGTTAAAACGATGCTCTATCTTGAATAACAAGCTTAGACATTCGAATCCTATTGGGAACCTACTGAATTGACAATGATTCTTAGATTCCGTTCCTTAAAATGTTGCTATATATTGAAAAGCACACTCAAACGAGCATGTCCCATTGGGAACTCACTGAATTCGCCTAGAAATTTTGATTAATTCGTGAAAAATTTTCTATATCGCGAATAGTCCACTTATTTCTACTGCGGCCTATTCGCAATTAACTGAATTCACCAAGTTACTGAGATTCGGCTCAAAAATTTTGATAAATCTATAAAAGTACACATATTACAAGGGCCTGTTACTGGGAACTAACTGAATTCACAAAGAAACAATGTTTCAGTTCTTTAAAACGTTGCTCCATTTTGAATAACAAGCTTATAACATGTGAATCCTATTGGGAACCTAATGAATTCACCATGATACTTTGATTCCGTTCCGTAAAATGTTGCTATATATTGAAAAGCACAGTCATAGAAGCAGGTCCCATTGGGAAATCACTGAATTCGCCTAGAAATTTTCATTCCGTTCCGGAAATTTTTTCTATATCCCAAACAGTCCACTTATTACTACTGCGGCCTATTGGGAACTAACCGAATTCACTAAGTTACTGAGATTCGGCTCACCAAATTTTGATAAATCTCTTAAAGTACACATATTACAAGAGCCTGCTACTGGGAACTAACTGAATTCACAAAGAAACAGTGTTTCAGTTCGTTAAAACTTTGCTGTATCTTGAATTATAAGCTTATTACATGCTAATCCTATTGGGAACCTACTGAATTCACCATGATACTTAGATTCCGTTCCTTAAGGTGTGGCTATATATTGAAAAGCACACTCATACAAGCATGTCCCTTTGGGAAGTCACTGAATTCGGCTAGAAATTTTGATTCCATTCGTGAAAATTTTTCTATAACCCAAACAGTCCACCTATTACTACTGAGGCCTATTGTGAATTAACTGAATTCACAAAGTTACTGAAATTCGGCTCATCAAATTTTGAAAAATCTTTAGAAGAATACATATTACAAGAGCCTGCTACTGAGAACTAACTGGATTCACAGAGAAACAGAGTTTCAGTTGGTTAAAACGTTGCTCTATCTTGAATAACATGCTTATTACATGCGAATCCTATTGGGAACCTTCTGAATTCATCATGATACTTAGATTCCGTTCCGTGAAATGTTGCTATATGTTGAAAAGCACACTCATACAAGCATGTCCCATTGGGAACTCACTGAATTCGCCTAGAAATTTTGATTCCATTCGTGAAAATTTTTCTATATCCCGAACTGTCCACCTATTACTACTGCGGCCTATTGTGAATTAACCGAATTCACCAAGTTACTGAGATTGGGCTCACCAAATTCTGATAAATCTTTAAAAGTACACATGTTACAAGAGTCGGCGACTGGGAAGTAACTGAATTCACAAAGAAACAGTGTTTCAGTTCGTTAAAACATTGCTCTATCCTGAATAACATGCTTATACATGCGAATCCTTTTGGGAACCTACAGAATTCACCATGATACTTAGATTCCATTCTTTAAAATGTTGCTATGTATTGAAAAGCACACTCATACAAGCATGTCCCATTGGGTTCTCACTGAATTCGCCTAGAAATTTTGATTCCATTCGTGAAAATTTTTCTATATCCCAAAGAGTCCACTTATTACTACTGAGGCCTATTGGGATCTAACCGAACACACCAAATTACTGAGATTGGACTCACAAATTTTGATAAATCTTTAAAAGTGCACATATTACAAGAGCCTGCTTGGGAATTAACTGAATACACAAAGAAACAGTGTTTCAGTTCGTTAAAACGTTGCTCTATCTTGAATAACAAGCTTAAGCATTCGAATCCTATTGGGAACCTACTGAATTGACAATGATTCTTCGATTCCGTTCCTTAAAATGTTGCTATATATTGGGGCTGGGGATTTAGGTCAGTGGTAGAGCGCTTACCTAGGAAGCGCAAGGCCCTGGGTTCGGTCCCCAGCTCCGAAAAAAAGAACCAAAAAAAAATGTTGCTATATATTGAAAAGCACACTCATACAACCATGTCCCATTGGGAACTCACTGAATTCGCCCTGAAATTTTGATTCCATTCGTTAAAATTCTTTCAATATCCCGAAGAATCCACTTATTACTACTGCGAGCTATGGGAACTAACCTAATTCAATAAGTTACTGAGATTCGGCTCACCAAATTTTGATAAGTCTTTAAAAGCACACAATTACAAGAGCCTGCTACTGGGAACTAATTGAATTCACAAAGAAACAGTTTTTCAGTTCGTTAAAACTTTGCTCTATCTTGAATAACAAGTTTATTACATTCGAATCCTTTGGGAAACTACTGAATGCACCATGATACTTAGATTCCGTTCATTAAAGTTGCTGTATATGGAAAAGCACACTCATACAAGCATGTCCCACTGGGAACTCACTGAATTCGCCTAGAAATTTTGATTCCATTCGTGAAAATTTTTCTATATAAAAAAGAGTCCACTTATTACTACTGAGGCCTATTGGGATCTAACCGAATTCACCAAATTACTGAGATTGGACTCACAAATTTTGATAAATCTTTAAAAGTGCACATATTACAAGAGCCTGCTTGGGAATTAAATGAATTCACAAAGAAACAGTGTTTCAGTTCGTTAAAAGGTTGCTCTATCTTGAATAACAAGCTTAGACATTCGAATCCTATTGGGAACCTAATGAATTGACCATGATTCTTAGATTCCGTTCCTTAAAATGTTGCTATATATTGAAAAGCACACTCATACAAGCATGTCCCATTGGGAACTAACTGAATTCGCCTAGAAATTTTGATTAATTCTTGAAAATTTTAGTATATCGCGAATAGTCCACTTATTTCTACTGCGGCCTATTCGCAACTAACTGAATTCACCAAGTTACTGAGATTCGGCACAAAAATTTTGATAAATCTATAAAAGTACACATATTACAAGAGCCTGTTACTGGGAACTAACTGAATTCACAAAGAAACAGTGTTTCAGTTCGTTAAAACGTTGCTCCATTTTGAATAACAAGCTTATAACATGTGAATCCTATTGGGAACCTACTGAATTCACCATGATACCTTGATTCCGTTCCGTAAAATGTTGCTATATATTGAAAAGCACACTGATACAAGCATGTCCCATTGGGAAATCACTGAATTCGCCTAGAAATTTTCATTCCAGTCGTGAAAATTTTTCTATATCCCGAACAGTCCACTTATTACTACTGCGGCCTATTGGGAAGTAACTGAATTCACCAAGTTCCTGAGATTCGGCTCACCAAATTTGATAAATCTTTAAAAGTACACATATTTCAAGAGCCTGCTACTGGGAACTAACTGAATTCACAAAGAAACAGTGTTTCAGTTCATTAAAACGTTGCTCTATATTGAATAACAAGCTTAGACATTTGAATCCTATTGGGAAACTATTTAATTCACCATGATACTTAGATTCCGTTGCTTAAAATGTTGCTATATATTGAAAAGCACACTCATACGAGCATGTCCCATTGGGAACTCACTGAATTCGCCTAGAAATTTTGATTCCATTCGTGAAATTTTTTTTATATCCCGAAGGGTCCACTTATTGCTACTGCGGCCTATTTGGAACTAAGTGAATTTACCAATTTCCAGAGATTCGAATCACCAAATTTTGATAAATCTTTAAAAGTACACATATTACAAGAGCCGGCTACAGGGAACAAACTGAATTCACAAAGAAACAGTGTTTCAGTTCGTTAAAACGTTGCTCTATCTTGAATAACAAGCTTATTACATGCGATCCTATTGGGAACAATTGAACTCACCATGATACTTAGTATCCGTTAATTAAAATGTTGCTATATATTGAAAAGCACACTCATACAAGCATGTCCCATTGAGAACTCACTAAATTCGCCTAGAAATTTTGATTACATTCGTGAAATTTTTTGTATATCCCGAAGAGTCCACCTATTACTACTGCGGCCTATTGGGAACTAACTGAATTCACCAAGTTCCTGAGATTCGGCTCAGGAAATTTTGATAAATCTTTAAAAGTACACATATTAGAAGAGCCTGCTACTTGGAACTAACTGAATTCATAATAAACAGTGTTTCAGTTCGTATTAACGTTGATCTATCTTGAATAACAAGCTTATTACATGCGAATCCCTTTGGGAACCGACTGTATTCACCATGATACTTAGATTCCGTTCCTTAAAATGTTGCTATATATTGAAAAGCACACTCATTAAAGCATGTCCCATTAAGAACTCACTGAATTCGCCTAGATCTTTTGATTCCATTCCTGAAAATTTTTCGATATCCCGAACAGTCCACTTATTATTACTGATGCCTATTGGGAAGTCACTGAATTCACTAAGGTACTGAGATTCGGCTCACCAAATTTTAATAAATCTTTAAAAGTACACATATTACAAGAGCCTGCTACTGGGAACTAACTGAATTCACAAAGACACAGTGTTTCAGTTCGTTAAAACTTTGCTCTATCTTGAATAGCAAGCTTATTACATGTGAATCCTATTGGGAACCTACTGAATTCACCATGATCCTTAGATTCCGTTCCTTAAAATGTTGCTCTATATTGAAAATCACACTCATACAAGCATGTCCCATTGGGAACTCACTGAATTCGCCTAGAAATTTTGATTCCATTCGTGAAAATTTTCTTACCCCGAACAGTCCACTCATTACTACTGAGGCCTATTGGGAACTAAGTGAATTCACCAAGTTCCTGAGATTCGGCTCACCAAATATTGATAAATCTTTAAAAGTACACATATTACAAGAGCCTGCTACTGGGAACTAACTGAATTCATAAAGACACAGTGTTTCAGTTCGTTAAAACGTTGCTCTATCTTGAATAACAATCTTATTACATGTGAATCCTATTGGGAGCCTACTGAATTCACCATGATACTTTGATTCCGTTCGGTAAAATGTTGCTATATATTGAAAAGCACACTCATACAAGCATGTCCCATTGGGAACTCACTGAATTCTCCTAGAAATTTTGATTCCATTCGTGAAAATTTTTCAATATCCGAAACAGTCCACTTATTACTACTGAGGACTATTGGGAACTAACTGAATTCACCAAGTTACTGATATTCGGCTCACCAAATTTTGATAAATCCTTAAAAGTACACATATTACAAGAGCCTGCTACTGGGAACTAACTGATTTCACAAAGAAACAGTGTTTCAGTTCGTTAAAACGTTGCTCTACCTTGAATAACAAGCTTATTACGTGCGAATCCTATTGGGCACCTACTAAATTCACTATGATACTTAGATTCCGTTCCTTAAAATGTTGCTATATATTGAAAAGCACACTGATACAAGCATGTCCCATTGGGATCTCATTGAATTCGCCTAGAAATTTTGATCCATTCGTGAATTTTTTCTTATCCCCAACAGTCCACTTATTACTACTGTGGCCTTTGGGAACTAACTGAATTCACCAAGTTACTGAGATTCGGCTCACCAAATTTTGATAAATCTTTAAAAGTACACATATTTCAAAAGCCTGCTATTGGAACTAACTGAATTCAAAAAGAAACAGAGTTTCAGTTTTAAAACGTTGCTTTATCTTGAATAACATGCTTATTACATGCGAATTCTATTGGGAACCTATTGAATTCACCATTATACTTAGATTCCGTTCCTTAAATGTAGTTATATATTGAAAATCACACTCATACAAGCATGTCCCATTGGGAACATACTGAATTCGCCTAGAAATTTTGATTCCATTCGTGAAAATTTTTATATCCCGAACAGTCCACTTATTACGACTGAGGCTTATTGGGAACTAAGTGAATTCACCAAGTTCCTGAGATTCGGCTCAGGAAATTTTGATAAATCTTTAAAAGTACACATATTACAAGAGCCTACTACTTGGAACTAACGGAATTCACAAAGACACAGTGTTTCAGTTCGTTAAAACGTTGCTGTATCTTGAATAACAATCTTATTACATGCTAATCCTATTGGGAACCTACTGAATTCACCATGATACTTAGATTCCGTTCCATAAAATGTTGCTATATATTGAAAAGCACACTCATACAAGCACGCCCCATTGGGAACTCACTGAATTCGCCTAGAAATTTTGATTCCATTCGTGAAAACTTTTCTATATCCCGAAAGTCCACTATTAATACTGCGGCCTATTGGGAAGAAACTGAATTCACAAAGTTACTGAGATTCGGCTCACCAAATTTTGATATCTCTAAAAGTACACATATTACAAGAGCCTGCTACTGGGAACTAAGTGAATTCACAAAGAAACAGTGTTTCAGTTCGTTAAAACGTTGCTCTATCTTGAATAACAAGCATATTACTTGCGATTCCTATTGGGAACCTATTGAATTCACCATGATACTTAGATTCCGTTTCTTAAAATGTTGCTATATATTGAAAAGAATACTCATAAAAGTAAGTCCCATTAAGAACTCACTGAATTCGCCCAGAAATTTTGATTCCATTCGTGAGAATTTTTCTGTATCCGAAACAGTCCACATATTACTACTATTACAAGAGCCTGCTACTGGGAACTAACAGAACTCACAAAGAAACAGTGTTTCAGTTCGTTAAAACGTTGCTCTATCTTGAATAACAAGCTTATTACATGCAACTCCTATTGGGAACCTATTGAATACACCATGATACTTAGATTCCGTTCCTTAAAATGTTGCTATATATTGAAAAGCACACTCATACAAGCACGCCAATTGGGAAGTCGCTGAATTCGCCCTGAAATTTTGATTCCACTCGTGAAAATTCTTTCAATATCCCGAAGAATCCAATTATTATTACTGCGACCTATGGGAACTAACCGAATTCACCAAGTTACTGAGATTCGGCTCACCAAATTTTGATAAATCTTTAAAAGCACACAATTACAAGAGACTGCTACTAGGAACTAACTGAATTCACAAAGAAACAGTGTTTCAGTTCGTTAAAACGTTGCTCCATTTTGAATAACAAGCTTATTACATGCGAATCCTATTGGGAACCTCCTGAATTCACCATAATACTTAGTTTCCGTTCCTTAAAATGTTGCTATATATTGAAAAGCACACTCATACAAGCATGTCCCATTGGGAACTCACTGAATTCGCCTAGAAATTTTGATTCCATTCATGAAAATTTTTCTATATCCCGAAGAGTCCACTTATTACTACTGCGGCTTATTGGAATCTAACGACATTCAAAAAGTTACTGAGATTCGGCTCACCATATTTTGATAAATCTTTTAAAGTACACATAATACAAGAGACTGCTACTGGGAACTAACTCAATTCACAAAGAAACAGTGTTTCAGTTCGTTAAAACGTTGCTCCATTTTGAATAACAAGCTTATTACATGCGAATCCTATTGGGAACCTCCTGAATTCACAATAATACTTAGTTTCCGTTCCTTAAAATGTTGCTATATATTGAAAAGCACACTCATACAAGCATGTCCCATTGGGAACTCACTGAATTCGCCTAGAAATTTTGATTCCATTCGTGAAAATTTTTCTATATCCCGAAGAGTCCACTTATTACTACTGCGGCTTATTGGAATCTAACTACATTCAAAAAGTTACTGAGATTCGGCTCACTAAATTTTTATAAATCTTTTAAAGTACACATAATACAAGAGACTGCTACTGGGAACTAACTGAATTCACAAAGAAACAGTGTTTCAGTTCATTAAAACGTTGCTCTATATGGAATAACAAGCTTAGACATTTGAATCCTATTGGGAAACTATTTAATTCACCATGATACTTAGATTCCGTTGCTTAAAATGTTGCTATATATTGAAAAGCACACTCATACGAGCATGTCCCATTGGGAACTCACTGAATTCGCCTAGAAATTTTGATTCCATTCGTGAAATTTTTTTTATATCCCGAAGGGTCCACTTATTGCTACTGCGGCCTATTTGGAACTAAATGAATTTACCAAGTTCCTGAGATTCGGCTCACCAAATATTGATAAATCTTTAAAAGTACACATATTACAAGAGCCTGCTACTGGGAACTAACTGAATTCACAAAGACACAGTGTTTCAGTTCGTTAAAACGTTGCTCTATCTTGAATAACAAGCTTATTACATGCGAATCCTATTGGGAACAATTGAACTCACCATGATACTTAGTATCCGTTAATTAAAATGTTGCATTATATTTAAAAGCACACTCATACAAGCATGTCCCATTGAGAACTCACTAAATTCGCCTAGAAATTTTGATTACATTCGTGAAAATTTTTGTATATCCAGAAGAGTCCACCTATTACTACTGCGGCCTATTGGGAACTAACTGAATTCACCAAGTTCCTGAGATTCGGCTCAGGAAATTTTGATAAATCTTTAAAAGTACACATATTACAAGAGCCTGCTACTTGGAACTAACTGAATTCATAATAAACAGTGTTTCAGTTCGTATTAACGTTGATCTACCTTGAATAACAAGCTTATTACATGCGAATCCCTTTGGGAACCTACTGTATTCACCATGATACTTAGATTCCGTTCCTTAAAATGTTGCTATATATTGAAAAGCACACTCATAAAAGCATGTCCCATTAAGAACTCACTGAATTCGCCTAGAACTTTTGATTCCATTCCTGAAAATTTTTCGATATCCCGAACAGTCCACTTATTATTACTGATGCCTATTGGGAAGTCACTGAATTCACTAAGGTACTGAGATTCGGCTCACCAAATTTTAATAAATCTTTAAAAGTACACATATTACAAGAGCCTGCTACTGGGAAGTAACTGAATTAACAAAGACACAGTGTTTCAGTTCGTTAAAACTTTGCTCTATCTTGAATAACATGCTTATTACATGCGAATCCTATTGGGAACCTATTGAATTCACCATGATACTTAGATTCCTTTCCTAAAATGTAGTTGTATATTGAAAATCACACTCATACAAACATGTCCCATTGGGAACTCACTGAATTCGCCTAGAAATTTTGATTCCATTCGTGAAAATTTTTCTATACCCCGAACAGTCCACTTATTACTACTGAGGCCTATTGGGAACTAAGTGAATTCACCAAGTTCCTGAGATTCGGCTCACCAAATACTGATAAATCTTTAAAAGTACACATATTACAAGAGCCTGCTACTGGGAACTAACTGATTTCACAAAGAAACAGTGTTTCAGTTCGTTAAAACGTTGCTCTATCTTGAATAACAAGCTTATTACGTGCGAATCCTATTGGGCACCTACTAAATTCACTATGATACTTAGATTCCGTTCCTTAAAATGTTGCTATATATTGAAAAGCACACTGATACAAGCATGTCCCATTGGGATCTCATTGAATTCGCCTAGAAATTTTGATTCCATTCGTGAAATTTTTCTTATCCCCAACAGTCCACTTATTACTACTGTGGCCTTTGGGAACTAACTGAATTCACCAAGTTACTGAGATTCGGCTCACCAAATTTTGATAAATCTTTAAAAGTACACATATTTCAAAAGCCTGCTATTGGAACTAACTGAATTCAAAAAGAAACAGAGTTTCAGTTCGTTAAAACGTTGCTTTATCTTGAATAACATGCTTATTACATGCGAATTCTATTGGGAACCTATTGAATTCACCATTATACTTAGATTCCGTTCCTAAAATGTAGTTATATATTGAAAATCACACTCATACAAGCATGTCCCATTGGGAACATACTGAATTCGCCTAGAAATTTTGATTCCATTCGTGAAAATTTTTTATATCCCGAACAGTCCACTTATTACGACTGAGGCTTATTGGGAACTAAGTGAATTCACCAAGTTCCTGAGATTCAGCTCAGGAAATTTTGATAAATCTTTAAAAGTACACATATTACAAGAGCCTACTACTTGGAACTAACGGAATTCACAAAGACACAGAGTTTCAGTTCGTTAAAACGTTGCTGTATCTTGAATAACAATCTTATTGCATGCTAATCCTATTGGGAACCTACTGAATTCACCATGATACTTAGATTCCGTTCCATAAAATGTTGCTATATATTGAAAAGCACACTCATACAAGCACGCCCCATTGGGAACTCACTGAATTCGCCTACAAATTTTGATTCCATTCGTGAAAATTTTTCTATATCCCGAAAGTCCACTATTAATACTGCGGCCTATTGGGAAGAATCTGAATTCACAAAGTTACTGAGATTCGGCTCACCAAATTTTGATATCTCTAAAAGTACACATATTACAAGAGCCTGCTACTGGGAACTAAGTGAATTCACAAAGAAACAGTGTTTCAGTTCGTTAAAACGTTGCTCTATCTTGAATAACAAGCATATTACTTGCGATTCCTATTGGGAACCTACTGAATTCACTATGATACTTAGATTCCGTTCCTTAAAATGTTGCTATATATTGAAAAGAATACTCATAAAAGCAAGTCCCATTAAGAACTCACTGAATTCGCCCAGAAATTTTGATTCCATTCGTGAGAATTTTTCTGTATCCGAAACAGTCCACATATTACTACTATTACAAGAGCCTGCTACTGGGAACTAACAGAACACACAAAGAAACAGTGTTTCAGTTCGTTAATACGTTGCTCTATCTTGAATAACAAGCTTATTACATGCGACTCCTATTGGGAACCTATTGAATACACCATGATACTTAGATTCCGTTCCTTAAAATGTTGCTATATATTGAAAAGCACACTCATACAAGCACGCCAATTGGGAAGTCGCTGAATTCGCCCTGAAATTTTGATTCCACTCGTGGAAATTCTTTCAATATCCCGAAGAATCCAATTATTACTACTGCGACCTATGGGAACTAACCGAATTCACCAAGTTACTGAGATTCGGCTCACCAAATTTTGATAAATCTTTAAAAGCACACAATTACAAGAGCCTGCTACTGCGAACTAACTGAATTCACAAAGAAACAGTGTTTCAGTTCGTTAAAACGTTGCTCTATCTTGAATAACAAGCCTATTACATGCCAATCATATTGGGAACCTACTTAATTCACCATGATACTTTGATTCCGTTCCTTCAAATGTTGCTATATATTGAAAACCACACTCATACAAGCATGTCCCAATGGGAAGTCACTGAATTCGCCTAGAAATTTTTATTCCATTCGTGAAAATTTTTCTATATCCCGAAGAGTCCACTTATTACTACTGCGGCTTATTGGGATCTAACTGCATTCATCAAGTTACTGAGATTCGGCTCACCATATTTTGATAAATCTTTAAAAGTACACATATTACAAGAGCCTGCTACTAGGAACTAACTGAATTCACAAAGAAACAGTGTTTCAGTTCGTTAAAACGTTGCTCCATTTTGAATAACAAGCTTATTACATGCGAATCCTATTGGGAACCTCCTGAATTCACAATAATACTTAGTTTCCGTTCCTTAAAATGTTGCTATATATTGAAAAGCACACTCATACAAGCATGTCCCATTGGGAACTCACTGAATTCGCCTAGAAATTTTGATTCCATTCGTGAAAATTTTTCTATATCCCGAAGAGTCCACTTATTACTACTGCGGCTTATTGGAATCTAACTACATTCAAAAAGTTACTGAGATTCGGCTCACCAAATTTTTATAAATCTTTTAAAGTACACATAATACAAGAGACTGCTACTGGGAACTAACTGAATTCACAAAGAAACAGTGTTTCAGTTCGTTAAAACTTTCCTCTATCTTGAATAACAAGCTTATTACATGCGAATACTATTGGGAACCTACTGAATGCACCATACTTAGATTCCATTCCTTAAAATATTGCTATATATTGAAAAGCACACTCATACAAGCATGTCTCACTGGGAACTCAATGAATTCGCCTAGAAATTTTGATTCCATTCGTGAAAATTTTTCTATATCCTGTACAGACCACTTATTACTACTGAGGCCTATTGGGAACTAAATGAATTCACCAAGTTACTGAGATTCGACTCAACCAATTTTGATAAATCTTTAAAAGTATACATATTACAAGAGCCTGCTACTGGGAACTAACAGAACTCACAAAGAAACAGTGTTTCAGTTCGTTAAAATGTTGCTCTATCTTGAATAACAAGCTAATACATGCGAATATTATTGGGCACCCACTGAATTCACCATGATACTTAGATTCCGTTCCTTAAAATGTTGCTATGTATAGAAAAGCACACTCATACAAGCATGTCCCTTTGGGAACTCACTGAATTCGCCTAGAAGTTTGATTCCATTCGTGAAAATTTTTCTATATCCCGAAGAGTCCACTTATTACTACTGCGGCCTATTGGGTTTTGACTGAATTCAGCTAGTTCCTGAGATTCGGCTCACCAAATTTTGATAAATCTGTAAAAGTACACATATTACAAGAGCCTGCTATTGGGAACTAACTGAATTCACAAAGAAACAGTGTTTCAGTTCGTTAAAACGTTGCTGTATCTTGAATAACAAGCTTAGTACATGCGAATCCTATTGGGAACCTACTGAATTCACCATGATACTTAGATTCCGTTCCTTAAATGTTGCTACATATTGAAAAGCACACTCATACAAGCATGTCCCATTGGGATCTCAGTGTATTCGCCTAGAAATTTTGATTCCATTCGTGAAAATATTTCTATATCCCGTAGAGTCCACTTATTACTACTGCGGCCTATTGGGAACTAACCAAATTCACATCGTTACTCAGATTCGGCTCAGGAAATTTTGATAAATCTTTAAAAGTATTAATATTACAAGAGCCAGCGCCTGGGAACTAACTGAATTCAAAAAGAAACAGTGTTTCAGTTCGTTAAAACGTAGCTATATCTTGATTAACAAGCTTCGACATTCGTATCCTATTGGGAACCTACTGAATTGACCATGATACTTAGATTCCGTTCCGTAAAATGTTGCTATATACTGAAAAGCACACTCATACAGGCATGTCCCACTGGGAACTACTGAATTCGCCTGGAAATTTTGATTAATTCGTGAAAATTTTTCTATATCGCGAATAGTCCACTTATTTCTACTGCGGCCTATTCGCAACTAACTGAATTCACCAAGTTACTGAGATTCGGCTCAAATATTTTGATAAATCTATAAAAGTACACATATTACAAGAGCCTGCTACTGGAACTAACTGAATTCACAAAGAAACAGTGTTTCAGTTCGTTAAAACGTTGCTCCATTTTGAATAACAAGCTTATTACATGTGAATCCTATTGGGAGCCTACTGAATTCACCATGATACTTTGATTGCGTTCGGTAAAATGTTGCTATATATTGAAAAGCACACTCATACGAGCATGTCCCATTGGGAACTCACTGAATTCGCCTAGAAATTTTGATTCCATTCGTGAAAATTTTTCTATATCCCGAAGAGTCCACTTATTAATACTGCGGCCTATTGGGAAGAAACTGAATTCACAAAGTTACTGAGATTTGGCTCACCAAATTTTGATATCTCTAAAAGTACACATATTACAAGAGCCTGCTACTGGGAACTCACTGAATTCACAAAGAAACACTGTTTCAGTTCGTTAAAACGTTGCTGTATCTTGAATAACAAGCTTATTACATGCGAATCCTATTGGGAACCTACAGAATTCACCATGATACTTAGATTCTTTTCCTTAACATGTTGCTATATATTGAAAAGCCCACTCATACAAGCATGTCCCTTTGGGAACTCACTGAATTCACCTAGAAATTTTGATTCCATTCCTGAAAATTTTTCTATATCCCGAACATTCTACTTATTACTACTGAGGCCTTTTGGGAATTAACTGAATTGACCAAGTTACTGAGATTCGGCTCAACAAATTTTGAAAAATCTTTAAAAGTATACATATTACAAGAGCCTGCTACTGGTAACTAACTGGATTCACAAAGAAACAGTGTTTCAGTTCATGCAAACGTTGCTCTATCTTGAATAACAAGCTTCGACATGCGAATTCTAATGGGAACCTACTTAATTCACCATAATACTTAGATTCTGTTCCTTAAAATGTTGCTTTATATTGAAAAGCACACTCATACAAGCATGTCCCATTGGGAACTCACTGAATTCGCCTAGAAATTTTGCGTCCATTCTTGAAAATTTTTCTATATCCCGAACAGTCCACTTATTAATACTGCGGCCTATTGGGAACAAACTGAATTCACCAAGTTACTGAGATTCGGCCTAGCAAATTTTGATAAATCTTTAAAAGTACACATATATCCAGAGCCTGCGACTGGGAACTAACTGAATTCACAAAGAAACAGTGTTTCTGTTCGTTAAAATGTGGCTCTATCTTGAATAACAAGCTTATTACATGCGAATCCTATTGTGAACCTACTGAATTCACCATGTCACTTAGATTCCGTTCCTTAAAATGTTGCAATATATTAAAAAGCACACTCATACAAGCATGTCCCTTTGGTAACTCACTGAATTCGCCTAGAAATTTTGATTCCATTCGTGAAAAGTTTTCTATAACCCGAACAGTCCACTTATTACTACTGAGGCCTATTAGGAATTAACTGAATTCACCAAGTTACTGAAATTCGGCTCAACAAATTTTGAAAAATCTTTAAAAGTATACATATTACAAGAGTCTGCTACTGGGAACTAACTGAATTCACAAAGGATCAGTGTTTCAGCTCGTTAAATCGTTGCTCTATCCTAAAAACATGCTTATACATGCGAATCCTATTGGGAACCTACTGAATACCATGATACTTAGATTCCATTCCTTAAAATGTTGCTATGTATTGAAATGCACACTCATACAAGCATGTCCCATTGGGAACTCACTGAATTCGGCTATAAATTTTGATTCCATTCGTGATAATTTTTCTATATCCCAAAGAGTCCACTTATTACTACTGAGGCCTATTGGGATCTAACCGAATTCACCAAATTACTGAGATTGGACTCACAAATTTTGATAAATCTTTAAAAGTGCACATATTACAAGAGCCTGCTTGGGAATTAACTGAATTAACAAAAAACAGTGTTTCAGTTCGTTAAAACGATGCTCTATCTTGAATAACAAGCTTAGACATTCGAATCCTATTGGGAACCTACTGAATTGACCATGATTCTTAGATTCCGTTCCTTAAAATGTTGCTATATATTGAAAAGCACACTCAAACGAGCATGTCCCATTGGGAACTCACTGAATTCGCCTAGAAATTTTGATTAATTCGTGAAAAATTTTCTATATCGCGAATAGTCCACTTATTTCTACTGCGGCCTATTCGCAATTAACTGAATTCACCAAGTTACTGAGATTCGGCTCAAAAATTTTGATAAATCTATAAAAGTACACATATTACATGGGCCTGTTACTGGGAACTAACTGAATTCACAAAGAAACAATGTTTCAGTTCTTTAAAACGTTGCTCCATTTTGAATAACAAGCTTATAACATGTGAATCCTATTGGGAACCTAATGAATTCACCATGATACTTTGATTCCGTTCCGTAAAATGTTGCTATATATTGAAAAGCACAGTCATAGAAGCAGGTCCCATTGGGAAATCACTGAATTCGCCTAGAAATTTTGATTCCATTCGTGAAAATTTTTCTATAACCCAAACAGTCCACCTATTACTACTGAGGCCTATTGGGAATTAACTGAATTCACAAAGTTACTGAAATTCGGCTCATCAAATTTTGAAAAATCTTTAAAAAATACATATTACAAGAGCCTGCTACTGAGAACTAACTGGATTCACAGAGAAACAGAGTTTCAGTTGGTTAAAACGTTGCTCTATCTTGAATAACATGCTTATTACATGCGAATCCTATTGGGAACCTTCTGAATTCATCATGATACTTAGATTCTGTTCCGTGAAATGTTGCTATATATTGAAAAGCACACTCATACAAGCATGTCCCATTGGGAACTCACTGAATTCGCCTAGAAATTTTGATTCCATTCGTGAAAATTTTTCTATATCCCGAACTGTCCACCTATTACTACTGTGGCCTATTGTGAATTAACCGAATTCACCAAGTTACTGAGATTGGGCTCACCAAATTCTGATAAATCTTTAAAAGTACACATGTTACAAGAGTCTGCGACTGGGAAGTAACTGAATTCACAAAGAAACAGTGTTTCAGTTCGTTAAAACGTTGCTCTATCCTGAATAACATGCTTATACATGCGAATCCTATTGGGAACCTACAGAATTCACCATGATACTTAGATTCCGTTCCTTAAAATGTTGCTATGTATTGAAAAGCACACTCATACAAGCATGTCCCATTGGGTTCTCACTGAATTCGCCTAGAAATTTTGATTCCATTCGTGAAAATTTTTCTATATCCCAAAGAGTCCACTTATTACTACTGACCCCTATTGGGATCTAACCGAACACACCAAATTACTGAGATTGGACTCACAAATTTTGATAAATCTTTAAAAGTGCACATATTACAAGAGCCTGCTTGGGAATTAACTGAATACACAAAGAAACAGTGTTTCAGTTCGTTAAAACGTTGCTCTATCTTGAATAACAAGCTTAAGCATTCGAATCCTATTGGGAACCTACTGAATTGACAATGATTCTTCGATTCCGTTCCTTAAAATGTTGCTATATATTGGGGCTGGGGATTTAGCTCAGTGGTAGAGCGCTTACCTAGGAAGCGCAAGGCCCTGGGTTCGGTCCCCAGCTCCGAAAAAAAGAACCAAAAAAATGTTGCTATATATTGAAAAGCACACTCATACAACCATGTCCCATTGGGAACTCACTGAATTCGCCCTGAAATTTTGATTCCATTCGTTAAAATTCTTTCAATATCCCGAAGAATCCACTTATTACTACTGCGAGCTATGGGAACTAACCGAATTCAATAAGTTACTGAGATTCGGCTCACCAAATTTTGATAAATCTTTAAAAGCACACAATTACAAGAGCCTGCTACTGGGAACTAATTGAATTCACAAAGAAACAGTGTTTCAGTTCGTTAAAACTTTGCTCTATCTTGAATAACAAGTTTATTACATTCGAATCCTTTGGGAACCTACTGAATGCACCATGATACTTAGATTCCGTTCATTAAAGTTGCTGTATATGGAAAAGCACACTCATACAAGCATGTCCCACTGGGAACTCACTGAATTCGCCTAGAAATTTTGATTCCATTCGTGAAAATTTTTCTATATAACAAAGAGTCCTCTTATTATTACTGAGGCCTATTGGGATCTAACCGAATTCACCAAATTACTGAGATTGGACTCACAAATTTTGATAAATCTTTAAAAGTGCACATATTACAAGAGCCTGCTTGGGAATTAAATGAATTCACAAAGAAACAGTGTTTCAGTTCGTTAAAAGGTTGCTCTATCTTGAATAACAAGCTTAGACATTCGAATCCTATTGGGAACCTACTGAATTGACCATGATTCTTAGATTCCGTTCCTTAAAATGTTGCTATATATTGAAAAGCACACTCATACAAGCATGTCCCATTGGGAACTAACTGAATTCGCATAGAAATTTTGATTAATTCTTGAAAATTTTAGTATATCGCGAATAGTCCACTTATTTCTACTGCGGCCTATTCGCAACTAACTGAATTCACAAAGTTACTAAGATTCGGCTCAAAAATTTTGATAAATCTATAAAAGTACACATATTACAAGAGCCTGTTACTGGGAACTAACTGAATTCACAAAGAAACAGTGTTTCAGTTCGTTAAAACGTTGCTCCATTTTGAATAACAAGCTTATAACATGTGAATCCTATTGGGAACCTACTGAATTCACCAAGATACTTTGATTCCGTTCCGTAAAATGTTGCTATATATTGCAAAGCACACTGATACAAGCATGTCCCATTGGGAAATCACTGAATTCGCCTAGAAATTTTCATTCCATTCGTGAAAATTTTTCTATATCCCGAACAGTCCACTTATTACTACTGCGGCCTATTGGGAAGTAACTGAATTCACCAAGTTCCTGAGATTCGGCTCACCAAATTTGATAAATCTTTAAAAGTACACATATTTCAAGAGCCTGCTACTGGGAACTAACTGAATTCACAAAGAAACAGTGTTTCAGTTCATTAAAACGTTGCTCTATATTGAATAACAAGCTTAGACATTTGAATCCTATTGGGAAACTATTTAATTCACCATGATCCTTAGATTCCGTTGCTTAAAATGTTGCTATATATTGAAAAGCACACTCATACGAGCATGTCCCATTGGGAACTCACTGAATTCGCCTAGAAATTTTGATTCCATTCGTGAAATTTTTTTTATATCCTGAAGGGTCCACTTATTGCTACTGCGGCCTATTTGGAACTAAGTAAATTTACCAAGTTCCTGAGATTCGGCTCACCAAATATTGATAAATCTTTAAAAGTACACATATTACAAGAGCCTGCTACTGGGAACTAACTGAATTCACAAAGACACAGTGTTTCAGTTCGTTAAAACGTTGCTCTATCTTGAATAACAAGCTTATTACATGCGAATCCTATTGGGAACAATTGAACTCACCATGATACTTAGTATCCGTTAATTAAAATGTTGCATTATATTTAAAAGCACACTCATACAAGCATGTCCCATTGAGAACTCACTAAATTCGCCTAGAAATTTTGATTACATTCGTGAAAATTTTTGTATATCCAGAAGAGTCCACCTATTACTACTGCGGCCTATTGGGAACTAACTGAATTTACCAAGTACCTGAGATTCGGCTCAGGAAATTTTGATAAATCTTTAAAAGTACACATATTACAAGAGCCTGCTACTTGGAACTAACTGAATTCATAATAAACAGTGTTTCAGTTCGTATTAACGTTGATCTATCTTGAATAACAAGCTTATTACATGCGAATCCCTTTGGGAACCTACTGTATTCACCATGATACTTAGATTCCGTTCCTTAAAATGTTGCTATATATTGAAAAGCACACTCATAAAAGCATGTCCCATTAAGAACTCACTGAATTCGCCTAGATCTTTTGATTCCATTCCTGAAAATTTTTCGATATCCCGAACAGTCCACTTATTATTACTGATGCTATTGGGAAGTCAATGAATTCACTAAGGTACTGAGATTCGGCTCACCAAATTTTAATAAATCTTTAAAAGTACACATATTACAAGAGCCTGCTACTGGGAAGTAACTGAATTCACAAAGACACAGTGTTTCAGTTCGTTAAAACTTTGCTCTATCTTGAATAGCAAGCTTATTACATGTGAATCCTATTGGGAACCTACTGAATTCACCATGATACTTAGATTCCGTTCATTAAAATGTTGCTCTATATTGAAAATCACACTCATACAAGCATGTCCCATTGGGAACTCACTGAATTCGCTTAGAAATTTTGATTCCATGAGTGAAAAATTTTCAATATCCCGAACAGTCCACTTATTACTACTGCGGCTTTGGAAACTAACTGAATTCACCAAGTTACTGAGATTCGGCTCACCAAATTTGGATAAATCTTTAAAAGCACACATTTACAAGAGCCTGCTACTGGAACTAACTGAATTCACAAAGAAGCAGTGTTTCAGTTCGTTAAAACGTTGCTTTATCTTGAATAACATGCTTATTACATGCGAATCCTATTGGGAACCTATTGAATTCACCATGATACTTAGATTCCTTTCCTAAAATGTAGTCATATATTGAAAATCACACTCATACAAACATGTCCCATTGGGAACTCACTGAATTCGCCTAGAAATTTTGATTCCATTCGTGAAAATTTTTCTATACCCCGAAGAGTCCACTTATTACTACTGAGGCCTATTGGGAACTAAGTGAATTCACCAAGTTCCTGAGATTCAGCTCACCAAATATTGATAAATCTTTAAAAGTACACATATTACAAGAGCCTGCTACTGGGAAGTAACTGAATTCACAAAGACACAGTGTTTCAGTTCGTTAAAACGTTGCTCTATCTTGAATAACAATCTTATTACATGTGAATCCTATTGGGAGCCTACTGAATTCACCATGATACTTTGATTCCGTTCGGTAAAATGTTGCTATATATTGAAAAGCACACTCATACAAGCATGTCCCATTGGGAACTCACTGAATTCTCCTAGAAATTTTGATTCCATGAGTGAAAAATTTTCAATATCCCGAACAGTCCACTTATTACTACTGCGGCCTTTGGAAACTAACTGAATTCACCCTGTTACTGAGATTCGGCTCACCAAATTTGGATAAATCTTTAAAAGGACACATTTACAAGAGCCTGCTATTGGGAACTAACTGAATTCACAAAGAAACAGTGTTTCAGTTCGTTAAAACGTTGCTTAATCTTGAATAACATGCTTATTACATGCGAATCCTATTGGGAACCTATTGAATTCACCATGATACTTAGATTCCTTTCCTATAATGTAGTTATATATTGAAAAGCACACTCATGCAAGCATGTCCCATTGGGATCTCATTGAATTCGCCTAGAAATTTTGATTCCATTCGTGAAATTTTTCTTATCCCCAACAGTCCACTTATTACTACTGTGGCCTTTGGGAACTAACTGAATTCACCAAGTTACTGAGATTCGGCTCACCAAATTTTGATAAATCTTTAAAAGTACACATATTTTAAAAGCCTGCTATTGGAACTAACTGAATTCAAAAAGAAACAGAGTTTCAGTTCGTTAAAACGTTGCTTTATTTTGAATAACATGCTTATTACATGTGAATTCTATTGGGAACCTATTGAATTCACCATTATACTTAGATTCCGTTCCTAAAATGTAGTTATATATTGAAAATCACACTCATACAAGCATGTCCCATTGGGAACATACTGAATTCGCCTAGAAATTTTGATTCCATTCGTGAAAATTTTTTATATCCCGAACAGTCCACTTATTACGACTGAGGCTTATTGGGAACTAAGTGAATTCACCAAGTTCCTGAGATTCGGCTCAGGAAATTTTGATAAATCTTTAAAAGTACACATATTACAAGAGCCTACTACTTGGAACTAACGGAATTCACAAAGACACAGTGTTTCAGTTCGTTAAAACGTTGCTGTATCTTGAATAACAATCTTATTACATGCTAATCCTATTGGGAACCTACTGAATTCACCATGATACTTAGATTCCGTTCCATAAAATGTTGCTATGTATGAAAAGCACACTCATACAAGCACGCCCCATTGGGAACTCACTGAATTCGCCTAGAAATTTTGATTCCATTCGTGAAAATTTTTCTATATCCCGAAAGTCCACTATTAATACTGCGGCCTACTGGGAAGAAACTGAATTCACAATGTTACTGAGATTCGGCTCACCAAATTTTGATATCTCTAAAAGTACACATATTACAAGAGCCTGCTACTGGGAACTAAGTGAATTCACAAAGAAACAGTGTTTCAGTTCGTTAAAACGTTGCTCTATCTTGAATAACAAGCATATTACTTGCGATTCCTATTGGGAACCTATTGAATTCACCATGATACTTAGATTCCGTTCCTTAAAATGTTGCTATATATTGAAAAGAATACTCATAAATGCAAGTCCCATTAAGAATTCACTGAATTCGCCCAGAAATTTTGATTCCATTCGTGAGAATTTTTCTGTATCCGAAACAGTCCACATATTACTACTATTACAAGAGCCTGCTACTGGGAACTAAAAGAACTCACAAAGAAACAGTGTTTCAGTTCGTTAAAACGTTGCTCTATCTTGAATAACAAGCTTATTACATGCGACTCCTATTGGGAACCTATTGAATACACCATGATACTTAGATTCCGTTCCTTAAAATGTTGCTATATATTGAAAAGCACACTCATACAAGCACGCCAATTGGGAAGTCGCTGAATTCGCCCTGAAATTTTGATTCCACTCGTGGAAATTCTTTCAATATCCCGAAGAATCCAATTATTACTACTGCGACCTATGGGAACTAACCGAATTCACCAAGTTACTGAGATTCGGCTCACCAAATTTTGATAAATCTTTAAAAGCACACAATTACAAGAGCCTGCTACTGCGAACTAACTGAATTCACAAAGAAACAGTGTTTCAGTTCGTTAAAACGTTGCTCTATCTTGAATAACAAGCCTATTACATGCCAATCATATTGGGAACCTACTGAGTTCACCATGATACTTAGATTCCGTTCCTTCAAATGTTGCTAATATTGAAAACCACACTCATACAAGCATGTCCCAATGGGAAGTCACTGAATTCGCCTAGAAATTTTTATTCCATTCGTGAAAATTTTTCTATATCCCGAAGAGTCCACTTATTACTACTGCGGCTTATTGGGATCTAACTGCATTCATCAAGTTACTGAGATTCGGCTCACCATATTTTGATAAATCTTTAAAAGTACACATATTACAAGAGCCTGCTACTAGGAACTAACTGAATTCACAAAGAAACAGTGTTTCAGTTCGTTAAAACGTTGCTCCATTTTGAATAACAAGCTTATTACATGCGAATCCTATTGGGAACCTCCTGAATTCACCATAATACTTAGTTTCCGTTCCTTAAAATGTTGCTATATATTGAAAAGCACACTCATACAAGCATGTCCCATTGGGAACTCACTGAATTCGCCTAGAAATTTTGATTCCATTCGTGAAAATTTTTCTATATCCCGAAGAGTCCACTTATTACTACTGCGGCTTATTGGAATCTAACTACATTCAAAAAGTTACAACAAATTTTTATAAATCTTTTAAAGTACACATAATACAAGAGACTGCTACTGGGAACTAACTGAATTCACAAAGAAACAGGGTTTCAGTTCGTTAAAACTTTGCTCTATCTTGAATAACAAGCTTACACATGCGAATTTTTTGGGAACCTACTGAATTCACAATGATACGTAGATTGGGTTCCTTAAAATGTTGCTATATATTGAAAAGCACACTCATACAAGCATGTCCCATTGGGAACTAACTGAATTCGCCTAGAAATTTTGTTTCCATTCGTGAAATTTTTCTATAACCCGAACAGTCCACTTATTACTACTGAGGACTATTGGGAACTAACTGAATTCACCAAGTTACTGAGATTCGACTCAACAAATTTTGATAAATCTTTAAAAGTATACATATTACAAGAGCCTGCTACTGGGAACTAACTGGATTTACAAAGAAACAGTGTTTCAGTTCGTTAAAACTTTGCTCGATCTTGAATAACAAGCTAGTACATGCGAATCTTATTGGGCACCTACTGAATTCACCATGATACTTAGATTCCGTTCCTTAATTTTGCTATGTATAGAAAAGCACACTCATACAAGCATGTCCCATTGGGAACTCACTGAATTCGCCTAGAAATTTTGATTCCATTCGTGAAAATTTTTCTATATCCCGAAGAGTCCACTTATTACTACTGCGGCTTATTGGAATCTAACTACATTCAAAAAGTTACAACAAATTTTTATAAATCTTTTAAAGTACACATAATACAAGAGACTGCTACTGGGAACTAACTGAATTCACAAAGAAACAGGGTTTCAGTTCGTTAAAACTTTGCTCTATCTTGAATAACAAGCTTACACATGCGAATTTTTTGGGAACCTACTGAATTCACAATGATACGTAGATTGGGTTCCTTAAAATGTTGCTATATATTGAAAAGCACACTCATACAAGCATGTCCCATTGGGAACTAACTGAATTCGCCTAGAAATTTTGTTTCCATTCGTGAAATTTTTCTATAACCCGAACAGTCCACTTATTACTACTGAGGACTATTGGGAACTAACTGAATTCACCAAGTTACTGAGATTCGACTCAACAAATTTTGATAAATCTTTAAAAGTATACATATTACAAGAGCCTGCTACTGGGAACTAACTGGATTTACAAAGAAACAGTGTTTCAGTTCGTTAAAACTTTGCTCGATCTTGAATAACAAGCTAGTACATGCGAATCTTATTGGGCACCTACTGAATTCACCATGATACTTAGATTCCGTTCCTTAATTTTGCTATGTATAGAAAAGCACACTCATACAAGCATGTCCCATTGGGAACTCACTGAATTCGCCTAGAAGTTTTGATTCCATTCATGAAAATTTTTCTATATCCCGAAGAGTCCACTTATTACTACTGCGGCCTATTGGGTTTTAACTGAATTCACCTAGTTCCTGAGATTCGGCTCACCAAATTTTGATAAATCTGTGAAGGAACACATATTACAAGAGCCTGCTACTGGGAACTAAGTGAATTCACAAAGAAACAGTGTTTCAGTTCGTTAAAACGTTGCTGTATCTTGAATAACAAGCTTATTACATGCGAATCATATTGGGAACCTACTGAATTCACCATGATATTTAGGTTCTGTTCCTTAAATGTTGCTACATGTTGAAAAGCACACTCATACAAGCCTGTCCCATTGGGATCTCAGTGTATTCGCCTGGAAATTTTGATTAATTCGTGAAAATTTTTTCTATATCGCGAACACTCCACTTATTAATACTGCGGCCTAATGGGAAGAAACTGTATTCACAAAGTTACTGAGATTCGGCTCACCAAATTTTGATATCTCTAAAAGTACACATATTACAAGAGCCTCCTACTGGGAATTAAGTGAATTCACAAAGAAACAGTGTTTCAGTTCGTTAAAACGTTGCTCTATCTTGAATAACAAGCTTATTACATGCGAATCCTGTTGGGAACCTACAGAATTCACCATGATACTTAGATTCCGTTCCTTAACGTGTTGCTATATATTGAAAAGCACACTCATACAAGCATGTCCCTTTGGGAACTCACTGAATTCACCTAGAAATTTTGATTCCATTCCTGAAAATTTTTCTATATCCCGAACATTCTACTTATTACTACTGAGGCCTTTTGGGAATTAACTGAATTCACGAAGTTACTGAGATTCGGCCCAACAAATTTTGAAAAATCTTTAAAAGTATACATATTACAAGAGCCCGCTTCTGGTAACTAACTGGATTCACAAAGAAACAGTGTTTCAGTTCATTAAAACTTTGCTCTATCTTGAATAACAAGCTTCGACATACGAATTCTATTGGGAACCTACTGAATTCACCATGATACTTAGACTCCGTTCCTTAAAATGTTGCTATATATTGAAAAGCACACTCATACAAGCATGTCCCATTGGGAACTCACTGAATTCGCCTAGAAATTTTGATTCCATTCGTGAAAACTTTTCAATATCCTGAACAGTCCACTTATTACTACTGCGGCCTTTGGAAACTAACTGATTTCACCAAGTTACTGAGATTCGGCTCACCAAATTTTGATAAATCTTTAAAAGTACACATATTACCAGAGCCTGCTACTGGGAAGTAACTGAATTCACAAAGAAACAGTGTTTCAGTTCGTTAAAATGTTGCTCTATCTTGAATAACAAGCTTATTACATGCGAATCATATTGGGAACCTACTGAATTCACCATGATATTTAGGTTCTGTTCCTTAAATGTTGCTACATGTTGAAAAGCACACTCATACAAGCCTGTCCCATTGGGATCTCAGTGTATTCGCCTGGAAATTTTGATTAATTCGTGAAAATTTTTTCTATATCGCGAACACTCCACTTATTAATACTGCGGCCTATTGGGAAGAAACTGTATTCACAAAGTTACTGAGATTCGGCTCACCAAATTTTGATATCTCTAAAAGTACACATATTACAAGAGCCTCCTACTGGGAATTAAGTGAATTCACAAAGAAACAGTGTTTCAGTTCGTTAAAACGTTGCTCTATCTTGAATAACAAGCTTATTACATGCGAATCCTGTTGGGAACCTACAGAATTCACCATGATACTTAGATTCCGTTCCTTAACGTGTTGCTATATATTGAAAAGCACACTCATACAAGCATGTCCCTTTGGGAACTCACTGAATTCACCTAGAAATTTTGATTCCATTCCTGAAAATTTTTCTATATCCCGAACATTCTACTTATTACTACTGAGGCCTTTTGGGAATTAACTGAATTCACGAAGTTACTGAGATTCGGCCCAACAAATTTTGAAAAATCTTTAAAAGTATACATATTACAAGAGCCCGCTTCTGGTAACTAACTGGATTCACAAAGAAACAGTGTTTCAGTTCATTAAAACTTTGCTCTATCTTGAATAACAAGCTTCGACATACGAATTCTATTGGGAACCTACTGAATTCACCATGATACTTAGACTCCGTTCCTTAAAATGTTGCTATATATTGAAAAGCACACTCATACAAGCATGTCCCATTGGGAACTCACTGAATTCGCCTAGAAATTTTGATTCCATTCGTGAAAACTTTTCAATATCCTGAACAGTCCACTTATTACTACTGCGGCCTTTGGAAACTAACTGATTTCACCAAGTTACTGAGATTCGGCTCACCAAATTTTGATAAATCTTTAAAAGTACACATATTACCAGAGCCTGCTACTGGGAAGTAACTGAATTCACAAAGAAACAGTGTTTCAGTTCGTTAAAATGTTGCTCTATCTTGAATAACAAGCTTATTACATGCGAATCCTATTAGGAACCTACTGAATTCACCATGTCACTTAGATTCCGTTCCTTAAAATGTTGCTATATATTGAAAATCACACTCATACAAGCATGTCCCTTGGAAACTCACTGAATTCGCCTAGAAATTTTGATTCCATCCGTGAAAAGTTTTCTATAACCAGAACAGTCCACTTATTACTACTGAGGCCTATTAGGAATTAACTGAATTCACCAAGTTACTGAAATTCGGCTCAACAAATTTTGAAAAATCTTTAAACATATAAATATTACCAGAGTCTGGTACTGGGAATTAACTGAATTCACAAAGGAACAGTGTTTCAGCTTGTTAAATCGTTGCTCTATCCTGAAAAATATGCTTATACATGCGAATCCTATTGGGAACCTACTGAATACCATGATACTTTGATTCCGTTCCGTAAAATGTTGCTATATATTGAAAAGCACACTCATACAAGCATGTCCCATTGGGAAATCACTGAATTCGCCTAGAAATTTTCATTGCATTCGTGAAATTTTTTCTATATCCCAAAGAGTCCACTTATTACTACTGAGGCCTATTGGGAATTAACTGATTTCACAGAGTTACTGAAATTTGGCTCAACAAATTTTGAAAAATCTTTTAATAGAATACATATTACAAGAGCCTGCTACTGGGAACTAACTGGATTCACAGAGAAACACTGTTTCAGTTCGTTAAAACGTTGCTGTATCTTGAGTAACAAGCTTATTACATGCGACTCCTATTGGGACCCTACTGAATTCACAATGATACTTAGATTCCGTTCCTTAAAATGTTGCTGTATATTGAAAAGCACACTCATACAAGCATGTCCCATTGGGAACTCACTAAATTCGCCCTAACATTTTGATTTCATTCGTGAATATTCTTTCAATATCCCGAAGAATCCACTTATTACTACTGCGAGCTATGGGAACTAACCGAATTCAATAAGTTACTGAGATTCGGCTCACCATATTTGATAAGTCTTTAAAAGCATACAATTACAAGAGCCTGCTACTGGGAACTAATTGATTTCACAAAGAAACAGTGTTCCAGTTCGTTAAAACGTTGCTCTATTTGATTAACAAGTTTATTACATGCGAATCCTTTGGGAACCTACTGAATACAACATGATACTTAGATTCCGTTCATTAAAGTTGCTGTACATTGAAAAGCACACTCATACAAGCATATCCCATAAGGAACTCACTTAATTCGCCTAGAAATTTTGATTCCATTCGTGAAATTTTTCAATATCCCGAACATTCCACTTATTACTACTGCGGTCTATTGGGAACTAACTGAATTCACCTGCTTGGGAATTAAATGAATTCACAAAGAAACAGTGTTTCAGTTCGTTAAAACGTTGCTCTATCTTGAATAACATGCTTAGACATTCGTATCCTATTGGGAACCTAATGAATTGACCTTGATTCTTAGATTCCGTTCCTTAAAATGTTGCTATACATTGAAAAGCACATTCATACAAGCATGTCCCATTGGGAACTCACTGAATTCGCCTAGAAATTTTGATTAATTCTTGAAAATTTTTCTATATCGCGAATAGTCCACTTATTTCTACTGCGGCCTATTCGGAACTAACTGAATTCACCAAGTTACTGAGATTCGGCTCAAAATTTTTGATAAATCTATAAAAGTACACATATTACAAGAGCCTGTTACTGGGAACTAACTGAATTCACAAAGAAACAGTGTTTCAGTTCGTTAAACTTTGCTCTATCTTTAATAACAAGCTTATTACATGTGAATCCTATTGGGAACAAATGAACTCACCATGATACTTAGTATCCGTTACTTAAAATGTTGTTATATATTGAAAAGCACACTCATACATGCATGTCTCATTGGGAAATCACTGAATTCGCCTAGAAATTTTGATTACATTCGTGAAAATTTTTGTATATCCCGAAGAGTCCACCTATTACTACTGCGGCCTATTGGGTACTAACTGAATTCACAAAGTTCCTGAGATTCGGCTCACCAAATTTTGATAAATCTTTAAAAGTACACATATTACAAGAGCCTGCTACTTGGAACTAACTGATTTCATAAATAAACAGTGTTTCATTTCGTATTAACGTTGATCTATCTTGAATAACAAGCTTATTACATGCGAATCCTTTTGGGAACCTACTGTATTCACCATGATACTTAGATTCCGTTCCTTAAAATTTTGCTATATATTGAAAATCACACTCATACAGGCATGTCGCATTGGGAACTCACTGAATTCGCCTAGAAATTTTGATTCCATTCGTGAAAATTTTTCTATATCCCGAACAGTCCACTTATTACTACTGAGGCCTATTGGGAACTAAGTGAATTCACCAAGTTCCTGAGATGCGGCTCACCAAATTTTGATAAATCTTTAAAAGTACACATATTACCAGAGCCTGCTACTTGGAACTAACTGAATTCTCAAAGACACAGTGTTTCAGTTCGTTAAAACGTTGCTCTACCTTGAATAACAAGCTTATTACATGCGAATCCTATTGGGAACCTACTGAATTCACCATGATACTTAGATTCCGTTCCTTAAAATGTTGCTACATATTGAAAAGCACACTCATACAAGCATGTACCATTGGGAACTCACAAAATTCGCCTAGAACTTTTTATTCCATTCGTGAAAATTTTTCAATATCCCAAACATTCCACTTATTACTACTGCGGTCTATTGGGAACTAACTGAATTCACCAAGTTACTGAGATTCGGCTCACCAAATTTTGATAAATCGTTAAAAGTACACATATGACATGAGCCTGCTTCTGGGAACTAACTGAATTCACAAAGAAACAGTGTTTCAGTTCGTTAAAACGTTGCTCTATCTTGAATAACAAGCTTATAACATGCGAATCCTATTGGGAACCTACTGAATTCACCATGATACTTAGACTCCGTTCCTTAAAATATTGATATATATTGAAAAGCACACTGATACTACCCTGTCCCATTGGGATCTCATTGAATTCGCCTAGAAATTTGGATTCCATTCGTGAAATTTTTCTTATCCCCAACAGTCCACTTATTACTACTGCAGCCTTTGGGAACTAACTGAATTCACCAAGTTACTGAGATTCCCCTCACCAAATTTTGATAAATCTTTAAAAGCACACAATTACAAGAGCCTGCTACTGGGAACTAACTGAATTCACAAAGAAACATCTTTCAGTTCATTAAAACGTTGCTGTATCTTGAATAACAATCTCAGTACACGCGAATCCTTTTGGGAACCTACTGAATTCACAATGATACCTATGTTCTGTTATTTAAAATGTTGCTATATATAGAAAAGCACACTCATACAAGCAGGTCCCATTGGGAACTCACTGCATTCGCCTAGAAATATTGATTCCATTCGTGAGAATTTTTCTATATCCCGAAGTGTCCACTTATTACTACTGCGGCCCATTGGGAACTAAACGAATTCACCATGTTACTCAGATTCGGCTCACCAAATTTTGATAAATCCTTAGAAGTACACATATTACAAGAGCCTGCTACTGGGAACTAACTGAATTCACAAAGAAACAGTGTTTCATTTCGTTAAAAGGTTGCTCTATCTTGAATAACAAGCTTATTACATGCGAATCCTATTGGGAACCTACTGAATTCACCATGATACTTAGATTCCGTTCCTTAAAATGTTGCTCTATATTGAAAAGCATACTTATACAAGCATGTCCAATTGGGATCTCATTGAATTCGCCTAGAAATTTTGATGCCATTCGTGTAAATTTTTCTTATCCCCAACAGTCCACTTATTACTACAGCGGCCTTTGGGAAATAACTGAATTCACCAAGTTACTGAGATTCGGCTCACCATATTTTGATAAATCGTTAAAAGTACACATATTTCAAAAGCCTGCTACAGGAACTAACTGAATTCACAAAGAAACAGTTTTTCAGTTCGTTAAAACGTTGTTTTATCTTGAATAACGTGCTTCTTACATGCGAATCCTATTGGGAACCTATTGAATTCACCATGATACTTAGATTCCGTTCCTAAAATGAAGTTATATATTGAAAATCATACTCATACAAGCATGTCCCATTGGGAACTCACTGAATTCGCCTAGAAATTTTGATTACATTCCTGAAAATTTTTCTATATCCCGAACAGTCCACATATTACTACTGAGGCCTATTGGGAACTAAGTGAATTCACCAAGTTACTGAGATTCGGCTCACCAAATTTTGATAAATCTTTAAAAGTACACATATTACAAGAGCCTGCTTCTTGGAACTAACTGAATTCACAAAGACACAGTGTTTCAGTTCGTTAAAACGTTGCTCTATCTTGAATAACATGCTTATTACATGCGAATCCTTTTGTGAACCTACTGAATTCACAATGATACTTAAATTCCGTTCCTTAAAATGTTACTGTATAAGGAAAAGCACACTCATAGAAGCACGTCCCATTGATAACTCACTAAATTCGCCTAGAAACTTTGATTCCATTCGTGAAATTTTTCTTATCCCCAACATTCCACTTATTACTACTGCGACCTTTTGGGAACTAACCGAATTCCCCAAGTTACTGAGATTCGGCTCACCATATTTCGATAAATCTTTAAAAGCACACAATTACAAGAGCCTGCTACTGGGAAATAACAGAATTCACAAAGAAACAGTGTTTCAGTTCGTTAAAACGTTGCTGTATCTTGAATAACTAGCTTATTACATGCGAATCCTATTGGGAACCTACTGAATTCAACATGATACTCAGATTCCGTTCCTTAAAATGTTGCTCTATATTGAAAAGCACACTCATACCAGCATGTCCCATTGGGAACTCATTGAAATCGCCTAGAAATTTTGATTCAATTCGTGAAAATTTTTCTATATCCCGAAGAGTCCACTTATTACTACTGCGGCCTATTGGGAACTAAGAGAATTCACCAAGTTCCTGAGATTCGGCTCACCAAATTTTGATAAATCTTTAAAAGTACACATATTACATGAGCCTGCTTCTGGGAACTAACTGAATTCACAAAGAAACAGTGTTTCAGTTCGTTAAAACTTTGCTCTATCTTTAATAACAAGCTTATTACATGCGAATCCTATTGGGAACCTATTGAATTCACCATGATACTTAGAATCCGTTCCTTAAAATGTTGCTATATATTGAAAAGCAAACTCATACAAGCATGTCCCACTGGGAACTCACTGAATTCGCCTAGAAATTTTGATTCCATTCCTGAAAATTTTTCTATATCCCGAACAGTCCACATATTACTACTGAGGCCTATTGGGAACTAAGTGAATTCACCAAGTTACTGAGATTCGGCTCACCAAATTTTGATAAATCTTTAAAAGTACACATATTACAAGAGCCTGCTTCTTGGAACTAACTGAATTCACAAAGACTCAGTGTTTCAGTTCGTTAAAACGTTGCTCTATCTTGAATAACATGCTTATTACATCCGAATCCAATTGGGAACCTACTGAATTCACCATGATACTTAAATTCCGTTCCTTAAAATATTACTGTACAAGGAAAAGCACACTCATAGAAGCACGTCCCATTGACAACTCACTAAATTCGCCTAGAAACTTTGATTCCATTCGTGAAATTTTTCTTATCCCCAACATTCCACTTATTACTACTGCGACCTTTTGGGAACTAACCGAATTCCCCAAGTTACTGAGATTCGGCTCACCATATTTTGATAAATCTTTAAAAGCACACAATTACAAGAGCCTGCTACTGGGAACTAACAGAATTCACAAAGAAACGGTGTTTCAGTTCGTTAAAACGTTGCTGTATCTTGAATAACTAGCTTATTACATGCGAATCCTATTGGGAACTTACTGAATTCACCATGATACTCAGATTCCTTTCCTTAAAATGTTGCTCTATATTGAGAAGCACACTCATACCAGCATGTCCCATTGGGAACTCATTGAAATCGCCTAGAAATTTTGATTCCATTTTTGAAAATTTTTCTATATCCCGAACAGTCCACTTATTACTACTGAGGCCTATTGGGAACTAAGTGAATTCAACAAGTTCCTGAGATTCGGCTCACCAAATTTTGATAAATCTTTAAAAGTACACATATTACGTGAGCCTGCTTCTGGGAACTAACTGAATTCACAAAAAACAGTGTTTCAATTCGTTAAAACGTTGCTCTATCTTCAATAACAAGCTTATTACATGCGAATCCTATTGGGAACCTATTGTATTCACCATTATACTTAAAATCCGTTCCTTAAAATGTTGCTCTATATTGAAAAGCACACTCATACAAGCATGTACCATTGGGAACTCACTGAATTCGCCTAGAAATTTTGATTCCTTTCGTGAAAATTTAATCAATATCCCGAACATTCCACATATTACTACTGCAGTCTATTGGGAACTAACTGAATTCACCAAGTTACTGAGATTCGGCTCACCAAATTTTGATAAATCGTTAAAAGTACACATATTACAAGAGCCTGCTACTGGGAACTAACTGAATATCCAAAGAAACAGTGTTTCAGTTCGTTAAAACGTTGCTCTATCTTGAATAACAAGCTTATTACATGCGAATCCAATTGGGAACCTACTGAATTCACCATGATACTTAGACTCCGTTCCTTAAAATGTTGCTATATATTGAAAAGCACACTGATACAAGCCTGTCCCATTGGGATCTCATTGAATTCTCCAAGAAATTTTGATTCCATTCGTGAAATTTTTTTATCCCCAACAGTCCACTTATTACTACTGCGGCCTTTGGGAACTAACTGAATTCACAAAGTTACTGAGATTCGCCTCACCAAATTTTGATAAATCTTTAAAAGCACACAATTAGAAGAGCCTGCTACTGGGAACTAACTGAATTCACAAAGAAACATTTTTCAGTTCGTTAAAACGTTGCTGTATCTTGAATAACAATCTCATTACATGCGAATCCTTTTGGGAACCTACTGAATTCACAATGATACCTAGATTCTGTTACTTAAAATGTTGCTATATATAGAAAAGCACACTCATACAAGCATGTCCCTTTGGGAACTCACTGCATTCGCCTAGAAATTTTGATTCCATTCGTGAGAATTTTTCTATATATTGTACAGTCCACTTATTACTACTGAGGCCTATTGGGATCTAAGTGAATTCACCAATTTCCTGAGATTCGGCTCACCAAATTTTGATAAATCTTTAAAAGTACATATATTACAAGAGCCTGCTACTGCGAACTAACTGAATTCACAAAGAAACAGTGTTTCAGTTATTTAAAACGTTGCTCTATCTTGAATAAAAGGTTATTACATGGTAATCCTATTGGGAACCTATTGAATTCACCATGATACTTAGAATCCGTTCCTAAAAATGTTGCTATATATTGAAAAGCACACTCATACAAGCGTGTACCATTGGGAACTCACTGAATTCGCCTAGAAATTTTGATTCCATTAGTGAAAATTTTTCAATATTCCGAACAGTCCACTTATTACTACCTAGGCCTATTGGGAACTAACTGAATTCACGAAGTTACTGAGATTCAGCTCACCAAATTTTGATAAATCTTTAAAAGTACACAAATTACAAGAGTCTGTTACTGGGAACTAACTGTATTCACAAAGAAACAGTGTTTCAGTTCGTTAAAACGATGCTCTATCTTGAATAACAAGCTTATTACATGCGAATCCTATTGTGAACCTACTGAATTGACCATGATACTTAGATGCCGTTCCTTAAAATGTTGCTATATATTGAAATGCACACTGATACAAGCCTGACCCATTGGGATCTCATTGAATTCTCCTAGAAATTTTGATTCCATTCGTGAAATTATTCTTATCCCCAACAGTCCACTTATTACTACTACGCCCTTTGGGAAATAACTGAATTCACCAAGTTACTGGGATTCGGCTCACCATATTTTGATAAATCTTTAAAAGCACACAATTAGAAGAGCCTGCTACTGGGAACTAACTGAATTCACAAAAAAACAGTGTTTCAGTTGATTAAAACGTCGCTGTCTTTTGAATAACATGCTTATTACATGCGAATTCTATTGGGAACCTATTGAATTCACCATGATACTTAGATTCCGTTCCTAAAATGTAGTTATAAATTGAAAATCACACTCATACAAGCATGTCCCATTGGAAACTCACTGAATTCGCCTAGAAATTTTGATTCCATTCGTGAAAATTTTTCTATATCCCGAACAGTCCACTTATTACTACTGAGGCTTATTGGGAACTAACCGAATTCACCAAGTTACTGATATTTGGCTCACCAAATTTTGATAAATCTTTAAAAGTACACATATTACAAGAGCCTGCTACTGGGAACTAATTGAATTCACAAAGCAACAGTGTTTCAGTTCGTTAAAACGTTGCTCTATCTTGAATAACAAGCTTATTACATGCGAATCCTATTGGGAACCTACTGAATTCACCATGATACTTAGATTCCGTTCATTAATATGTTTCTGTATATTGAAAAGCACACTCATGGAAGCACGTCCCATTGGGAACACACTGAATTCGCCTAGAAATTTTGATTCCATTCGTAAAATTTTTCTTATCCCAAACAGTCCACTTATTACTACTGAGCCCTATTGGGAAGAAACTGAATTCACCAAGGTACTGAGATTTGGCTCACCATATTTTGATAAATCTTTAAAAGCACACAATTACAAGCTCCCGCTACTGGGAACTAACTGAATTCACAAAGAAACAGTGTTTCAGTTCTTTAAAACGTTGCTGTATCTTGAATAACAAGCTTATTACATGCGAATCCTATTGGGAACCTACTGAATTCAAAATGATACTTAGATTCCGTTCCTTAAAATGTTGCTATATTTTGAAAAGCACACTCATACAAGCATGTCCCATTGGCACCTCCCTGAATTCGCCTAAAAATTTTGATTCCATTCGTGAAAATTTTTCGATATCCCGAAGAGTTCACTTATTACTACTGTGGCCTATTGGGAACTAAGTGAATTCACCAAGTTCCTGAGATTCGGCTCACCAAATTTTGATAAATCTTTAAAAGTACACATATTACAAGAGCCTGCTACTGCGAACTAACTGAATTCACAAAGAAACAGTGTTTCAGTTATTTAAAACGTTGCTCTATCTTGAATAAAAGGATATTACATGGTAATCCTATTGGGAACCTATTGAATTCACCATGATACTTAGAATCCGTTCCTTAAAATGTTACTATATATTGAAAAGCACACTCATACAAGCGTGTACCATTGGGAACTCACTGAATTCGCCTAGAAATTTTGATTCCATTAGTGAAAATTTTTCAATATTCCGAACAGTCCACTTATTACTACCTTGGCCTATTGGGAACTAACTGAATTCACGAAGTTTCTGAGATTCGGCTCAACAAATTTTGATAAATCTTTAAAAGTACACATATTACAAGAGTCTGCTACTGGGAACTAACAGTATTCACAAAGAAACAGTGTTTCAGTTCGTTAAAACGATGCTATATCTTGAGTAACAAGCATATTACATGCGAATCCTATTGGGAACCTACTGAATTCACCATGATACTTAGATTCCGTTCCTTAAAATGTTGCTATATATTGAAAAGCACACGGATACAAGCCTGACCCATTGGGATCTCATTGAATTCTCCTAGAAATTTTGATTCCATTCGTGAAATTATTCTTATCCCCAACAGTCCACTTATTACTACTGAGCCCTTTGGGAAATAACTGAATTCACCAAGTTACTGAGATTTCGCTCACCAAATTTTGTTAAATCTTTAAAAGCACACAATTAGAAGAGCCTGCTACTGGGAACTAACTGAATTCACAAAAAAACAGTGTTTCATTTGGTTAAAACTTCGCTGTATCTTGAATAACATGCTTATTACATGCGAATTCTATTGGGAACCTATTGAATTCACCATGATACTTAGATTCCGTTCCTAAAATGTAGTTATAAATTGAAAATCACACTCATACAAGCATGTCCCATTGGGAAATCACTGAATTCGCCTAGAAATTTTGATTTCATTCGTGAAAATTTTTCTATATCCCGAACAGTCCACTTATTACTACTGAGGCCTATTGGCAACTAAGTGAATTCACCAAGTTCCTGAGATTCGGCTCAACAAATTTTGATAAATCTTTAAAAGTACACATATTACAAGAGCCTGCTAATGGGAACTAACTGAATTCACAAAGCAACAGTGTTTAAGTTCATTAAAACGTTGCTGTATTTGAATAACAAGCTTATTACATGCGAATCCTATTGGGAACCTACTGAATTCACCATGATACTTAGATTCCGTTCCTTAAAATGTTGCTACATATTGAAAAGCACACCATACAAGCATGTACCATTGGGAACTCACAGAATTCGCCTAGAACTTTTTATTCCATTCGTGAAAATTTTTCAATATCTCGAACATTCCACTTATTACAATTGCGGTCTATTGGGAACTAACTGAATTCACCAAGTTACTGAGATTCGGCTCACCAAATTTTGATAAATCGTTAAAAGTACACATATTACAAGAGCCTGCTACTGGGAACTAACTGAATTCACAAAGAAACAGTGTTTCAGTTCGTTAAAACGTTGCTGTATCTTGAATAACAAGCTTATTACATGCGAATCCTATTGGGTACCTACTGAATTCACCATGATACTTAGATTCCATTCCTTAAAATATTGCTCTATATTGAAAAGCACACTCATACAAGCATGTCCCATTGGGAACTCATTGAAATCGCCTAGAAATTTTGATTCCATTCGTGAAAATTTTTCGATATCCCGAAGAGTTCACTTATTACTACTGTGGCCTATTGGGAACTAAGTGAATTCACCAAGTTCCTGAGATTCGGCTCACCAAATTTTGAAAAATCTTTAAAAGTACACATATTACAAGAGCCTGCTACTGCGAACTAACTGAATTCACAAAGAAACAGTGTTTCAGTTATTTAAAACGTTGCTCTATCTTGAATAAAAGGTTATTACATGCGAATCCTATTGGGAACCTATTGAATTCACCATGATACTTAGAATCCGTTCCTTAAAATGTTGCTATATATTGAAAAGCACACTCATACAAGCGTGTACCATTGGGAACTCACTGAATTCGCTTAGAAATTTTGATTCCATTAGTGAAAATTTTTCAATATTCCGAACAGTCCACTTATTACTACCTAGGCCTAGTGGGAACTAAATGAATTCACGAAGTTACTGAGATTCGGCTCACCAAATTTTGATAAATCTTAAAAAGTACACAAATTACAAGAGTCTGCTACTGGGAACTAACTGTATTCACAAAGAAACAGTGTTTCAGTTCGTTAAAACGATGCTCTATCTTGAATAACAAGCTTATTACATGCGAATCCTATTGGGAACCTACTGAATTGACCATGATACTTAGATTCCGTTCCTTAAAATGTTGCTATATATTGAAATGCACACTGATACAAGCCTGACCCATTGGGATCTCATTGAATTCTCCTAGAAATTTTGATTCCATTCGTGAAATTATTCTTATCCCCAACAGTCCACTTATTAATACTGCGCCCTTTGGGAAATAACTGAATTCACCAAGTTACTGAGATTCGGCTCACCAAATTTTGATAAATCTTTAAAAGCACACAATTACAAGAGCCTGCTACTGGAAACTAACTGAATTCACAAAGAAACAGTGTTTCAGTTCGTAAAAACGTTGCTGTATCTTGAATAACATGCTTATTACATGCGAATCCTATTGGGAACCTATTGAATTCACCATGATACTTAGATTCCGTTCCTAAAATGTAGTTATATATTGAAAATCACACTCATACAAGCATGTCCCATTTGGAACTCACTGACTTCGCCTAGAAATTTTGATTCCATTCGTGAAAATTTTTCTATATCCCAAACAGTCCACTTATTACTACTGAGGCCTATTGGGAACTAAGTGAATTCACAAAGTTCCTGAGATTCGGCTCACCAAATTTTGATAAATCTTTAAAAGTACACATATTACAAGAGCCTGCTACTTGGAACTAACTGAATTCACAAAGACACAGTGTTTCAGTTCGTTAAAACGTTGCTCTATCTTGAATAACAAGCTTATTACATGCGAATCCTATTGGGAACCTACTGAATTCACCATGATACTTAGATTCCGTACCTAGAAATGTTTCTGTATATTGAAAAGCACACTCATAGAAGCACGTCCCATTGGGAACTCACTGAATTCGCCAGAAATTTTGATTCCATTCTTGAAATTTTTCTTATCCCCAACAGAACACTTATTACTACTGCGACCTATTGGGACCTAACAGAATTCCCCAAGTTACTGAGATTCGGCTCACCATATTTTGATAACTCTTTAAAAGCACACAATTACATGAGCCTGCTACTGGGAACTAACTGAATTCACAAAGAAACAGTGTTTCAGTTCGTTAAAACTTTGCTGTACCTTGAATAACAAGCTTATTACATGCGAATCCTATTGGGAACCTACTGAATTCACCATGATACTTCGATTCCGTTCCTTAAAATATTGCTCTATATTGAAAAGCACACTCATACAAGCATGTCCCATTGGGAACTCATTGAAATCGCCTAGATATTTTGATTCCATTCGTGAAAATTTTCCATATCCCTAAGTGTTCACTTATTACTACTGCGGCCTATTGGGAACTAAGTGAATTCACCAAGTTCCTGAGATTCGGCTCACCAAATTTTGCTTAATCTTTAAAAGTACACATATTACAAGAGCCTGCTACTGGGAACTAACTGAATTCACAAAGAAACAGTGTTTCAGTTCGTTAAAACTTTGCTCTATCTTGAATAACAAGCTTATTAAATGCGAATCCTATTGGGAACCTACTGAATTCACCATGATATTTAGATTCCGTTCCATAAAATGTTGCTATATATTGAAAAGCACACTCATAAAAGCATGTCCCATTGGGAACTCACTGAATTCGCCTAGAAATTTTGATTCCATTCGTGAAAAAATTTCAATATCCCGAACAGTCCACTATTACTACTGCGGCATTTGGAAACTAAATGAATTCACCAAGTTACTGAGATTCGGCTCACCAAATTTTGATAAATCTTTAAAAGCACACAATTAGAAGAGCCTGCTACTGGGAACTAACTGAATTCACAAAAAAAACAGTGTTTCAGTTGGTTAAAACGTCGCTGTATTTTGAATAACATGCTTATTACATGCGAATTCTATTGAGAACCTATTGAATTCACCATGATACTTAGATTCCGTTCCTAAAATGTAGTTATAAATTGAAAATCACACTCATACAAGCATGTCCCATTGGAAACTCACTGAATTCGCCTAGAAATTTTGATTCCATTCGTGAAAATTTTTCTATATCCCGAACAGTCCACTTATTACTACTGAGGCCTATTGGGAACTAACCGAATTCACCAAGTTACTGAGATTCGGCTCACCAAATTTTGATAAATCTTTAAAAGTACACATATTACAAGAGCCTGCTACTGGGAACTAACTGAATTCACAACGCAACAGTGTTTCAGTTCGTTAAAACGTTGCTCTATCTTGAATAACAAGCTTATTACATGCGAATCCTATTGGGAACCTACTGAATTCACCATGATACTTAGATTCCGTTCATTAATATGTTTCTGTATATTGAAAAGCACACTCATGGAAGCACGTCCCATTGGGAACACACTGAATTCGCCTAGAAATTGTGATTCCATTCGTAAAATTTTTCTTATCCCAAACAGTCCACTTATTACTACTGAGCCCTATTGGGAAGAAACTGAATTCACCAAGGTACTGAGATTCGGCTCACCATATTTTGATAAATCTTTAAAAGCACACAATTACAAGCTCCCGCTACTGGGAACTAACTGAATTCACAAAGAAACAGTGTTTCAGTTCGTTAAAACTTTGCTGTACCTTGAATAACAAGCTTATTACATGCGAATCCTATTGGGAACCTACTGACTTCACCATGATACTTCGATTCCGTTCCTTAAAATATTGCTCTATATTGAAAAGCACACTCATACAAGCATGTCCCATTGGGAACTCATTGAACTCGCCTAGATATTTTGATTCCATTCGTGAAAATTTTCCATATCCCGAAGTGTTCACTTATTACTACTGCGGCCTATTGGGAACTAAGTGAATTCACCAAGTTCCTGAGATTCGGCTCACCAAATTTTGATAAATCTTTAAAAGCACACAATTAGAAGAACCTGCTACTGCGAACTAACTGAATTCACAAATAAACAGTGTTTCAGTTCTTTAAAACTTTGCTCTATCTTGAATAACAAGCTTATTAAATGCGAATCCTATTGGGAACCTACTGAATTCACCATGATATTTAGATTCCGTTCCATAAAATGTTGCTATATATTGAAAAGCACACTCATAAAAGCATGTCCCATTGGGAACTCACTGAATTCGCCTAGAAATTTTGATTCCATTCGTGAAAAAATTTCAATATCCAGAACAGTCCACTATTACTACTGCGGCATTTGGAAACTAAATGAATTCACCAAGTTACTGAGATTCGGCTCACCAAATTTTGATAAATCTTTAAAAGCACACAATTAGAAGAGCCTGCTACTGGGAACTAACTGAATTCACAAAAAAACAGTGTTTCAGTTGGTTAAAACGTCGCTGTATTTTGAATAACATGCTTATTACATGCGAATTCTATTGGGAACCTATGAATTCACCATGATACTTAGATTCCGTTCCTAAAATGTAGTTATATATTGAAAATCACACTCATACTAGCATGTCCCATTGGAAACTCACTGAATTCGCCTAGAAATTTTGATTCCATTCGTGAAAATTTTTCTATATCCCGAACAGTCCACTTATTACTACTGAGGCCTATTGGGAACTAACCGAATTCACCAAGTTACTGAGATTCGGCTCACCAAATTTTGATAAATCTTTAAAAGTACACATATTACAAGAGCCTGCTAATGGGAACTAACTGAATTCACAAAGCAACAGTGTTTAAGTTCATTAAAACGTTGCTGTATTTGAATAACAAGCTTATTACATGCGAATCCTATTGGGTACCTACTGAATTCACCATGATACTTAGATTCCATTCCTTAAAATATTGCTCTATATTGAAAAGCACACTCATACAAGCATGTCCCATTGGGAACTCATTGAAATCGCCTAGAAATTTTGATTCCATTCGTGAAAATTTTTCGATATCCCGAAGAGTTCACTTATTACTACTGTGGCCTATTGGGAACTAAGTGAATTCACCAAGTTCCTGAGATTCGGCTCACCAAGTTTTGATAAATCTTTTAAAGTACACATATTACAAGAGCCTGCTACTGGGAACTAACTGAATTCACAGAGAAACAGTGTTTCAGTTATTTAAAACGTTGCTCTATCTTGAATAAAAGGTTATTACATGCGAATCCTATTGGGAACCTATTGAATTCACCATGATACTTAGAATCCGTTCCTTAAAATGTTGCTATATATTGAAAAGCACACTCATACAAGCGTGTACCATTGGGACTCACTGAATTCGCCTAGAAATTTTGATTCCATTAGTGAAAATTTTTCAATATTCCGAACAGTCCACTTATTACTACCTAGGCCTAGTGGGAACTAACTGAATTCACGAAGTTACTGAGATTCGGCTCACCAAATTTTGATAAATCTTTAAAAGTACACAAATTACAAGAGTCTGCTACTGGGAACTAACTGTATTCACAAAGAAACAGTGTTTCAGTTCGTTAAAACGATGCTCTATCTTGAATAACAAGCTTATTACATGCGAATCCTATTGGGAACCTACTGAATTGACCATGATACTTAGATTCCGTTCCTTAAAATGTTGCTATATATTGAAATGCACACTGATACAAGCCTGACCCATTGGGATCTCATTGAATTCTCCTAGAAATTTTGATTCCATTCGTGAAATTATTCTTATCCCCTACAGTCCACTTATTAATACTGCGCCCTTTGGGAAATAACTGAATTCACCAAGTTACTGAGATTCGGCTCACCAAATTTTGATAAATCTTTAAAAGCACACAGTTACAAGAGCCTGCTACTGGAAACTAACTGAATTCACAAAGAAACAGTGTTTCAGTCGTAAAAACGTTGCTGTATCTTGAATAGCATGCTTATTACATGCGAATCCTATTGGGAACCTATTGAATTCACCATGATACTTAGATTCCGTTCTTAAAATGTAGTTATATATTGAAAATCACACTCATACAAGCATGTCCCATTTAGAACTCACTGACTTCGCCTAGAAATTTTGATTCCATTCGTGAAAATTTTTCTATATCCCAAACAGTCCACTTATTACTACTGAGGCCTATTGGGAACTAAGTGAATTCACAAAGTTCCTGAGATTCGGCTCACCAAATTTTGATAAATCTTTAAAAGTACACATATTACAAGAGCCTGCTACTTGGAACTAACTGAATTCACAAAGACACAGTGTTTCAGTTCGTTAAAACGTTGCTCTATCTTGAATAACAAGCTTATACATGCGAATCCTATTGGGAACCTATTGAATTCACCATGATACTTAGATTCCGTACCTAGAAATGTTTCTGTATATTGAAAAGCACACTCATAGAAGCACGTCCCATTGGGAACTCACTGAATTCGCCAGAAATTTTGATTCCATTCTTGAAATTTTTCTTATCCCCAACAGAACACTTATTACTACTGCGACCTATTGGGACCTAACAGAATTCCCCAAGTTACTGAGATTCGGCTCACCATATTTTGATAACTCTTTAAAAGCACACAATTACATGAGCCTGCTACTGGGAACTAACTGAATTCACAAAGAAACAGTGTTTCAGTTCGTTAAAACTTTGCTGTACCTTGAATAACAAGCTTATTACATGCGAATCCTATTGGGAACCTACTGAATTCACCATGATACTTAGATTCCATTCCTTAAAATATTGCTCTATATTGAAAAGCACACTCATACAAGCATGTCCCATTGGGAACTCATTGAAATCGCCTAGAAATTTTGATTCCATTCGTGAAAATTTTTCGATATCCCGAAGAGTTCACTTATTACTGCTGTGGCCTATTGGGAACTAAGTGAATTCACCAAGTTCCTGAGATTCGGCTCACCAAGTTTTGATAAATCTTTAAAAGTACACATATTACAAGAGCCTGCTACTGCGAACTAACTGAATTCACAAAGAAACAGTGTTTCAGTTATTTAAAACGTTGCTCTATCTTGAATAAAAGGTTATTACATGCGAATCCTATTGGGAACCTATTGAATTCACCATGATACTTAGAATCCGTTCCTTAAAATGTTGCTATATATTGAAAAGCACACTCATACAAGCGTGTACCATTGGGACTCACTGAATTCGCCTAGAAATTTTGATTCCATTAGTGAAAATTTTTCAATATTCCGAACAGTCCACTTATTACTACCTAGGCCTAGTGGGAATTAACTGAATTCACGAAGTTACTGAGATTCGGCTCACCAAATTTTGATAAATCTTTAAAAGTACACAAATTACAAGATTCTGCTACTGGGAACTAACTGTATTCACAAAGAAACAGTGTTTCAGTTCGTTAAAACGATGCTCTATCTTGAATAACAAGCTTATTACATGCGAATCCTATTGGGAACCTACTGAATTGACCATGATACTTAGATTCCGTTCCTTAAAATGTTGCTATATATTGATATGCACACTGATACAAGCCTGACCCATTGGGATCTCATTGAATTCTCCTAGAAATTTTGATTCCATTCGTGAAATTATTCTTATCCCCAACAGTCCGCTTATTAATACTGCGCCCTTTGGGAAATAACTGAATTCACCAAGTTACTGAGATTCGGCTCACCAAATTTTGATAAATCTTTAAAAGCACACAATTACAAGAGCCTGCTACTGGAAACTAACTGAATTCACAAAGAAACAGTGTTTCAGTTCGTAAAAACGTTGCTGTATCTTGAATAACATGCTTATTACATGCGAATCCTATTGGGAACCTATTGAATTCACCATGATACTTAGATTCCGTTCCTAAAATGTAGTTATATATTGAAAATCACACTCATACAAGCATGTCCCATTTGGAACTCACTGACTTCGCCTAGAAATTTTGATTCCATTCGTGAAAATTTTTCTATATCCCAAACAGTCCACTTATTACTACTGAGGCCTATTGGGAACTAAGTGAATTCACAAAGTTCCTGAGATTCGGCTCACCAAATTTTGATAAATCTTTAAAAGTACACATATTACAAGAGCCTGATACTTGGAACTAACTGAATTCACAAAGACACAGTGTTTCAGTTCGTTAAAACGTTGCTCTATCTTGAATAACAAGCTTATTACATGCGAATCCTATTGGGAACCTACTGAATTCACCATGATACTTAGATTCCGTACCTAGAAATGTTTCTGTATATTGAAAAGCACACTCATAGAAGCACGTCCCATTGGGAACTCACTGAATTCGCCAGAAATTTTGATTCCATTCTTGAAATTTTTCTTATCCCCAACAGAACACTTATTACTACTGCGACCTATTGGGACCTAACAGAATTCCCCAAGTTACTGAGATTCGGCTCACCATATTTTGATAACTCTTTAAAAGCACACAATTACAAGAGCCTGCTACTGGGAACTAACTGAATTCACAAAGAAACAATGTTTCAGTTCGTTAAAACTTTGCTGTACCTTGAATAACAAGCTTATTACATGCGAATCCTATTGGGAACCTACTGAATTCACCATGATACTTCGATTCCGTTCCTTAAAATATTGCTCTATATTGAAAAGCACACTCATACAAGCATGTCCCATTGGGAACTCATTGAAATCGCCTAGATATTTTGATTCCATTCGTGAAAATTTTCCATATCCCAAAGTGTTCACTTATTACTACTGCGGCCTATTGGGAACTAAGTGAATTGACCAAGTTCCTGAGATTCGGCTCACCAAATTTTGTTAAATCTTTAAAAGTACACATATTACAAGAGCCTGCTACTGGGAACTAACTGAATTCACAAATAAACAGTGTTTCAGTTCGTTAAAACTTTGCTCTATCTTGAATAACAAGCTTATTAAATGCGAATCCTATTGGGAACCTACTGAATTCACCATGATATTTAGATTCCGTTCCATAAAATGTTGCTATATATTGAAAAGCACACTCATAAAAGCATGTCCCATTGGGAACTCACTGAATTCGCCTAGAAATTTTGATTCCATTCGTGAAAAAATTTCAATATCCAGAACAGTCCACTATTACTACTGCGGCATTTGGAAACTAAATGAATTCACCAAGTTACTGAGATTCGGCTCACCAAATTTTGATAAATCTTTAAAAGCACACAATTAGAAGAGCCTGCTACTGGGAACTAACTGAATTCACAAAAAAACAGTGTTTCAGTTGGTAAAAACGTCGCTGTATTTTGAATAACATGCTTATTACATGCGAATTCTATTGGGAACCTATGAATTCACCATGATACTTAGATTCCGTTCCTAAAATGTAGTTATATATTGAAAATCACACTCATACTAGCATGTCCCATTGGAAACTCACTGAATTCGCCTAGAAATTTTGATTCCATTCGTGAAAAAATTTCAATATCCAGAACAGTCCACTATTACTACTGCGGCATTTGGAAACTAAATGAATTCACCAAGTTACTGAGATTCGGCTCACCAAATTTTGATAAATCTTTAAAAGTACACATATTACAAGAGCCGGCTACAGGGAACAAACTGAATTCACAAAGAAACAGTGTTTAAGTTCGTTAAAACGTTGCTCTATCTTGAATAACTAGCTTATTACATGCGAATCCTATTGGGAACCTACTGAATTCACCATGATACTTAGATTCCGTTCATTAATATGTTTCTGTATATTGAAAAGCACACTCATGGAAGCACTTCCCATTGGGATCTCATTGAATTCGCCTAGAAATTTTGATTCCATTCGTGAAATTTTTCTTATCCCAAACAGTCCACTTATTACTACTGAGCCCTATTGGGAAGAATCTGAATTCACCAAGGTACTGAGACGGCTCACCATATTTTGATAAATCTTTAAAAGCACACAATTACAAGCTCCCGCTACTGGGAACTAACTGAATTCACAAAGAAACAGTGTTTCAGTTCATTAAAACGTTGCTGTATTTGAATAACAAGCTTATTACATGCGAATCCTATTGGGTACCTACTGAATTCACCATGATACTTAGATTCCATTCCTTAAAATATTGCTCTATATTGAAAAGCACACTCATACAAGCATGTCCCATTGGGAACTCATTGAAATCGCCTAGAAATTTTGATTCCATTCGTGAAAATTTTTCGATATCCCGAAGAGTTCACTTATTACTACTGTGGCCTATTGGGAACTAAGTGAATTCACCAAGTTCCTGAGATTCGGCTCACCAAATTTTGATAAATCTTTAAAAGTACACATATTACAAGAGCCTGCTACTGCGAACTAACTGAATTCACAAAGAAACAGTGTTTCAGTTATTTAAAACGTTGCTCTATCTTGAATAAAAGGTTATTACATGCGAATCCTATTGGGAACCTATTGAATTCACCATGATACTTAGAATCCGTTCCTTAAAATGTTGCTATATATTGAAAAGCACACTCATACAAGCGTGTACCATTGGAAACTCACTGAATTCGCCTAGAAATTTTGATTCCATTAGTGAAAATTTTTCAATATTCCGAACAGTCCACTTATTACTACCTAGGCCTAGTGGGAACTAACTGAATTCACGAAGTTACTGAGATTCGGCTCACCAAATTTTGATAAATCTTTAAAAGTACACAAATTACAAGAGTCTGCTACTGGGAACTAACTGTATTCACAAAGAAACAGTGTTTCAGTTCGTTAAAACGATGCTCTATCTTGAATAACAAGCTTATTACATGCGAATCCTATTGGGAACCTACTGAAATGACCATGATACTTAGATTCCGTTCCTTAAAATGTTGCTATATATTGAAATGCACACTGATACAAGCCTGACCCATTGGGATCTCATTGAATTCTCCTAGAAATTTTGATTCCATTCGTGAAATTATTCTTATCCCCAACAGTCCACTTATTAATACTGCGCCCTTTGGGAAATAACTGAATTCACCAAGTTACTGAGATTCGGCTCACCAAATTTTGATAAATCTTTAAAAGTACACATATTACAAGAGCCTGCTACTTGGAACTAACTGAATTCACAAAGACACAGTGTTTCAGTTCGTTAAAACGTTGCTCTATCTTGAATAACAACTTATTACATGCGAATCCTATTGGGAACCTACTGAATTCACCATGATACTTAGATTCCGTACCTAGAAATGTTTCTGTATATTGAAAAGCACACTCATAGAAGCACATCCCATTGGGAACTCACTGAATTCGCCAGAAATTTTGATTCCATTCTTGAAATTTTTCTTATCCCCAACAGAACACTTATTACTACTGCGACCTATTGGGACCTAACAGAATTCCCCAAGTTACTGAGATTCGGCTCACCATATTTTGATAACTCTTTAAAAGCACACAATTACAAGAGCCTGCTACTGGGAACTAACTGTATTCACAAAGAAACAGTGTTTCAGTTCGTTAAAACTTTGCTGTACCTGGAATAACAAGCTTATTACATGCGAATCCTATTGGGAACCTACTGAATTCACCATGATACTTCGATTCCGTTCCTTAAAATATTGCTCTATATTGAAAAGCACACTCATACAAGCATGTCCCATTGGGAACTCATTGAAATCGCCTAGATATTTTGATTCCATTCGTGAAAATTTTCCATATCCCGAAGTGTTCACTTATTACTACTGCGGCCTATTGGGAACTAAGTGAATTCACCAAATTCCTGAGATTCGGCTCACCAAATTTTGTTAAATCTTTAAAAGTACACATATTACAAGAGCCTGCTACTGGGAACTAACTGAATTCACAAAGAAACAGTGTTTCAGTTCGTAAAAACGTTGCTCTATCTTGAATAACAAGCTTATTACATGCGAATCCTATTGGGAACCTACTGAATTCACCATGATATTTAGATTCCGTTCCATAAAATGTTGCTATATATTGAAAAGCACACTCATAAAAGCATGTCCCATTGGGAATTCACTGAAATCGCCTAGAAATTTTGATTCCATTCGTGAAAAAATTTCAATATCCCGAACAGTCCCCTATAACTACTGCGGCATTTGGAAACTAAATGAATTCGCCAAGTTACTGAGATTCGGCTCACCAAATTTTGATAAATCTTTAAAAGCACACAATTAGAAGAGCCTGCTACTGGAAACTAACTGAATTCACAAAGAAACAGTGTTTCAGTTCGTAAAAACGTTGCTGTATCTTGAATAACAAGCTTATTACATGCGAATCCTATTGGGAACCTACTGAATTCACCATGATACTTAGATTCCGTACCTAGAAATGTTTCTGTATATTGAAAAGCACACTCATAGAAGCACGTCCCATTGGGAACTCACTGAATTCGCCAGAAATTTTGATTCCATTCTTGAAATTTTTCTTATCCCCAACAGAACACTTATTACTACTGCGACCTATTGGGACCTAACAGAATTCCCCAAGTTACTCAGATTCGGCTCACCATATTTTGATAACTCTTTAAAAGCACACAATTACAAGAGCCTGCTACTGGGAACTAACTGAATTCACAAAGAAACAGTGTTTCAGTTCGTTAAAACTTTGCTGTACCTTGAATAACAAGCTTATTACATGTGAATCCTATTGGGAACCTACTGAATTCACCATGATACTTCGATTCCGTTCCTTAAAATATTGCTCTATATTGAAAAGCACACTCATACAAGCATGTCCCATTGGAAACTCACTGAATTCGCCTAGAAATTTTGATTCCATTCGTGAATATTTTTCTATATCCCGAACAGTCCACTTATTACTACTGAGGCCTATTGGGAACTAACCGAATTCACCAAGTTACTGAGATTCGGCTCACCAAATTTTGATAAATCTTTAAAAGTACACATATTACAAGAGCCTGCTACTGGGAACTAACTGAATTCACAAAGCAACAGTGTTTCAGTTCGTTAAAACGTTGCTCTATCTTGAATAACATGCTTATTACATGCGAATCCTATTGGGAACCTACTGAATTCAACATGATACTTAGATTCCGTTCATTAATATGTTTCTGTATATTGAAAAGCACACTCATGGAAGCACGTCCCATTGGGATCTCATTGAATTCGCCTAGAAATTTTGATTCCATTCGTGAAATTTTTCTTATCCCAAATAGTCCACTTATTACTACTGAGCCCTATTGGGAAGAAACTGAATTCACCAAGGTACTGAGATTCGGCTCACCATATTTTGATAAATCTTTAAAATCACACAATTACAAGCTCCCGCTACTGGGAACTATCTGAATTAACAATCAAACAGTGTTTCAGTTAATTAAAACGTTGCTGTATCTTGAATAACAAGCTTATTACATGCGAATCCTATTGGGAACCTACTGAATTCACCATGATTCTTAGATTCCATTCCTTAAAATATTGCTCTATATTGAAAAGCACACTCATACAAGCATGTCCCATTGGGAACTCACTGAATTCCCCTAGAAATTTTGATTCCATTCGTGAAAATTTTTCGATATCCCGAAGAGTTCACTTATTACTACTGTGGCCTATTGGGAACTAAGTGAATTCACCAAGTTCCTGAGATTCGGCTCACCAAATTTTGATAAATCTTTAAAAGTACACAAATTACAAGAGTCTGCTACTGGGAACTAACTGTATTCACAAAGAAACAGTGTTTCAGTTCGTTAAAACGATGCTCTATCTTGAATAACAAGCTTATTACATGCGAATCCTATTGGGAACCTACTGAATTGACCATGATACTTAGATTCCGTTCCTTAAAATGTTGCTATATATTGAAATGCACACTGATACAAGCCTGACCCATTGGGAACTCACTGAATTCGCCTAGAAATTTTGATTCCATTCGTGAAAATTTTTCTATATCCCGAACAGTCCACTTATTACTACTGCAGCCTGTTGGAAACTAACCGAATTCACCAAGTTACTGAGATCCGGCTCACCAAATTTTGATAAATCTTTAAAAGTACACATATTACAAGAGCCTGCTACTGGGAACTAACTGAATTCACAAAGAAAGAGTGTTTCAGTTCGTTAGAACGTTGCTCTATCTTGAATGACAAGCTTATTACATGCGAATCCTATTGGGCACCCACTGAATTCACCATGATACTTAGATTCCGTTGCTTAAAATGTTGCTATATATTGAAAAGCACACTCATTCAAGCATGTCCCATTGGGAACTCACTGAATTTGCCTAGAAATTTTTATTCCATTCGTGAAAATTTTCCTATATCCCGAACAGTCCACTAAATACTACTGCGGATTATTGGGATCTAATTTTATTCACAAAGTTACTGAGATTCGGCTCACCAAATTTTCATAAATCCTTAAAAGTACACATATTATAAGAGCCTGCTACTGGGAACTAACTGAATTCACAAAGAAAGAGTGTTTCAGTTCGTGAAAACGTTGCTCTACCTTGAATAACAAGCTTATACATGCGAATCCTATTGGGAACCTACTGTATTCACCAAGATACTTAGATTCCGTTCGTTAAAATGTTGCTATATATTGAAAATCATACTCATACAAGCATTTCCCATTGGGAACTCACTGATTTCCCCAAGAAATTTTGATTCCATTCGTGAAAATTTTTCTATATCCCGAAGAGTCCACTTATTACTACTGAGGACTATTGGGAACTTACGGAATTAACCAAGTTACTGAGATTTGGATCACCAAATTTTGATAAATCTTTAAAAGCACACAATTACAAGAGTCTGCTACTGGGAACTTACTGAATTCACAAAGAAACAGTGTTTCAGTACGTTAAAATGTTGCTCTATCTTGAAAAACAAGCTGATTACATGCGAATCCTATTGGGCACCCACTGAATTCACCATGATACTTAGATTTCGTTCCTTAAAATGTTGCTATATATTGAAAAGCACACTCATTCAAGCATGTCCCATTGGGAACTCACTGAATTTGCCTAGAAATTTTGATTCCATTCGTGAAAATTTTCCTATATCCCGAAAAGTCCACTAAATACTACTGCGGATTATTGGGATCTAATTTTATTCACAAAGTTACTGAGATTCGGCTCACCAAATTTTCATAAATCCTTAAAAGTACACATATTATAAGAGCCTGCTACTGGGAACTAACTGAATCACAAAGAAAGAGTGTTTCAGTTCGTGAAAACGTTGCTCTACCTTGAATAACAAGCTTATACATGCGAATCCTATTGGGAACCTACTGTATTCACCAAGATACTTAGATTCCGTTCGTTAAAATGTTGCTATATATTGAAAATCACACTTATACAAGCATTTCCCATTGGGAACTCACTGAATTCCCCAAGAAATTTTGATTCTATTCGTGAAAATTTTTCTATATCCCGAAGAGTCCACTTATTACTACTGAGGACTATTGGGAACTGACGGAAATAACCAAGTTACTGAGATTCGGATCACCAAATTTTGATAAATCTTTAAAAGCACACAATTACAAGAGTCTGCTACTGGGAACTGACTGAATTCACAAAGAAACAGTGTTTCAGTTCTTTAAAACTTTGCTCTATCTTGAAAAACAAGCTTATTATATGCAAATCCTATTGGGAACCTACTGTATTCACCATGATACTTAGATTCCGTTCCGTAAAAGGTTGCTATATATTGAAAAGCACACTCATACAATCATGTCCCATTGGGAACTCACTGAATTCGCCTAGAAATTTTGATTCCATTCATGAAAATTTTCTATATCTCGAACAGTCCATTTATTACTACTGCGGCCTGTTGGGAACAAACCGAATTAACCAAGTTACTCTGATTCGGATCACGAAATTTTGATAAATCTTTAAAAGTACACATATCACAAGAGCCTGCTACTGGGAACTAACTGAATTCACAAAGCAACAGTGTTTCAGTTCGTTAAAACGTTGCTCTATCTTGAATAACATGCTTATTACATGCGAATCCTATTGGGAACCTACTGAATTCAACATGATACTTAGATTCCGTTCATTAATATGTTTCTGTATATTGAAAAGCACACTCATGGAAGCACGTCCCATTGGGATCTCATTGAATTCGCCTAGAAATTTTGATTCCATTCGTGAAATTTTTCTTATCCCAAATAGTCCACTTATTACTACTGAGCCCTATTGGGAAGAAACTGAATTCACCAAGGTACTGAGATTCGGCTCACCATATTTTGATAAATCTTTAAAATCACACAATTACAAGCTCCCGCTACTGGGAACTATCTGAATTAACAATCAAACAGTGTTTCAGTTAATTAAAACGTTGCTGTATCTTGAATAACAAGCTTATTACATGCGAATCCTATTGGGAACCTACTGAATTCACCATGATTCTTAGATTCCATTCCTTAAAATATTGCTCTATATTGAAAAGCACACTCATACAAGCATGTCCCATTGGGAACTCACTGAATTCCCCTAGAAATTTTGATTCCATTCGTGAAAATTTTTCGATATCCCGAAGAGTTCACTTATTACTACTGTGGCCTATTGGGAACTAAGTGAATTCACCAAGTTCCTGAGATTCGGCTCACCAAATTTTGATAAATCTTTAAAAGTACACAAATTACAAGAGTCTGCTACTGGGAACTAACTGTATTCACAAAGAAACAGTGTTTCAGTTCGTTAAAACGATGCTCTATCTTGAATAACAAGCTTATTACATGCGAATCCTATTGGGAACCTACTGAATTGACCATGATACTTAGATTCCGTTCCTTAAAATGTTGCTATATATTGAAATGCACACTGATACAAGCCTGACCCATTGGGAACTCACTGAATTCGCCTAGAAATTTTGATTCCATTCGTGAAAATTTTTCTATATCCCGAACAGTCCACTTATTACTACTGCAGCCTGTTGGAAACTAACCGAATTCACCAAGTTACTGAGATCCGGCTCACCAAATTTTGATAAATCTTTAAAAGTACACATATTACAAGAGCCTGCTACTGGGAACTAACTGAATTCACAAAGAAAGAGTGTTTCAGTTCGTTAGAACGTTGCTCTATCTTGAATGACAAGCTTATTACATGCGAATCCTATTGGGCACCCACTGAATTCACCATGATACTTAGATTCCGTTGCTTAAAATGTTGCTATATACTGAAAAGCACACTCATTCAAGCATGTCCCATTGGGAACTCACTGAATTTGCCTAGAAATTTTTATTCCATTCGTGAAAATTTTCCTATATCCCGAACAGTCCACTAAATACTACTGCGGATTATTGGGATCTAATTTTATTCACAAAGTTACTGAGATTCGGCTCACCAAATTTTCATAAATCCTTAAAAGTACACATATTATAAGAGCCTGCTACTGGGAACTAACTGAATTCACAAAGAAAGAGTGTTTCAGTTCGTGAAAACGTTGCTCTACCTTGAATAACAAGCTTATACATGCGAATCCTATTGGGAACCTACTGTATTCACCAAGATACTTAGATTCCGTTCGTTAAAATGTTGCTATATATTGAAAATCATACTCATACAAGCATTTCCCATTGGGAACTCACTGATTTCCCCAAGAAATTTTGATTCCATTCGTGAAAATTTTTCTATATCCCGAAGAGTCCACTTATTACTACTGAGGACTATTGGGAACTTACGGAATTAACCAAGTTACTGAGATTTGGATCACCAAATTTTGATAAATCTTTAAAAGCACACAATTACAAGAGTCTGCTACTGGGAACTTACTGAATTCACAAAGAAACAGTGTTTCAGTACGTTAAAATGTTGCTCTATCTTGAAAAACAAGCTGATTACATGCGAATCCTATTGGGCACCCACTGAATTCACCATGATACTTAGATTTCGTTCCTTAAAATGTTGCTATATATTGAAAAGCACACTCATTCAAGCATGTCCCATTGGGAACTCACTGAATTTGCCTAGAAATTTTGATTCCATTCGTGAAAATTTTCCTATATCCCGAACAGTCCACTAAATACTACTGCGGATTATTGGGATCTAATTTTATTCACAAAGTTACTGAGATTCGGCTCACCAAATTTTCATAAATCCTTAAAAGTACACATATTATAAGAGCCTGCTACTGGGAACTAACTGAATCACAAAGAAAGAGTGTTTCAGTTCGTGAAAACGTTGCTCTACCTTGAATAACAAGCTTATACATGCGAATCCTATTGGGAACCTACTGTATTCACCAAGATACTTAGATTCCGTTCGTTAAAATGTTGCTATATATTGAAAATCACACTTATACAAGCATTTCCCATTGGGAACTCACTGAATTCCCCAAGAAATTTTGATTCTATTCGTGAAAATTTTTCTATATCCCGAAGAGTCCACTTATTACTACTGAGGACTATTGGGAACTGACGGAATTAACCAAGTTACTGAGATTCGGATCACCAAATTTTGATAAATCTTTAAAAGCACACAATTACAAGAGTCTGCTACTGGGAACTGACTGAATTCACAAAGAAACAGTGTTTCAGTTCTTTAAAACTTTGCTCTATCTTGAAAAACAAGCTTATTATATGCAAATCCTATTGGGAACCTACTGTATTCACCATGATACTTAGATTCCGTTCCGTAAAAGGTTGCTATATATTGAAAAGCACACTCATACAATCATGTCCCATTGGGAACTCACTGAATTCGCCTAGAAATTTTGATTCCATTCATGAAAATTTTCTATATCTCGAACAGTCCATTTATTACTACTGCGGCCTGTTGGGAACAAACCGAATTAACCAAGTTACTCTGATTCGGATCACGAAATTTTGATAAATCTTTAAAAGTACACATATCACAAGAGCGTTCTACTGGGAACTAACTGAATTCACAAAGAAACAGTGTTTCAGTTCGTTAAAACGTTGCTCTTTCTTGAATAGCAAGCTTATTACTTGTCAATCCTAATGGGAACGTATTGAATTCACCATTATACTTAGATTCCGTTCCTTAAAATGTTGCTATATTTTGAAAAGCACACTAATACAAGCATGTCCCATTGGGAACTCCCTGAATTCGCCTAGAAATTTTGATTCCATTCCTCAATATTTTTCTATATCCCAAAGAGTCCACTTATTACTACTGCGGCCTATTGGGAATTAACTGAATTCACCAAGTTACTGAGATTGGGCTCACCAATATTGATAAATCTTTAAAAGTATACAATTAAAGAGCCTGCTACTAGGAATTGACTGAATTCACAAAGAAACAGTGTTTCAGTTCGTTAAAACGTTGCTCTATCTTGAATAACAAGCTTATTACATGCAAATCCTATTGGGAACCTAATGAATTCACCATGATACTTAAATTCCGTTCCTCAAAATGTTGCTGTATATTGAAAAGCACACTAGTCCAAGCATGTCCCTTTGGGAACTCACTGAATTCGCCTAGAAATTTTGATTCCTTTCGTGAAAATTTTTCTATATCCCGAACAGTCCACTTATTACTACTGCGGCCTATTGGGAACTAACAGAATTCACCAAGTTACTGAGATTCGGCTGAGCAAATTTTGATAAATCTTTAAAAGTACACATATTACAAGATCCTGCTACTGGGAACTAACTCAATTCACAAAGAAACAGTGTTTCAGTTCGTTAAAACGTTGCTCTATCTTGAATAACAAGCTTATTACATGTGAATACTATTGGGAACCTACTGTATTCAGCATGATACTTAGATTCCATACCATAAAATGTTGCTCTATATTGAAAAGCACACTAGTACAAGCATGTCCCATTGGGAACTCAATGATTTCGCATAGAAATTTTATTCCATTCGTGAAAATTTTTCTATATCCCGAACAGTCCACTTATTACTACTGCGGCCTGTTGGAAACTAACCGAATTCACCAAGTTACTGAGATCCGGCTCACCAAATTTTGATAAATCTTTAAAAGTACACATATTACAAGAGCCTGCTACTGGGAACTAACAGAATTCACAAAGATACAGTGTTTCAGTTCGTTAGAACGTTGCTCTATCTTGAATAACAAGCTTATTACATGCGATTCCTATTGTGAACCTACTGAATTCACCATGATACTTAGATTCCGTTCCTTAAAATGTTGCTATATATTGAAAAGCACACTCATTCAAGCATGTCCCATTGGGAACTCACTGAATTTGCCTAGAAATTTTGATTCCATTCGTGAAAATTTTCCTATATCCCGAACAGTCCACTAAATACTAAAGCGGATTATTGGAATCTAATTTTATTCACAAAGTTACTGAGATTCGGCTCACCAAATTTTCATAAATCCTTAAAAGTACACATATTATAAGAGCCTGCCCCTGGGAACTAACTGTTCACAAAGAAAAAGTGTTTCAGTTCGTGAAAACGTTGCTCTACCTTGTATAACAAGCTTATACTTGCGAATCCTATTGGGAACCTACTGTATTCACCAAGATACTTAGATTCCATTCGTTAAAATGTTGCTATATATTGAAAAGCACACTCATACAAGCATGACCCATTGGGAACTCACTGAATTCTCCTAGAAATTTTGATTCAATTCGTGAAAATTTTTCTATATCCCGAACAGTCCACTTATTACTACTGAGGCCTATTGGGAACGAACCGAATTCACTTACTTACTGAGATTCGGCTCATCAAATTTTGATAAAACTTAAAAGTATATATATTACTAGAACTTCCTACTGGGAACTAACTGAATTCAGAAATAAACTGTGTTTCAGTTCGTTAAAACGTTGCTCTATCTTGAATAACAAACTTATGATATGCGAATCCTATTGGGAACCTACTGAATTCACCATGATTCTTACATTCCGTTCCTTAAAATGTTGCTATATATGGAAAAGCACACTCATACAAGCATGGCCCATTGGGAACTCACTGAATTCGCCTAGAAATTTTGATTCAATTCGTGAAAATTTTTCTATATCCCGAACAGTCCACTTATTGCTACTGCGGCCTATGGGGAATTAACTTAATTCACCAAGTTACTGAGATTGGACTCACCAATATTGATAAATCATTAAAAGTATACAATTACAAGAGCCTGCTACTGGGAACTGACTGAATTCACAAAGAAACAGTGTTTCAGATCGTTAAAACGTTGCTCTATCTTGAATAACAAGCTTATTACATGCAAACCCTATTGGGAACCTAATGAATTCAACATGATACTTAAAACCGTTCCATAAAACGTTGCTATATATGGAGAGCACACTAGTACAAGCATGTCCCATTGGGAACTCACTGATTTCGCCTAAAAATTTTGATTCCATTCGTGAAAATTTTTCTATATCCCGAACAGTCCACTTATTCCTACTGCGTCCTATTGGGAACTAACTGAATTCACCAAGTTACTGAGATTCAGCTCACCAATTTTTGATAAATCTTTAAAAGTACACATATTACAAGATCCTGCTTCTGGGAACTAACTGAATTCACGAAGAAACAGTGTTTCAGTTCCTTAAAACGTTGCTCCATCTTGAATAACAAGCTTATTACATGCGAATCCTATTGGAACCTACTGAATTCACCATGATACTTAAATTCCGTTCCTTAAAATGTTGGTATATATTGAAAAGCACACTCATACAAGCCTGTCCCATTGGGAACTCACCGAATTCGCCTAGAAATTTTGATTCCATTCGTGAAAATTTTTCTATATCCCGAACAGTCCACTTATTACTAATGATTCCTATTGAGAAATAACTGAATTCACCAAGTTACTGAGATTCGGCTCACGAAATTTTGATAAATCCTTAAAAGTACACATATTACAAGACCCTGCAACTGGGAACTAACTGAATTCACAAAGAAACAGTGTTTCAGTTCGTGAAAACGTTGCTCTACCTTGAATATCAAGCTTATACATGCGAATCCTATTGGGAACCTACTGAATTCATCATGATACTTAGATTCCGTTCCTTAAATGTTGCTATATATTGAAAAGCACACTCATACAAGCATTTCCCATTGGGAACTCACTGAATTCCCCTAGAAATTTTGATTCCATTCGTGAAAATTTTTCTATATCCCGAAGAGTCCAATTATTACAACTGAGGACTATTGGGAACTACCGAATTCACTAAGTTAATGAGATTGGGCTCACCAATATTGATAAATCTTTAAAAGTATACAATTACAAGAGCCTACTACTGGGAACTGACTGAATTTACAAAGAAACAGTGTTTCAGATCGTTAAAACGTTGCTCTATCTTGAATAACAAGCTTATTACATGCAAATCCTATTGGGCACCTAATGAATTCACCATGATACTTAAATTCCGTTCCTTAAAATGTTGCTATATATGGAAAAGCACACTAGTACAAGCGTGTCCCATTGGGAACTCACTGAATTTGCCTAGATTTTGATTCCATTCGTGAAAATTTTTCTATATCCCGAAAAGTCCACTTATTACTACTGCGGCCTATTGGGAACTAACTGAATTCACCAAGTTACTGAGATTCAGCTCAGAAAATTTTGAAAAATCCTTAAAAGCACACAATTACAAGAGCCTGCTACTGGGAACTGACTGAATTCACAAAGAAACAGTGTTTCAGTTCTTTAAAACTTTGCTCTATCTTGAATAACAAGCTTATTACATGTGAATCCTATTGGGAACCGACTGTATTCACCATGATACTTAGATTCCGTTCCATAAAATGTTGCTCTATATTGAAAAGCACACTCATAGAAGCATTTCCCATTGGGAACTCACTGAATTCCCCTAGAAATTTTGATTCCATTCGTGAAAATTTTTCTATATCCCGAACAGTCCACTTATTACTGCTGCGGCCTGTCGGAAACTAACCGAATTCACCAAGTTACTGAGATTCGGCTAAACAAATTTTGATAAATCTTTAAAAGTACACATATTACAAGAACCTGCTACTGGGAACTAACTGATTTACCAAGAAACAGTGTTTGAGATCGTTAAAACGTTGCTCTATCTTGAATAACAAGCTTATTTCATACAAATCCTATAGGGAACCTACTATATACAGCATGATACTTAGATACTGTTCCGTAAAATATTGCTATATATTGAAAAACACACTCATACAAGCATGTCCCATTGGAAACTCACTGAATTCGTTTAGAAATTTTGCTTCCATCGTGAAAATTTTTCTATATTCCGAACAGTCCACTTGTTACTACTGCGGCCTATTGGGAATTAACTGAATTCACCATGTTACTCAGATTTGGCTCAGGAAATATTGATCAATCTTTAAAAGTACACATATTACAAAAGCCTTCTACTGGGAACTGACTGAATTCACAAAGAAACAGTGTTTCAGTTCTTTAAAACTTTGCTCTATCTTGAATAACAAGCTTATTACATGTGAATCCTTTTGGGAACCGACTGTATTCACCATGATACTTAAATTCCGTTCCTTAAAATGTTGCTATATATTGAAAAGCACACTCATACAAGCATGTGCCATTGGGAACTCACTGAATTCGCCTAGATATTTTGATTCCATTCGTGAAAATGTTTCTATATCCCGATCAGTCCACTAATTACTAATGCGTCTTATTGGGATCTAATTGTATTCACAAAGTTACTGAGTTTCGGGTTACCAAATTTTGATAAATCTTTAAAAGTACACATATTATAATAGCCTGCTACTGGGAACTAACTGAATTCACAATGAAACAGTGTTTCAGTTCGTTAAAACGTTGCTCCATCTTGAATAACAAGATTATTACATGCGAATCCTATTGGGAACCTACTGAATTCACCATGATACTTAGATTCCGTTCCTTAAAATGTTGCTATATATATTGAAAAGCACACTCATACAAGCACGTCCCATTGGGAACTCACTGAATTCGCCTAGAAATTTTGATTCCATTCGTAAAAATTTTTCTATATCCCGAACAGTCCACTTATTACTAATGAGGCCTATTGGGAACTAACTTAATTCACCAAGTGACTGAGTTTCGGCTCACCAAATTTTGATAAATCCTTAAAAGTACACTTATTACAAGAGCCTGCCTCTGGGAACTAACTGAATTCACAAAGAAATAGTGTTTCAGTTCGTTAAAACATTGCTCGACCTTGATTATCAAGCTTATACATGCGAATCCTTTTGGAAACCTACTGAATTCACCATGATACTTAGATTCCGTTCCTTAAATGTTGCTATATATTGAAAATCACACTCATACAAGCATTTACCATTGGGAACTCACTGAATTCCCCTAGAAATTTTGATTCCATTCGTGACAATTTTTCTATATCCCGAAGAGTCCACTTATTACTACTGAGGCCTATTGGGAACTAACCGAATTCACTTAGTTACTGAGATTCGGCTCACCAAATTTTGATAAATCTTTAAAAGTATACATATTAGTAGAGCTTACTACTGGGAACTAACTGAGGTCACAAAGAAACTGTGTTACACTTCGTTAAAACGTTTCTCTATCTTGAACAACAAGCTTATTATATGCGAATCCTCTTGGGAACCTACTGAATTCACCATGATACTTAGATTCCGTTCCTTAAATGTTGCTATATATTGAAAATCACACTCATACAAGCATTTACCATTGGGAACTCACTGAATTCCCCCTAGAAATTTTGATTCCATTCGTGACAATTTTTCTATATCCCGAAGAGTCCACTTATTACTACTGAGGCCTATTGGGAACTAACCGAATTCACTTAGTTACTGAGAGTCGGCTCACCAAATTTTGATAAAACTTAAAAGTATACATATTACTAGAACTTTCTACTGGGAACTAACTGAATTCACAAATAAACTGTGTTTCAGTTCGTTAAAACGTTGCTCTATCTTGAATAACAAACTTATGAAATGCGAATCCTATTGGGAACCTATTGAATTCACCATGATTCTTACATTCCGTTCCATAAAATGTTGCTATATATTGAAAAGCACACTCATACAAGCATGGCCCATTGGGAACTCACTGAATTCGCCTAGAAATTTGGATTCAATTCGTGAAAATTTTTCTATATCCCGAACAGTCCACTTATTCCTACTGCGGCCTATGGGAAATTAACTTAATTCACCAAGTTACTGAGATTGGGCTCACCAATATTGATAAGTCATTAAAGGTTTACAATTACAAGAGCCTGCTACTGGGAACTGACTGAATTAACAAAGAAACAGTGTTTCAGATCGTTAAAACGTTGCTCTATCTTGAATAACAAGCTTATTACATGCAAATCCTATTGGGCACCTAATGAATTCACAATGATACTTAAATTCCGTTCCTTAAAATGTTGCTATATATGGAAAAGCACACTAGTACAAGCATATCCCATTGGAAACTCACTGAATTTGCCTAGATATTTTGATTCCATTAGTGAAAATTTTTCTATATCCCGAAAAGTCTACTTATTACTACTGCGGCCTATTGGGATCTAATTGTATTCACAAAATTACTGAGATTCAGCTCACCATATTTTGAAAAATCTTTAAAAGTACACATATTACAAGAGCCTGCTACTGGGAACTAACTGAATTCACAAAGAAACAGTGTTTCAGTTCGTTAAAACGTTGCTCTATCTTGAATAACAAGCTTATTACATGCAAATCCTATTGGGCACCTAATGAATTCACCATGATACTTAAATTCCGTTCCTTAAAATGTTGCTATATATGGAAAAGCACACTAGTACAAGCATGTCCCATTGGGAACTCACTGAATTTGCCTAGAAATTTGATTCCATTCGTAAAAATTTTTCTATATCCCGAAAAGTCCACTTATTACTACTGCGGCCTGGTGGGAAATAACCGAGTTCACCAAGTTACTGAGATCCGGCTCATCTAATTTGGATAAATCTTTAAAAGTACACATATTACAAGAGCCTGCTACTGGGAACTAACTGAAGCCACAAAGAAACAGTGTTTCAATTCGTTAAAACGTTGCTCTATCTTGAATAACAGCTTAATACATGTGAATACTATTGGGAACCTACTGTATTCAGCATGATACTTAGATTCCATACCATAAAAAGTTGCTCTATATTTAAAAGCACACTCATTCAAGCATGTCCCATTGGGAACTCACTGAATTCGCCTAGAAATTTTTATTCCATTCGTGAAAATTTTCCTATATCCCAAACAGTCCACTAATTACTACTGCGGCTTATTGGGATCTAATTGTATTCACAAAATTACTGAGATTCGGGTTAACAAATTTTGATAAATCTTTAAAAGTACACATATTACAAGAGCCTGCTACTTGGAACTAACTGAATTCACAAAGAAACAGTGTTTCAGTTTGTTAAAACGTTCCTCTATCTTGAATAACAAGCTTATTACTTGCGAATCCTATTGGGAACATACTGAATTCACCATGATACTTAGATTACGTTCCTTAAAATGTTGCAATATATATTTAAAAGCACACTCATACAAGCATTTCCCATTGGGAACTCACTGAATTCTCCTAGAAATTTTGATTCCATTCGTGACAATTTTTCTATATCCCGAAGAGTCCACTTATTACTACTGAGGCCTATTTCTAACTTACCGAATTCACTTAGTTACTGAGATTCGGCTCACCAAATTTTGATAAAACTTAAAAGTATACATATTACTAGAACTTCCTACTGGGAAATAACTGAATTCAGAAATAATCTGTGTTTCAGTTTGTTAAATCGTTGCTCTATCTTGAATAACAAACTTATGATATGCGAATCCTATTGGGAACCTACTGAATTCACCATTATTCTTAGATTCTGTTCGTTAAAACGTTGCTCTATCTTGCATAACAAACTTATGATATGCGAATCCTATTGGGAACCTACTGAATTCACCATTATTCTTAGATTCCGTTCCTTAAAATGTTGCTATATATTGAAAAGCACACTCATACAAGCATGGACATTGGGAACTCACTGAATTCGCCTAGAAATTTTGATTCCATTCGTGACAATTTTTCTATATCCCGAACAGTCCACTTATTACTACTACGGCCTATTGGGAATTAACTTAATTCAACAAGTTACTGAGATTGGACTCACCAATATTGAAAAATCATTAAAAGTATACAATTCCAAGAGCCTGCTACTGGGAACTGACTGAATTCACAAAGAAACAGTGTTTCAGTTCGTTAAAACGTTGCTCTATCTTCAATAACATGCTTATTACATGCAAATCCTATTGGGAACCTAATGAATTCACTATGATACTTAAAATCCGTTCCATAAAACGTTGCTATATATGGAAAAGCACACTCATACAAGCATGTCCCATTGGGAACTCACTGAATTCGCCTAGAAATTTTGATTCCATTCTTAAAAATTTTTTTATATCCCGAAGAGTCCACTTATTACTACTGCGGCCTGTTGGGAACTAACTGAATTCACCAAGTTACTGAGATTCAGCTCACCAAATTTTGATAAATCTTTAAAAGTACACATATTACAAGATCCTGCTACTGGGAAATAACTGAATTCACAAAGAAACAGTGTTTCAGTTCGTTAAAACGTTGCCCTATCTTGAATAACAGCTTATTACATGTGAATACTATTGGGAACCTACTGTATTCAGCATGATACATAGATTCCATACCATAAAATGTTGCTCTATATTGATAAGCACACTCATACAAGCATGTCCCATTGGGAACTCACTGAATTCGCCTAGAAATTTTTATTCCATTCGTGAAAATTTTCCTATATCCCGAACAGTCCACTCTTACTACTGCGGCTTATTGGGATCTAATTGTATTCACAAAGTTACTGAGATTCGGGTTAACAAATTTTGATAAATCTTTAAAAGTACATATATTACAAAAGCCTGCTACTGGGAACTAACTGAATTCACAAAGAAACAGTGTTTCACTTCCTTAAAAAGTTGCTCCATCTTGAATAACAAGCTTATTACAGCGAATCCTATTGGGAACCTACTGAATTCACCATGATACTTAGATTCCGTTCCTTAAAATGTTGCTATATATATTGAAAAGCACACTCATACAAGCACGTCCCATTGGGAACTCACTGAATTCGCCAAGAAATTTTGATTCCATTCGTAAAAATTTTTCTATATCCCGAACAGTCCACTTATTACTAATGAGGCCTATTGGGAACTAACTTAATTCACCAAGTGACTGAGATTCGGCTCACCAAATTTTGATAAATCCTTAAAAGTACACTTTTTACAAGAGCCTGCCTCTGGGAACTAACTGAATTCACAAAGAAATAGTGTTTCAGTTCATTAAAACATTGCTCTACCTTGATTATCAAGCTTATACATGCGAATCCTTTTGGGAACCTACTGAATTCACCATGATACTTAGATTCCGTTCCTTAAATGTTGCTATATATTGAAAATCACACTCATACAAGCATTTACCATTGGGAACTCACTGAATTCCCCTAGAAATTTTGATTCCATTCGTGACAATTTTTCTATATCCCCAAGAGTCCACTTATTACTACTGAGGCCTATTGGGAACTAACCCAATTCACTTAGTTACTGAGATTCGGCTCACCAAATTTTGATAAATCTTTAAAAGTATACATATTACTAGAGCTTACTACTGGGAACTAACTGAAGTCACAAAGAAACTGTGATTCAGTTCGTTAAAACGTATCTCTTTCTTGAACAACAAGCTTATTATATGCGAATCCTCTTGGGAACCTACTGAATTCACCATGATACTTAGATTCCGTTCCTTAAATGTTGCTATATATAGAAAATCACACTCATACAAGCATTTACCATTGGGAACTCACTGAATTCCCCTAGAAATTTTGATTCCATTCGTGACAATTTTTCTATATCCCGAAGAGTCCACTTATTACTACTGAGGCCTATTGGGAACTAACTTAATTCACCAAGTTACTGAGATTCGGCTCACCCTATTTGATAAATCCTTAAAAGTACACTTATTACAAGAGCCTGCCTCTGGAAACTAACTCAATTCACAAAGAAATAGTGTTTCAGTTCGTTAAAATGTTGCTCTACCTTGAATATCAAGCTTATTATATGCGAATCCTATTGGGAACCTACTGAATTCACCATGATACTTAGATTCTGTTCCTTAAATATTGCTATATATTGAAAATCACACTCATACAAGCATTTACCATTGGGAACTCACTGAATTCCCCTAGAAATTTTGATTCCATTCGTGACAATTTTTCTATATCCCGAAGAGTCCACTTATTACTACTGAGGCCTATTGGGAACTAACAGAATTCACTTAGTTACTCAGATTCGGCTCACCAAATTTTGATAAAACTTAAAAGTATACATATTACTAGAACTTCCTACTGGGAACTAACTGAATTCACAAAGAAACTGTGTTTCAGTTCGTTAAAACGTTGCTCTATTTTGAATATCAAGCTTATTACATGCAAATCCTATTGGGAACCTACTGAATTCACCATGATACTTAAATTCCGTTCCTTAAAATGTTGCTATATATTGAAAAGCACACTCATACAAGCATGTGCCATTGGGAACTCACTGAATTCGCCTAGATATTTTGATTCCATTCGTGAAAATGTTTCTATAACCCGATCAGTCCACTAATTACTATTGCGTCTTATTGGGATCTAATTGTATTCACAAAGTTACTGAGTTTCGGGTTACCAAATTTTGATAAATCTTTAAAAGTACACATATTATAATAGCCTGCTACTGGGAACTAACTGAATTCACAATGAAACAGTGTTTCAGTTCGTTAAAACGTTGGTCCATCTTGAATAACAAGATTATTACATGCGAATCCTACTGGGAACCTACTGAATTCACCATGATACTTAGATTCCGTTCCTTAAAATGTTGCTATATATATTGAAAAGCACACTCATACAAGCACGTCCCATTGGGAACTCACTGAATTCGCCTAGAAATTTTGATTCCATTCGTAAAAATTTTTCTATATCCCGAACAGTCCACTTATTACTAATGAGGCCTATTGGGAACTAACTTAATTCACCAAGTGACTGAGATTCGGCTCACCAAATTTTGATAAATCCTTAAAAGTACACTTATTACAAGAGCCTGCCTCTGGGAACTAACTGAATTCACAAAGAAATAGTGTTTCAGTTCGTTAAAACATTGCTCTACCTTGATTATCAAGCTTATACATGCGAATCCTTTTGGGAACCTACTGAATTCACCATGATACTTAGATTCCGTTCCTTAAATGTTGCTATATATTGAAAATCACACTCATACAAGCATTTACCATTGGGAACTCACTGAATTCCCCTAGAAATTTTGATTCCATTCGTGACAATTTTTCTATATCCCGAAGAGTCCACTTATTACTACTGAGGCCTATTGGGAACTAACCGAATTCACTTAGTTATTGAGATTCGGCTCACCAAATTTTGATAAATCTTTAAAAGTATACATATTAGTAGAGCTTACTACTGGGAACTAACTGAGGTCACAAAGAAACTGTGTTACACTTCGTTAAAACGTTTCTCTATCTTGAACAACAAGCTTATTATATGCGAATCCTCTTGGGAACCTACTGAATTCACCATGATACTTAGATTCCGTTCCTTAAATGTTGCTATATATTGAAAATCACACTCATACAAGCATTTACCATTGGGAACTCACTGAATTCCCCCTAGAAATTTTGATTCCATTCATGACAATTTTTCTATATCCCGAAGAGTCCACTTATTACTACTGAGGCCTATTGGGAACTAACCGAATTCACTTAGTTACTGAGATTCGGCTCACCGAATTTTGATAAAACTTAAAAGTATACATATTACTAGAACTTTCTACTGGGAACTAACTGAATTCACAAATAAACTGTGTTTCAGTTCGTTAAAACGTTGCTCTATCTTGAATAACAAACTTATGATATGCGAGTCCTATTGGGAACCTATTGAATTCACCATGATTCTTACATTCCGTTCCATAAAATGTTGCTATATATTGAAAAGCACACTCATACAAGCATGGCCCATTGGGAACTCACTGAATTTGCCTAGAAATTGGATTCAATTCGTGAAAATTTTTCTATATCCCGAACAGTCCACTTATTCCTACTGCGGCCTATGGGAAATTAACTTAATTCACCAAGTTACTGAGATTGGGCTCACCAATATTGATAAGTCATTAAAAGTTTACAATTACAAGAGCCTGCTACTGGGAACTGACTGAATTCACAAAGAAACAGTGTTTCAGATCGTTAAAACGTTGCTCTATCTTGAATAACATGCTTATTACATGCAAATCCTATTGGGCACCTAATGAATTCACCATGATACTTAAATTCCGTTCCTTAAAATGTTGCTATATATGGAAAAGCACACTAGTACAAGCATGTCCCATTGGGAACTCACTGAATTTGCCTAGATATTTTGATTCCATTATTGATAATTTTTCTATATCCCGAAAAGTCTACTTATTACTACTGCGGCCTATTGGGATCTAATTGTATTCACAAAATTACTGAGATTCAGCTCACCATATTTTGAAAAATCTTTAAAAGTACACATATTACAAGAGCCTGCTACTGGGAACTAACTGAATTCACAAAGAAACAGTGTTTCAGTTCGTTAAAACTTTGCTCTATCTTGAATAACATGCTTATTACATGCAAATCCTATTGGGAACCTAATGAATTCACTATGATACTTAAAATCCATTCCATAAAACGTTGCTATATATGGAAAAGCACACTAGTACAAGCATGTCCCATTGGGAACTCACTGATTTCGCCTAGAAATTTTGATTCCATTCGTAAAAATTTTTCTATATCCCGAAAAGTCCACTTATTACTACTGCGGCCTGGTGGGAAATAACCGAGTTCACCAAGTTACTGGGATCCGGCTCATCAAATTTGGATAAATCTTTAAAAGTACACATATTACAAGAGCCTGCTACTGGGAACTAACTGAATCCACAAAGAAACAGTGTTTCAGTTCGTTAAAACGTTGCTCTATCTTGAATACCAGCTTATGACATGTGAATACTATTGGGAACCTACTGTATTCAGCATGATACTTAGATTCCATACCATAAAAAGTTGCTCTATATTTAAAAGCACACTCATTCAAGCATGTCCCATTGGGAACTCACTGAATTCGCCTAGAAATTTTTATTCCATTCGTGAAAATTTTCCTATATCCCGAACAGTCCACTAATTACTACTGCGGCTTATTGGGAACTAATTGTATTCACAAAATTACTGAGATTCGGGTTAACAAATTTTGATAAATCTTTAAAAGTACACATATTACAAGAGCCTGCTACTTGGAACTAACTGAATTCACAAAGAAACAGTGTTTCAGTTTGTTAAAACGTTCCTCTATCTTGAATAACAAGCTTATTACTTGCGAATCCTATTGGGAACCTACTGAATTCACCATGATACTTAGATTACGTTCCTTAAAATGTTGCTATATATATTGAAAAGCACACTCATACAAGCATTTCCCATTGGGAACTCACTGAATTCTCCTAGAAATTTTGATTCCATTCGTGACAATTTTTCTATATCCCGAAGAGTCCACTTATTACTACAGAGGCCTATTGCTAACTTACCGAATTCACTTAGTTACTGAGATTCGGCTCACCAAATTTTGATAAAACTTAAAAGTATACATATTACTAGAACTTCCTACTGGGAAATAACTGAATTCAGAAATAATCTGTGTTTCAGTTTGTTAAATCGTTGCTCTATCTTGAATAACAAACTTATGATATGGGAATCCTATTGGGAACCTACTGAATTCACCATTATTCTTAGATTCCGTTCGTTAAAACGTTGCTCTATCTTGCATAACAAACTTATGATACGCGAATCCTATTGTGAACCTACTGAATTCACCATTATTCTTAGATTCCGTTCCTTAAAATGTTGCTATATATTGAAAAGCACACTCATACAAGCATGGACATTGGGAACTCACTGAATTCGCCTAGAAATTTTGATTCCATTCGTGACAATTTTTCTATATCCCGAACAGTCCACTTATTACTACTACGGCCTATTGGGAATTAACTTAATTCAACAAGTTACTGAGATTGGACTCACCAATATTGAAAAATCATTAAAAGTATACAATTCCAAGAGCCTGCTACTGGGAACTGACTGAATTCACAAAGAAACAGTGTTTCAGTTCGTTAAAACGTTGCTCTATCTTCAATAACATGCTTATTACATGCAAATCCTATTGGGAACCTAATGAATTCACTATGATACTTAAAATCCGTTCCATAAAACGTTGCTATATATGGAAAAGCACACTCATACAAGCATGTCCCATTGGGAACTCACTGAATTCGCCTAGAAATTTTGATTCCATTCTTAAAAATTTTTTTATATCCCGAAGAGTCCACTTATTACTACTGCGGCCTGTTGGGAACTAACTGAATTCACCAAGTTACTGAGATTCAGCTCACCAAATTTTGATAAATCTTTAAAAGTACACATATTACAAGATCCTGCTACTGGGAAATAACTGAATTCACAAAGAAACAGTGTTTCAGTTCGTTAAAACGTTGCCCTATCTTGAATAACAGCTTATTACATGTGAATACTATTGGGAACCTACTGTATTCAGCATGATACATAGATTCCATACCATAAAATGTTGCTCTATATTGAAAAGCACACTCATACAAGCATGTCCCATTGGGAACTCACTGAATTCTCCTAGAAATTTTTATTCCATTCGTGAAAATTTTCCTATATCCCGAACAGTCCACTCTTACTACTGCGGCTTATTGGGATCTAATTGTATTCACAAAGTTACTGAGATTCGGGTTAACAAATTTTGATAAATCTTTAAAAGTACACATATTACAAAAGCCTGCTACTGGGAACTAACTGAATTCACAAAGAAACAGTGTTTCACTTCCTTAAAACGTTGCTCCATCTTGAATAACAAGCTTATTACAGCGAATCCTACTGGGAACCTACTGAATTCACCATGATACTTAGATTCCGTTCCTTAAAATGTTGCTATATATATTGAAAAGCACACTCATACAAGCACGTCCCATTGGGAACTCACTGAATTCGCCTAGAAATTTTGATTCCATTCGAAAAAATTTTTCTATATCCCGAACAGTCCACTTATTACTAATGAGGCCTATTGGGAACTAACTTAATTCACCAAGTGACTGAGATTCGGCTCATCAAATTTTGATAAATCCTTAAAAGTACACTTATTACAAGAGCCTGCCTCTGGGAACTAACTGAATTCACAAAGAAATAGTGTTTCAGTTCGTTAAAACATTGCTCTACCTTGATTATCAAGCTTATACATGCGAATCCTTTTGGGAACCTACTGAATTCACCATGATACTTAGATTCCGTTCCTTAAATGTTGCTATATATTGAAAATCACACTCATACAAGCATTTACCATTGGGAACTCACTGAATTCCCCTAGAAATTTTGATTCCATTCGTGACAATTTTTCTATATCCCGAAGAGTCCACTTATTACTACTGAGGCCTATTGGGAACTAACCGAATTCACTTAGTTACTGAGATTCGGCTCACCAAATTTTGATAAATCTTTAAAAGTATACATATTAGTAGAGCTTACTACTGGGAACTAACTGAGGTCACAAAGAAACTGTGTTACACTTCGTTAAAACGTTTCTCTATCTTGAACAACAAGCTTATTATATGCGAATCCTCTTGGGAACCTACTGAATTCACCATGATACTTAGATTCCGTTCCTTAAATGTTGCTATATATTGAAAATCACACTCATACAAGCATTTACCATTGGGAACTCACTGAATTCCCCCTAGAAATTTTGATTCCATTCGTGACAATTTTTCTATATCCCGAAGAGTCCACTTATTACTACTGAGGCCTATTGGGAACTAACCGAATTCACTTAGTTACTGAGATTCGGCTCACCAAATTTTGATAAAACTTAAAAGTATACATATTACTAGAACTTTCTACTGGGAACTAACTGAATTCACAAATAAACTGTGTTTCAGTTCGTTAAAACGTTGCTCTATCTTGAATAACAAACTTATGATATGCGAATTTTATTGGGAACCTATTGAATTCACCATGATTCTTACATTCCGTTCCATAAAATGTTGCTATATATTGAAAAGCACACTCATACAAGCATGGCCCATTGGGAACTCACTGAATTCGCCTAGAAATTTTGATTCAATTCGTGAAAATTTTTCTATATCCCGAACAGTCCACTTATTTCTACTGCGGCCTATGGGAAATTAACTTAATTCACCAAGTTACTGAGATTGGGCTCACCAATATTGATAAGACATTAAAAGTTTACAGTTACAAGAGCCTGCTACTGGGAACTGACTGAATTCACAAAGAAACAGTGTTTCAGATCGTTAAAACGTTGCTCTATCTTGAATAACAAGCTTATTACATGCAAATCCTATTGGGCACCTAATGAATTCACCATGATACTTAAATTCCGTTCCTTAAAATGTTGCTATATATGGAAAAGCACACTAGTACAGGCATGTCCCATTGGGAACTCACTGAATTTGCCTAGATATTTTGATTCCATTAGTGAAAATTTTTCTATATCCCGAAAAGTCTACTTATTACTACTGCGGCCTATTGGGATCTAATTGTATTCACAAAATTACTGAGATTCAGCTCACCATATTTTGAAAAATCTTTAAAAGTACACATATTACAAGAGCCTGCTACTGGGAACTAACTGAATTCACAAAGAAACAGTGTTTCAGTTCGTTAAAACTTTGCTCTATCTTGAATAACATGCTTATTACATGCAAATCCTATTGGGAACCTAATGAATTCACTATGATACTTAAAATCCATTCCATAAAACGTTGCTATATATGGAAAAGCACACTAGTACAAGCATGTCCCATTGGGAACTCACTGATTTCGCCTAGAAATTTTGATTCCATTCGTAAAAATTTTTCTATATCCCGAAAAGTCCACTTATTACTACTGCGGCCTGGTGGGAAATAACCGAGTTCACCAAGTTACTGGGATCCGGCTCATCAAATTTGGATAAATCTTTAAAAGTACACATATTACAAGAGCCTGCTACTGGGAACTAACTGAATCCACAAAGAAACAGTGTTTCAGTTCGTTAAAACGTTGCTCTATCTTGAATAACAGCTTATTACATGTGAATACTATTGGGAACCTACTGTATTCAGCATGATACTTAGATTCCATACCATAAAAAGTTGCTCTATATTTAAAAGCACACTCATTCAAGCATGTCCCATTGGGAACTCACTGAATTCGCCTAGAAATTTTTATTCCATTCGTGAAAATTTTCCTATATCCCGAACAGTCCACTAATTACTACTGCGGCTTATTGGGATCTAATTGTATTCACAAAATTACTGAGATTCGGGTTAACAAATTTTGATAAATCTTTAAAAGTACACATATTACAAGAGCCTGCTACTTGGAACTAACTGAATTCACAAAGAAACAGTGTTTCAGTTTGTTAAAACGTTCCTCTATCTTGAATAATAAGCTTATTACTTGCGAATCCTATTGGGAACCTACTGAATTCACCATGATACTTAGATTACGTTTCTTAAAATGTTGCTATATATATTGAAAAGCACACTCATACAAGCATTTCCCATTGGGAACTCACTGAATTCTCCTAGAAATTTTGATTTCATTCGTGACAATTTTTCTATATCCCGAAGAGTCCACTTATTACTACTGAGGCCTATTTCTAACTTACCGAATTCACTTAGTTACTGAGATTCGGCTCACCAAATTTTGATAAAACTTAAAAGTATACATATTACTAGAACTTCCTACTGGGAAATAACTGAATTCAGAAATAATCTGTGTTTCAGTTTGTTAAATCGTTGCTCTATCTTGAATAACAAACTTATGATATGCGAATCCTATTGGGAACCTACTGAATTCACCATTATTCTTAGATTCTGTTCGTTAAAACATTGCTCTATCTTGAATAACAAACTTATGATATGCGAATCCTATTGGGAACCTACTGAATTCACCATTATTCTTAGATTCCGTTCCTTAAAATGTTGCTATATATTGAAAAGCACACTCATACAAGCATGGACATTGGGAACTCACTGAATTCGCCTAGAAATTATGATTCCATTCGTGACAATTTTTCTATATCCCGAACAGTCCACTTATTACTACTACGGCCTATTGGGAATTAACTTAATTCAACAAGTTACTGAGATTGGACTCACCAATATTGAAAAATCATTAAAAGTATACAATTCCAAGAGCCTGCTACTGGGAACTGACTGAATTCACAAAGAAACAGTGTTTCAGTTCGTTAAAACGTTGCTCTATCTTCAATAACATGCTTATTACATGCAAATCCTATTGGGAACCTAATGAATTCACTATGAACTTAAAATCCGTTCCATAAAACGTTGCTATATATGGAAAAGCACACTCATACAAGCATGTCCCATTGGGAACTCACTGAATTCGCCTAGAAATTTTGATTCCATTCTTAAAAATTTTTTTATATCCCGAAGAGTCCACTTATTACTACTGCGGCCTGTTGGGAACTAACTGAATTCACCAAGTTACTGAGATTCAGCTCACCAAATTTTGATAAATCTTTAAAAGTACACATATTACAAGATCCTGCTACTGGGAACTAACTGAATTCACAAAGAAACAGTGTTTCAGTTCTTTAAAACGTTGCCCTATCTTGAATAACAGCTTATTACATGTGAATACTATTGGGAACCTACTGTATTCAGCATGATACATAGATTCCATACCATAAAATGTTGCTCTATATTGAAAAGCACACTCATACACGCATGTCCCATTGGGAACTCATTGAAACCGCTGTAATAATAAGTGGACTGTTCGGGATATAAAAAACTTTTCACGAATGGAATCACAATTTCAGGTGAATTCCGTGAGTTCCCAATGGGAAATGCTTGTATGAGTGTGCTTTTCAATATATAGCAACATTTTACGGAACGGAATCTAAGTATCATGGTGAATTCAGTAGGTTCCCAATAGGACTCACATGTAATAAGCTTGTTATCAAGGTAGAGCAACGTTTTAAAGAACTGAAACACTGTTTCTTTGTGAATTCAGTCAGTTCCCAGTAGCAGGCTCTTGTAATATGTGTACCTTTAAAGATTTATCAAAATTTGGTGAGCCGAATCTCAGTAACTTGGTGAATTCAGTTAGTTCCCAATAGGCCGCAGCAGTAATAAGTGGACTGTTCGGGATATAGAAAAATTTTCACGAATGGAATCATAATTTCTAGGCAAATAAAGTGAGTTCCCAATGGGACATGCTTGTATGCGTGTGCTTTTCAGTATATAGCAACATTTTAAGGAACGGAATCTAAGCATCATGGTGAATTCAGTAGGTTCCCAATAGGATTCGCATGTAATAAGCTTGTTATTCAAGATAGAGCAACGTTTTAACGAACTGAAACACTGTTTCTTTGTGGATTCAGTTAGTTCCAAGTAGCAGGCTCCTGTAATTGTGTAATTTAAAGATTTATCAAAATTTGGTTAGCCGAATCTCATTAACTTGGTGAATTCTATTAGTTCCCAATAGGCCTCAGTAGTAATAAGTGGACTGTTCGGGATATAGAAAAATTTTCACAAATGGAATCAAAATTTCTAGGTGAATTCAGTGAGATCCCAATGGAACATGCTTGTATGAGTGGTTTTTCAATATATAGCAACATTTTATGGAACGGAATCTAAGTATCATGGTGAATTCAGTAGGTTCCCAATAGGATTCGCATGTAATAAGCTTGTTATTCAAGGTAGAGCAACGTTTTAACGAACTGAAACACTGTTTCTTTGTGAATTCAATCAGTTCCCAGTAGCAGGCTCTTGTAATATGTGTACCTTTAAAGATTTATCAAAATATGGAGAGCCGAATCTCAGTAACTTGGTGAATTCAGTTAGTTTCCAATATGCGGCAGTAGTAATAAGTGGACTGTTAGGGATTTAGAAAAATTTTCACGAATGGAATATTGATTTCTACCAAAATTCAGTGAGTTCCCAATGGGACATGCTTTTATGAGTGTGCTTTTCAATATATAGAAACATATGAAGGATCGGAATCTAAGTATCTTGGTGAATTCCGTAGGCTCCCAATAGGATTCGCATGTAATAAGCTTGTTATTCAAGATAGAGCAACGTTTTACGAACTGAAATACTGCTTCTTTGTGAATTCAGTTAGTTCCCAGTAGCAGGCTCCTGTAATATGTTTACTTTTAAAGATTTATCAAAATTTGGTGAGTCGAATCTCAGTAACTTGGTGAATTCAATTAGTTCCCAATAGTCCGCCGTAGTAATAAGTGGACTGTTCGGGATATAGAAAAATTTTCACGAATGGCATCAAAATTTCTAGGCGAATTCAGTGAGTTCCCAATGGGACATGCTTGTACTAGTGTGCTTTTCAATATATAGCAACATTTTAAGGAACGGAATTTAAGTATCATGGTGAATTCAGTAGGTTCCTAATAGCATTTGCATGTAATAAGCTTGTTATTCAAGAAAGAGCAACGTTTTCACGAACTGAAACACTGTTTCTTTGTGAATTCAGTCAGTTCCCAGTAGCAGGCTCTTGTACTATGTGTACTTTTAAAGATTTATCAAAATTTGGTGTGCCCAATCTCAGAAACTTATTGAATTCTGTTACTTCCCAATAGGCCGCAGAGGTAATAAGTGGACTGTTCGGGATATAGAAAAATTTTCACGAATTATATCAAAATTTCTAGGCGAATTCAGTGAGTTCCCAATGCGACATGCTTGTATGAGTGTGCTTTTCAATATGTAGCAACATTTAAGGAACGGAATCTAAGTATCATGGTGAATTCAGTAGGTTCCCTATAGGATTCGCATGTATAAGCTTGATATTCAAGGTAGAGCAACGTTTTAACGAACTGAAACAGTATTTCTTTGTGAATTCAGTTAGTACCCAGTAGCAGGCTCTTATAATATGTGTACTTTTAAAGATGTATCAAAATTTGGTAACCCAAATCTCAGTAAATTTGTGAATACAATTAGATCCCAATAAGCCGCAGTAGTAATAAGTGGACTGTTCGGGATATAGAAAAATTTTAACGAATGGAATCAAAATTTCTAGGCGAATTCAGTGAGTTCCCAAGGGGACATGCTTGTATGAGTGTGCTTTTCAATATATAGCAACATTTTAAGGAACGGAATCAAAGTATCATGGTGAATTCAGTAGGTTCCCAATAGGATTCGCATGTAATAAGCTTGTTATTCAAGATAGAGCAAGGTTCTAACGAATTGAAACACTGTATCTTTTTGAATTCAGTTAGTTCTCAGTAGGAGGCTCTTGTAATATGTGTACTTTTAAAGATTTATCAAAATTTGGTGAGCCCAATCTCAGTAACTTGGTGAATTCAGTTAATTCCCAATAGGCCGCAGAGCTAATAAGTGGACTGTTCTGGATATAGAAAAATTTTCACGAATGGTATCAAAATTTCTAGGCGAATTCAGTGAGTCCCAATGGGACATGCTTGTATGAGTGTGATTTTCAATATATAGCAACATTTAAGGAACGGAATCTAAGTATCATGGTGAATTCAGTATGTTCCCTTTAGGTTCGCGTGTATAAGCTTGATATTCAAGTTAGAGCAACGTTTTAACGAACTGAAACACTGTTTCTTTGTGAATTCAGTTAGTTCCCAGTAGCAGGCTCTTGTAATATGTGTACTTTTAAGGATTTATCAAATTTGTTGATCCGAATCTCAGTAACTTGGTGAATTCAGTTAGTTCCCAATAGGCCTCATTAGTAATAAGTGGACTGTTCTGGGTATAGAAAAATTTTCTAGAATGGAATCAAAATTTCTAGGCGATTTCAGTGAGTTCAAAATAGGATATGCTTTTATGAGTGTGCTTTTCAATATATATAGCAACATTTTAAGGAACGGAATCTAAGTATCATGGTGAATTCAGTAGGTTCCCAATAGGATTCGCATGTAATTAGCATGTTACTCAAGATGGAGCAATGTTTTAAGGAACTGAAACACTGTTTCTTTGTGAATTCAGTTAGTTCCCAGTAGCAGGCTCTTATAATATGTGTACATTAAAGATTTATCAAAATTTGGTGCCCCGAATCCCAGTAACATTGTGAATGCAATTAAATCCCAATAAGCCGATTTAGTAATTAGTGAACTGTTCGGGATATAGCAAAATTTTCACGAATGGATTCAAAATTTCTAGGCGAATTCAGTGAGTTCCCAATGGGACATGCTTGTATGAGTGTGCCTTTCAATATATAGCAACATTTTAAGGAACGGAATCTAAGTATCATAGTGAATTCAGTAGGTTCCCAAAAGGATTCGCATGTAATAAGCTTGTTATTCAAGATAGAGCAACGTTTTTACGAACTGAAACACTGTTTCTTTGTGAATTCAGTTAGTTCGCAGTAGTAGGCTCTTGTAATATGTATACTTTTAAATATTTATCAAAATTTGGTGAGCCCAATCTCAGTAACCTGGTGAATTCAGTTAGTTCCCAACAGGCCGCAGTAGTAATAAGTGGACTGTTCGAGATATAGAAAATTTTCATGAATGGAATCAAAATTTCTAGGCGAACTCAGTGAGTTCCCAAAGGGACATGATTGTATGAGTGTGCTTTTCAATATATAGCAACATTTTAAGGAACGGAATCTAAGTATCATGATGAATACTGTAGGTTCCCAATAGGATTTGCATGTAATAAGCTGGTTATTCAAGGTAGAGCAACGTTTTAAAGAACTGAAACACTGTTTCTTTGTGAATTCACTCAGTTCCCAGTAGCAGGCTCTTGTAATTGTGTGCTTTTAAAGATTTATCAAAATTTGGTGAGCCGAATCTCAGTAACTTGCTGAATTCAGTTAGTTCCCAATAGGAATCATTAGTAATCAGTGGACTGTTCGGGATATAGAAAAATTTTCACGAATGGAATCAAAATTTCTAGGTGAATTCGTTGAGTTCCCAATGGGACATGCTTGTATGAGTGTGCTTTTCAATATATATAGCAACATTTTAAGGAACGTAATCTAAGTATCATGGTGAATTCAGTAGGTTCCCAATAGGATTCGCTGTAATAAGCTTGTTATTCAAGATGGAGCAACGTTTTAAGGAAGTGAAACACTTTTTCTTTGTGAATTCAGTTAGTTCCCAGTAGCAGGCTTTTGTAATATGTGTACTTTTAAAGATTTATCAAAATTTGTTAACCCGAATCTCAGTAACTTCGTGAATACAATTAGATCCCAATAAGCCGCAGTAGTAATTAGTGGACTGTTCGGGATATAGGAAAATTTTCACGAATGGAATAAAAATTTCTAGGCGAATTCAGTGAGTTCCCAATGGGACATGCTTGTATGAGTGTGCTTTTCAATATAGAGCAACATTTTATGGTATGGAATCTAAGTATCATGATGAATACAGTAGGTTCCCAATAGGATTTGCATGTAATAAGCCTGTTATTCAAGATAGAGCAACGTTTTAAAGAACTGAAACACTGTTTCTTTGTGAATTCACTCAGTTCCCAGTAGCAGGCTCTTGTAATTGTGTGCTTTTAATGATTTATCAAAATTTGGTGAGCCGAATCTCAGTAACTTGCTGAATTCAGTTAGTTCCCAATAGGAATCATTAGTAATAAGTGGACTGTTCGGGATATGGAAAAATTTTCACGAATGGAATCAAAATTTCTAGGCGAATTCGGTGAGTTCCCAATGGGACATGCTTGTATGAGTGTGCTTTTCAATATATATAGCAACATTTTAAGGAACGTAATCTAAGTATCATGGTGAATTCAGTAGGTTCCCAATAGGATTCGCTGTAATAAGCTTGTTATTCAAGATGGAGCAACGTTTTAAGGAAGTGAAACACTGTTTCTTTGTGAATTCAGTTAGTTCCCAGTAGCAGGCTTTTGTAATATGTGTACTTTTAAAGATTTATCAAAATATGTTAACCCGAATCTCAGTAACTTTGTGAATACAATTAGATCCCAATAAGCCGCAGTAGTAATTAGTGGACTGTTCGGAATATAGGACAATTTTCACGAATGTAATAAAAATTTCTAGGCGAATTCAGTGAGTTCCCAATGGGACATGCTTGTATGAGTGTGCTTTTCAATATAGAGCAACATTTTATGGTATGGAATCTAAGTATCATGCTGAATACAGTAGGTTCCCAATAGTATTCACATGTAATAAGCTGTTATTCAAGATAGGGCAACGTTTTAACGAACTGAAACACTGTTTCTTTGTGAATTCAGTTAGTTCCCAGTAGCAGGATCTTGTAATATGTGTACTTTTAAAGATTTATCAAAATTTGGTGAGCTGAATCTCAGTAACTTGGTGAATTCTGTTAGGTCCCAACAGGCCGCAGTAGTAATAAGTGGACTCTTCGGGATATAGAAAAATTTTCACGAATGGAATCTAAATGTCTAGGCGAAATCAGTGAGTTCCCAATGGGACATGCTTGTACTAGTGTGCTTTTCCATATATAGCAACGTTTTATGGAACGGATTTTAAGTATCATAGTGAATTCATTAGGTTCCCAAGGATTTGCATGTAATAAGCTTGTTATTGAAGATAGAGCAACGTTTTAACGAACTGAAACACTGTTTCTTTGTGAATTCAGTCAGTTCCCAGTAGCAGGCTCTTGTAATTGTATACTTTTAATGATTTATCAATATTGGTGAGTCCAATCTCAATAACTTGTTGAATTAAGTTAATTCCCAATAGGCCGCAGTAGTAATAAGTGGACTGTTCGGGATATAGAAAAATTGTCACGAATGGAATCAAAATTTCTAGGCGAATTCAGTGAGTTCCCAATGTCCATGCTTGTATGAGTGTGCTTTTCAATATATAGCAACATTTTAAGGAACGGAATCTAAGAATAATGGTGAATTCAGTAGGTTCCCAATAGGATTCGCATATCATAAGTTTGTTATTCAAGATAGAGCAACGTTTTAACGAACTGAAACACAGTTTATTTCTGAATTCAGTTATTTCCCAGTAGAAAGTTCTAGTAATATGTATATTTTAAGTTTTATCAAAATTTGGTGAGCCGAATCTCAGTAACTAATTGAATTCGGTTAGTTAGCAATAGGCCTCAGTAGTAATAAGTGGACTCTTCGGGATATAGAAAAATTGTCACGAATGGAATCAAAATTTCTAGCAGAATTCAGTGAGTTCCCAATGGGAAATGCTTGTATGAGTGTGATTTTCAATGTATAGCAACATTTAAGGAACGGAATCTAAGTATCATGGTGAATTCAGTAGGTTCCCAAGAGGATTCGCATATAACAAGCTTGTTATTCAAGATAGAGAAACGTTTTAACGAACTGAAACACAGTTTCTTTGTGAATTCAGTCAGTTCCCAGTAGAAGGCTCTTGTAATATGTGTACTTTTGAAGATTGATCAATATTTCCTGAGCCAAATCTGAGTAACATGGTGAATTCAGTTAATTCCCAATAGGCCGCAGTAGTAACAAGTGGACTGTTCGGAATATAGAAAAATTTTCACGAATGGAATCAAAATTTCTAAGTGAATTCAGTGAGTTTCCAATGGGACATGCTTGTATGAGTGTGTTTTTCAATATATAGCAACATTTTAAGGAACGGAATCTAAGTATCATGGTGAATTCAATAGGTTCCCAATAGGATTCACATGTAATAAGCTTGTTATTCAAGATAGAGCAACGCTTTAACGAACTGAAACACTGTTTCTTTGTGAATTCAGTTAGTTCCCAGTAGCAGGCTCTTGTTTATGTGTACTTTTAAAGATTTATCAAAATTTGGTGAGCCGAATCTCAGTAACTTTGTGAATTCACTTACTTCCCAATAGGCCGCAGTAGTAATAAGTGGATTGTTCGGGATATAGAAAATTTTTCAAGAATGTAATCAAAATTTGTAGGCGAATTCAGTGACTTCCCAATGGGACATGCTTGTATGAGTGTGGTTTTCAATACATAGCAACATTTAAGGAACGGATTTTAAGTATCATGTTGAAATCAGTAGGTTCCCATTAAGATTCGCATGTAATAAGCTTGTTATTCAAAAAGAGCAACGTTTTAACGAACTGAAACACTGTTTCCATGTGAATTCAGTTAGTTCCCAGTTGCAGACTCTTGTAATTGTGTGCTTTTAATGATTTATCAAAATTAGCTCAGCCGAATCTCAGTAACTTGGTGAATTAAGTTAGTTCCCAATAGGCCTCATTAGTAATAAGTGGACTGTTCGGGATATAGAAAAATTTTTAAGAATGGAATCAAAATTTCTAGGCGAATTCAGTGACTTCCCAATGGGACATGCTTGTATGAGTGTGCTTTCAATACATAGCAACATTTAAGGAACGGAGTTTAAGTATCATGTTGAAATCAGAGGGTTCCCATTAGGATTCGCATGTAATAAGCATGTTATTCAAGAAAGAGCAACGTTTTAACGAACTGAAACACTGTTTCCATGTGAATTCAGTTAGTTCCCAGTTGCAGACTCTTGTAATTGTGTGCTTTTAATGATTTATCAAAATTTGCTCAGCCGAATCTCAGTAACTTGCTGAATTCGGTTAGTTCCCAATAGGCCGCAGTAGTAATAAGTGGACTGTTCGGGATATAGAAAAATTTTCACGAATTGAATAAAAATTCCTAGGCGAATTCAGTGAACTCCCAATGGGACATGCTTTTATGAGTGTGTTTTTAAATATATAACAACATTTTAAGGAACGGAATCTAAGTATCATGGTGAATTCAGTAGGTTCCCAATAGGTTTCGCATATAATAAGCTTTATATTCAAGATAGAGCAACGTTTTCACGAACTGAAACACAGTTTCTTTGTGAATTCAGTTAGTTCCCAGTAGCAAGCTCTAGTAATATGTATACATTTAAAGATTTATCAAAATTTGGTGAGCCGAATCTCAGTAACTAAGTGAATTCGGTTAGTTCCCAATAAGCCACAGCAGCAATAAGTGGACACTTCGGGATATAGAAAAATTGTCACGAATGGATTCAAAATTTCTAGGGGAATTCAGTGATTTCCCAATGGGAAAAGCTTGTATGAGTGTGATTTTCAATATATAGCAACATTTAAGGAACGGAATCTAAGTATCATGGTGAATTCAGTAGGTTCCCAATAGGATTCGCATGTATAAGCTTGATATTCAAGGTAGAGCAATGTTCTAACGAACTGAAACACTATTTCTTTGTGAATACAGTTAGTTCCCAGTAGCAGGCTCTTGTAATATGATTACTTTTAAAGATTTATCAAAATTTGGTGAGCCGAATCTCAGTATCTTGGTGAATTCAGTTTGTTCCAAGAGGCCGCAGTAGTAAAAAGTGGACTGTTTGGGATATAGAAAAGTTTTCACGAATGGAATCAAAATTTCTAGGCAAATTCAATAAGTTCCCAAGGGGACAAGCTTGTATGAGTGTGCTTTTCAATATATACCAACATTTTAAGGAACGGAATTTAAGTATCATGGTGAATTCAGTAGGTTCCCAATAGGATTTGTATGTAATAAGCTTGTTATTCAAAATAGAGCAACGTTTTAACGAACTGAAACACTGTTTCTTTGTGAATTCAGTCAGTGCCCAGTAGAAGCTCTTGTAATATGTGTACTTTTAAAGATTGATCAATATTTCCTGAGCCAAATCTGAGTAACATGGAGAATTCAGTTAATTCCCAATAGTCCGCAGTAGTAATAAGTGGACTGTTCGGAATATAGAAAAATTTTCACGAATGGAATCAAAATTTCTAGGCGAATTCAGTAAGTTCCCAATGGGACATGCTTGTATGAGTGTGCTTTTCAATATAGAGCAACATTTTAAGGAACCGAATCTAAGTATCATGGTGAATACAGTAGGTTCCCAATAGGATTCACATGTAATAAGCTTGTTATTCAAGATAGAGCAACGTTTTAACGAACTGAAACACTGTTTCTTTGTGAATTCATTTAGTTCCCAGTAGCAGGCTCTTGTAATATGTGTACTTTTAAAGATTTATCAAAATTTGGTGAGCCGAATCTCAGTATCTTGGTGAATTCAGTTTGTTCCAATAGGCCGCAGTAGTAAAAAGTGGACTGTTTGGGATATAGAAAAGTTTTCACGAATGGAATCAAAATTTCTAGGCAAATTCAATAAGTTCCCAAGGGGACATGCTTGTATGAGTGTGCTTTTCAATATATAGCAACATTTTAAGGAACGGAATTTAAGTATCATGGTGAATTCAGTAGGTTCCCAATAGGATTTGTATGTAATAAGCTTGTTACTCAAAATAGAGCAACGTTTTAACGAACTGAAACACTGTTTCTTTGTGAATTCAGTCAGTGCCCAGTAGAAGGCTCTTGTAATATGTGTACTTTTAAAGATTGATCAATATTTCCTGAGCCAAATCTGAGTAACATGGATAATTCAGTTAATTCCCAATAGTCCGCAGTAGTAATAAGTGGACTGTTCGGAATATAGAAAAATTTTCACGAATGGAATCAAAATTTAAGCGAATTCAGTGAGTTTCCAATGGGACATGCTTGAATGAGTGTGTTTTTCAATATATAGCAACATTTTACGGAACGGTATCTAAGTATCATGGTGAATACAGTAGGTTCCCAATAGGATTCACATGTAATAAGCTTGTTATTCAAGATAGAGCAAAGTTTTAAGGAACTGAAACACTGTTTCTTTGTGAATTCAGTTAGTTCCCAGTAGCAGGCTCTTGTAATATGTGTACTTTTAAAGATTTTTCAAAATTTGGTGAGCTGAATCTCAGTAACTTGGTGAACTCAGTTAGTTTCCAATAGGCCGCAGTAGTAATAAGTAGACTTTTCGGGATATAGAAAAATTTTCACGAATTGAATCAAAATATCTAGGCAAATTCAGTGAGTTCCCAATGGGACATGCTTGTACTAGTGTGCTTTTCCATATATAGCAACATTTTAAGGAACGGAATTTAAGTATCATGTTGAATTCATTAGGTGCCCAATAGGATTTGCATGTAATAAGCTGGTTTTTCAAGATAGAGCAACGTTTTAACGATCTGAAACACTGTTTCCTTGTGAATTCAGTCAGTTCCCAGTAGCAGGCTCTTGTAATTGTATACTTTTAATGATTTATCAATATTGGTGAGCCCAATCTCATTAACTTGGTGAATTAGGTTAATTCCCCATAGGCCGCAGTAGTAATAAGTGGACTGTTCGGGATATAGAAAAATTTTCACGAATTGAATCAAAATTTCTAGGCGAATTCAGTGAGTTCCCAATGGGCCATGCTTGTATGAGTGTGCTTTTCAATATATAGCAACATTTTAAGGAACGGAATGTAAGAATCATGGTGAATTCAATAGGTTCCCCATAGGATTCGCATATCAAAAGTTTGTTATTCAAGATAGAGCAACGATTTAACGAACTGAAACACAGTTTATTTCTGAATTCAGTTAGTTCCCAGTAGGAAGTTCTAGTAATATGTGTACTTTAAGTTTCATCAAAATTTGGTGAGCCGAATCTCAGTAACTAAGTGAATTCGGTTAGTTCCCAATAGGCCTCAGTAGTAATAAGTGGACTCTTCGAGATATAGAAAAATTGTCACGAATGGAATCAAAATTTCTAGTGGAATTCAGTGAGTTCCCAATGCTAAATGCTTGTATGAGTGTGATTTTCAATATATAGCAATATTTAAGGAACGGAATCTAAGTATCATGGTGAATTCAGTAGGTTCCCAATAGGATTCGCATGTATAAGCTTGATATTCAAGGTAGAGCAACGTTTTAACGAACTGAAACACTATTTCTTTGTGAATCCAGTTAGTTCCCAGTAGCTGGCTCTTGTAATATGTGTACTTTTAAAGAGTTATCAAAATTTGGTAACCCGAATCTCATTAACTTTGTGAATAAAATTAGATCCCAATAAGCCACGGTAGTAATTAGTGGACTCTTCGGGATATAGAAAAATTTTCACGAATGGAATCAAAATTTCTAGGCGAATTCAGTAAGTTCCCAATGGGACATGCTTGTATGAGTGTGCTTTTCAATATAGAGCAACATTTTAAGGAACGGAATCTAAGTATCATGGTGAATACAGTAGGTTCCCAATAGGATTCACATGTAATAAGCTTGTTATTCAAGATAGAGCAACGTTTTAACAAACTGAAACACTGTTTCTTTGTGAATTCATTTAGTTCCCAGTAGCCGGCTGTTGTAATATGTGTACTTTTAAAGATTTAACAAAATTTGGTGAGCCGAATCTCAGTTACTTGGTGAATTCAGTTAGTTCTAATAGGCCGCAGTAGTAAAAAGTGGACTGTTCGGGATATAGAAACGTTTTCACGAATGGAATCAAAATTTCTAGGCGAATTCAATGAGTTCCCAAGGGGACATGCTTGTATGAGTGTGCTTTTCAATATATAGCAACATTTTAAGGAACGGAATTTAAATATCATGGTGAATTCAGTAGGTTCCCAATAGGATTTGCATGTAATAAGCTTGTTATTCAAAATAGAGCAACGTTTTAACGAACTGAAACACTGTTTCTTTGTGAATTCAGTCAGTTCCCAGTAGAAGGCTCTTGTAATATGTGTACTTTTAAAGATTGATCAATATTTCCTGAGCAAATCTGAGTAACATGGTGAATTCAGTTAATTCCCAATAGGCCGCAGTAGTAACAAGTGGACTGTTCGGAGTATAGAAAAATTTTCACGAATGGAATCAAAATTTCTTGGCGAATTCAGTGAGTTCCCAATGGGCCATGCTTGTATGAGTGTGCTTTTCAATATATAGCAACATTTTAAGGAACGGAATGTAAGAATCATGGTGAATTCAATAGGTTGCCAATAGGATTCGCATATCATAAGTTTGTTATTCAAGATAGAGCAACGTTTTAATGAACTGAAACACAGTTTATTTGTGAATTCAGTTAGTTCCCAGTAGGAAGTTCTAGTATTATGTATACTTTTAAGTTTTATCAAAATTTGGTGAGCCGAATCTCAGTAACTAAGTGAATTCGGTTAGTTCCCAATAGGCCTCAGTAGTAATAAGTGGACTCTTCGGGATATAGAAAAATTGTCACGAATGGAACCAAAATTTCTAGGGGAATTCAGTGAGTTCCCAATGGTAAATGCTTGTATGAGTGTGATTTTCAATATATAGCAACATTTAAGGAACGGAATCTAAGTATCATGGTGAATTCAGTAGGTTCCCAAGAGGATTCGCATATAATAAGCTTGTTGTTCAAGATAGACAAACGTTTTAACGAACTGAAACACAGTTTCTTTGTGACTTCAGTGAGTTCCCAGTAGTAAGCTCTAGTAATATGTATACTTTTAAAGATTTATCAAAATTTGGTGAGCCGAATCTCAGTAACTAAGTGAATTCAGTTAGATCCCAATAGGCCTCAGTAGTAATAAGTGGACTCTTCGGGATATAGAAAAATTGTCACGAATGGAATCAAAATTTCTAGGGGAATTCAGTGAGTTCCCAATGGTAAATGCTTGTATGAGTGTGATTTTCAATATATAGCAACTTTTAAGGAACGGAATCTAAGTATCATTGTGAATGCAGTAGGTTCCCAATAGGATTCGCATGTATAAGCTTGATATTCAAGGTAGAGCAACGTTTTAACGAACTGTAACACTATTTCTTTGTGAATTCAGTTAGTTCCCAGACGCAGGCTCTTGTAATAATTGTACTTTTAAGTATTTATCAAAATTGGGTGAGCCGAATCTCAGTAACTTGGTGAATTAAGTTAGTTCCCAATAGGCCTCATTAGTAATAAGTGGACTGTTCGGGATATAGAAAAATTTTTACGAATGGAATCAAAATTTCTAGGCGAATTCAGTGAGTTCCCAATGGGACATGCTTGTATGAGTGTGCTTTTCAATATATATAGCAACATTTTAAGGAACGGCATCTAAGTATCATGGTGAATTCAGTAGGTTCCCAATAGGATTCACATGTAATAATCTTGTTATTCAAGATGGAGCAACGTTTTAAGGAACTGAAACACTGTTTCTTTGTGAATTCACTTAGTTCCCAGTAGCAGGCTCTTATAATATGTGTACTTTAAAGATTTATCAAAATATGGTAACCCGAATCTCAGTAACTTTGTGAATACAATTAGATCCCAATAAGACGCAGTAGTAATTAGTGGAATGATCGGGATATAGAAACATTTTCACGAATGGAATCAAAATATATAGGCGAATTCAGTGAGTTCCCAATGGGACATACTTGTATGGGTGTGCTTTTCAATATATAGCAACATTTTAAAGAACAGAATTTAAGTATCATGGTGAATTCAGTAGGTTCCCAATCGGATTTGCATGTAATAAGCTTGTTATTCAAAATAGAGCAATGTTTTAACGAACTGAAACACTGTTTCTTTGTGAATTTAGTCAGTTCCCAGTAGCAGGCTCCTGTAATATGTGTACTTTTAAAGATTTATCAAAAGTTGTTGAGCCCAATCTCAATAACTTGGTGAATTCATTTAATTCCCAATAGACCTCAGTAGTAATAAGTTGACTGTTCAGGAATAGAAACATTTTCATGAATGGAATCAAAATATCTAGGCGAATTCAGTGAGTTTCCAATGGCACATGCTTGAATGAGTGTGTTTTTCAATATATAGCAACATTTTACGGAACGGTATCTAAGTATCATGGTGAATACAGTAGGTTCCCAATAGGATTCACATGTAATAAGCTTGTTATTCAAGATAGAGCAAAGTTTTAATGAACTGAAACACTGTTTCTTTGTGAATTCAGTTAGTTCCCAGTAGCAGGCTCTTGTAATATGTGTACTTTTAAAGATTTTTCAAAATTTGGTGAGCTGAATCTCAGTAACTTGGTGAACTCAGTTAGTTCCCAATAGGCCGCAGTAGTAATAAGTAGACTTTTCGGGATATAGAAAAAATTTCACGAATTGAATCAAACTATCTAGGCAAATTCAGTGAGTTCCCAATGGGACATGCTTGTACTAGTGTGCTTTTCCATATATAGCAACATTTTAAGGAACGGAATTTAAGTATCATGGTGAATTCATTAGGTGCCCAATAGGATTTGCCTGTAATAAGCTTGTTATTCAAGATAGAGCAACGTTTTAACGATCTGAAACACTGTTTCCTTGTGAATTCAGTCAGTTCCCAGTAGCAGGCTCTTGTAATTGTATACTTTTAATGATTTATCAATATTGGTGAGCCCAATCTCATTAACTTGGTGAATTAAGTTAATTCCCCATAGGCCGCAGTAGTAATAAGTGGACTGTTCGGGATATAGAAAAATTTTCACGAATTGAATCAAAATTTCTAGGCGAATTCAGTGAGTTCCCAATGGGCCATGCTTGTATGAGTGTGCTTTTCAATATATATCAACATTTTAAGGAACGGAATGTAAGAATCATGGTGAATTCAATAGGTTCCCAATAGGATTCGCATATCATAAGTTTGTTATTCAAGATAGAGCAACGTTTTAACGAACTGAAACACAGTTTATTTCTGAATTCAGTTAGTTCCCAGTAGGAAGTTCTAGTAATATGTATACTTTTAAGTTTTATCAAAATTTGTTGAGCCGAATCTCAGTAACTAAGTGAATTCGGTTAGTTCCCAATAGGCCTCAGTAGTAATAAGTGGACTCTTCGGGATATAGAAAAATTGTCACGAATGGAATCAAAATTTATAGTGGAATTCAGTGAGTTCCCAATGCTAAATGCTTGTATGAGTGTGATTTTCAATATATAGCAACATTTAAGGAACAGAATCTAAGTATCATGGTGAATTCAGTAGGTTCCCAATAGGATTCGCATGTATAAGCTTGATATTCAAGGTAGAGTAACGTTTTAACGAACTATTTCTTTGTGAATCCAGTTAGTTCCCAGTAGCTGGCTCTTGTAATATGTGTACTTTTAAAGAGTTATCAAAATTTGGTAACCCGAATCTCATTAACTTTGTGAATGAAATTAGATCCCAATAAGCCACAGTAGTAATTAGTTGACTCTTCGGGATATAGAAAAATTTTCTCGAAGGGAATCAAAATTTCTAGGCGAATTCAGTAAGTTCCCAATGGGACATGCTTGTATGAGTGTGCTTTTCAATATAGAGCAACATTTTAAGGAACGGAATCTAAGTATCATGGTGAATACAGTAGGTTCCCAATAGGATTCACATGTAATAAGCTTGTTATTCAAGATAGAGCAACGTTTTAACAAACTGAAACACTGTTTCTTTGTGAATTCACTTAGTTCCCAGTAGCAGGCTCTTGTAATATGTGTACTTTTAAAGATTTAACAAAATTTGGTGAGCCGAATCTCAGTAACTTGGTGAATTCAGTTAGTTCCAATAGGCCGCAGTAGTAAAAAGTGGACTGTTCGGGATATAGAAACGTTTTCACGAATGGAATCAAAATTTCTAGGCGAATTCAATGAGTTCCCAAGGGGACATGCTTGTATGAGTGTGCTTTTCAATATATAGCAACATTTTAAGGAACGGAATTTAAGTATCATGGTGAATTCAGTAGGTTCCCAATAGGATTTGCATGTAATAAGCTTGTTATTCAAAATAGAGCAACGTTTTAACGAACTGAAACACTGTTTCTTTGTGAATTCAGTCAGTTCCCAGTAGAAGGCTCTTGTAATATGTGAACTTTTAAAGATTGATCAATATTTCCTGAGCCAAATCTGAGTAACATGGTGAATTCAGTTAATTCCCAATAGGCCGCAGTAGTAACAAGTGGACTGTTCGGAATGTAGAAAAATTTTCAGGAATGGAATCAAAATTTCTAGGCGAATTCAGTGAGTTCCCAATGGGCCATGCTTGTATGAGTGTGCTTTTCAATATATAGCAACATTTTAAGGAACGGAATGTAAGAATCATGGTGAATTCAATAGGTTGCCAATAGGATTCGCATATCATAAGTTTGTTATTCAAGATAGAGCAACGTTTTAACGAACTGAAACACAGTTTATTTGTGAATTCAGTTAGTTCCCAGTAGGAAGTTCTAGTAATATGTATACTTTTAAGTTTTATCAAAATTTGGTGAGCCGAATCTCAGTAACTAAGTGAATTCGGTTAGTTCCCAATAGGCTCAGTAGTAATAAGTGGACTCTTCGGGATATAGAAAAATTGTCACGAATGGAATCAAAATTTCTAGGGGAATTCAGTGAGTTCCCAATGGTAAATGCTTGTATGAGTCTGATTTTCAATATATAGCAACATTTAAGGAACGGAACTAAGTATCATGGTGAATTCAGTAGGTTCCCAAGAGGATTCACATGTAATAATCTTGTTATTCAAAATGGAGCAACGTTTTAAGGAACTGAAACACTGTTTCTTTGTGAATTCAGTTAGTTCCCAGTAGCAGGCTCTTATAATATGTGTACTTTAAAGATTTATCAAAATATGGTAACCCGAATCTCAGTAACTTTGTGAATACAATTAGATCCCAATAAGACGCAGTAGTAATTAGTGGACTGATCGGGATATAGAAACATTTTCACGAATGGAATCAAAATATCTAGGCGAATTCAGTGAGTTCCCAATGGGACATGCTTGTATGGGTGTGCTTTTCAATATATAGCAACATTTTAAAGAACAGAATTTAAGTATCATGGTGAATTCAGTAGGTTCCCAATCGGATTTGCATGTAATAAGCTTGTTATTCAAAATAGAGCAATGTTTTAACGAACTGAAACACTGTTTCTTTGTGAATGTAGTCAGTTCCCAGTAGCAGGCTCCTGTAATATGTGTACTTTTAAAGATTTATCAAAAGTTGTTGAGCCCAATCTCAATAACTTGTTGAATTCATTTAATTCCCAATAGACCGTAGTAGTAATAAGTTGACTGTTCAGGAATAGAAAAATTTTCACGAATTGAATCAAAATTTCTAGGCGAATTCAGTGAGTTCCCAGTGGGACTTGCTTGTATGAGTGTGCTTTTCAATATATAGCAACATTTTAGGAATGGAATCTAAGTATCATGGTGAATTCAGTAGGTTCCCAATAGCTTTCGCATATAATAAGCTTGTTATTCAAGATAGAGCAACGTTTTCACGAACTAAAACACAGTTTCTTTGTGAATTCAGTTAGTTCCCAGTAGGAAGCTCTAGTAATACGTATACTTTTAAAGATTTATCAAAATTTGGTGAGCCGAATCTCAGTAACTATGTGAATTCGGTTAGTTCCCAATAAGCCTCTTTAGTAATAAGTGGACTGTTCTGGATATAGAAATATTTTCACGAACTTTTCAAAATTTCTAGGCGAATTCAATGAGTTCCCAATGCGAAATGCTTGTAAGTGTGTGCTATTCAATATGTAGCAACATTTAAGTAACGGAATCTAAGTATCATGGTTAATTCGATAGGATTCCAATAGGATTCGCATGTATAAGCTTGATATTCAAGGTAGAGCAACGTTTTAACGAACTGAAACAGTATTTCTTTGTGAATTCAGTTAGTTCCCAGTAGCAGGCTCTTATAATATGTGCACTTTTAAAGATGTATCAAAATTTGGTAACCAAAATCTCAGTAAAATTGTGAATACAATTAGATCCCAATAAGCCGCAGTAGTAATAAGTGGAATGTTCGGGATATAGAAAAATTTTAACGAATGGAATCAAAATTTCTAGGCGAATTCAGTGAGTTCCCAATGGGACATGCTTGTATGAGTGTGCTTTTCAATATATAGCAACATTTTAAGGAACGGAATCTAAGTATCATGTTGAATTCAGTAGGTTCCCAATAGGATTCGCATGTAATAAGCTTGTTATTCAAGATAGAGCAACGTTCTAACGAATTGAAACACTGTATCGTTGTGAATTCAGTTAGTTCTCAGTAGGAGGCTCTTGTAATATGTGTACTTTTAAAGAGTTTTCAAAATTTGGTGAGCCCAATCTCAGTAACTGGTGAATTCAGTTAATTCCCAATAGGCCGCAGAGGTAATAAGTGGACAGTTCGGGATATAGAAAAATTTTCACGAATTGAATCACAATTTCTAGGCGAATTCAGTGAGTTCCCAGTGGGACTTGCATGTATGAGTGTGCTTTTCAATATATAGCAACATTTTAAGGAACGGAATCTAAGTATCATGGTGAATTCAGTAGGTTCCCAATAGGATTCGCATATAATAAGCTTGATATTCAAGATAGAGGAACATTTTAACGGACTGAAACACAGTTTCTTTGTGAATTCAGTTAGTTCCCAGAAGGAAGCTCTAGTAATATGTATACTTTTAAAGATTTATCAAAATTTGGTTATCCGAAACTCAGGAACTTGGTGAATTCGGATAGTTCCCAATAGGCCTCAGTAGTAATAAGTGGACTGTTCTGGATATAGAAAATTTTTCACGAATTGTTCAAAATTTCTAGGCGAATTCAGTGAGTTCCCAATGCGACATGCTTGTAAGTGTGTGCTATTCAATATGTAGCAAAATTTAAGGAACGGAATCTAAGTATCATGGTGAATTCGGTAGGTTCCCAATAGGATTCGCATGTATAAGCTTGATATTCAAGGTAGAGCAACGTTTTAACGAACTGAAACAGTATTTCTTTGTGAATTCAGTTAGTTCCCAGTAGCAGGCTCTTATAATATGTGTACTTTTAAAGATGTATCAAAATTTGGTAACCAAAATCTCAGTAAAATTGTGAATACAATTAGATCCCAATAAGCCGCAGTAGTAATAAGTGGACTGTTCGGGATATAGAAAAATTTTAACGAATGGAATCAAAATTTCTAGGCGAATTCAGTGAGTTCCCAATGGGACATGCTTGTATGAGTGTGCTTTTCAATATATAGCAACATTTTACGGAACGGAATCTAAGATTCATGGTGAATTCAGTAGGTTCCCAATAGGATTCGCATATAATAAGCTTGTTATTCAAGATGGAGCAACGTTTTAAGGAACTGAAACACTGTTTCTTCGTGAATTCAGTTAGTTCCCAGAAGCAGGATCTTGTAATATGTGTACTTTTAAAGATTTATCATAATTTGGTGAGCTGAATCTCAATAACTTGGTGAATTCAGTTAGTTCCCAATAGGACGCAGTAGTAATAAGTGGACTCTTCGGGATATAGAAAAATTTTCACGAATGGAATCTAAATTTCTAGGCGAAATCAGTGAGTTCTCAATGGGACATGCTTGTACTAGTGTGCTCTCCATATATAGCAACGTTTTATGGATCGGATTTTAAGTATCATGGTGAATTCATTAGGTTCCCAATAGGGTTTGCATGTAATAAGCTTGTTATTCAAGATAGAGCAACGTTTTAACGAACTGAAACACTGTTTCTTTGTGAATTCAGTCAGTTCCCAGTAGCAGGCTCTTGTAATTGTATACTTTTAATGATTTATCAATATTGGTGAGTCAAATCTCAGTAACTTGGTGAATTAAGTTAATTCCCTATAGGCCGCAGTAGTAATAAGTGGACTGTTCGGGATATAGAAAAATTTTCACGAATTGATCAAAATTTCTAGGTGAATTCAGTGAGTTCCCAATGGGCCATGCTTGTATGAGTGTGCTTTTCAATATATAGCAACATTTTAAGGAACGGAATGTAAGAATCATGGTGAATTCAGTAGGTTCCCAATAGGATTCGCATATCATAAGTTTTTTATTCAAGATAGAGCAACGTTTTAACGAACTGAAACACAGTTTATTTCTGAATTCAGTTAGTTCCCAGTAGGAAGTTCTAGTAATATATATACTTTTAAGTTTTATCAAAATTTGGTGAGCCGAATCTCAGTAACTAAGTGAATTCGGTTAGTTCCCAATAGGCCTCAGTAGTAATAAGTGGACTCTTCGGGATATAGAAAAATTGTCACAATTGGAATCAAAATTTCTAGGGGAATTCAGTGAGTTCCAAATGGTAAATGCTTGTATGAGTGTGATTTTCAATATATAGCAACATTTAAGGAACGGAATCTAAGTATCATGGAGAATTCAATAGGTTCCCAAGAGGATTCGCATATCATTAGCTTGATATTCAAGATAGAGAAAAGTTTTAACGAACTGAAACGCAGTTTCTTTGTGACTTCAGTTAGTTCCCAGTAGGAAGCTCTAGTAATATGTATACTTTTAAAGATTTATCAAAATTTGGTGAGCCGAATCTCTGTAACTAAGTGAATTCGGTTAGTTCCCAATAGGCCTCAGTAGTAATAAGTGGACTCTTCGGGCATAGAAAAATTGTCACAATTGGAATCAAAATTTCTAGGGGAATTCAGTGAGTTCCCAATGGTAAATGCTTGTATGAGTGTGATTTTCAATATATAGCAACATTTAAGGAACGGAATCTAAGTATCATGGTGAATTCAGTAGATTCCCAATAGGATTCGCATGTATAAGCTTGATATTCAAGGTAGAGCAACGTTTTAACGAACTGAAACAGTATTTCTTTGTGAATTCAGTTAGTTCCCAGAGGCAGGCTCTTGTAATAAGTGTACTTTTAAGGATTTATCAAAATTTGGTGAGCCGAATCTCAGTAACTTGGTGAATTCAGTTAGTTCCCAATAGGCCTCATTACTAATAAGTGGACTGTTCGGGATATAGAAAAATATTTACGAATGGAATCAAAATTTCTAGGCGAATTCAGTGAGTTCCCAATGGGACATGCTTGTATGAGTGTGCTTTTCAATATATATAGCAACATTTTAAGGAACGGAATCTAAGTATCATGGTGAATTCAGTAGGTTCCCAATAGGATTCGCATGTAATAATCTTGTTATTCAAGATGGAGCAACGTTTTAAGGACCTGAAACACTGTTTCTTTGTGAATTCATTTAGTTCCCAGTAGCAGGCTCTTATAATATGTGTATATATAAAGATTTATCAAAATTTGGTAACCCGAATCTCAGTAACTTTGTGAATACAATTAGATCCCAATAAGATGCAGTAGTAATTACTGGACTGATCGGGATATAGAAACATTTTCACGAATGGAATCAAAATTTCTAGGCGAATTCAGTGAGTTCCCAATGGGACATGCTTGTATGAGTGTGCTTTTCAATATATAGCAACATTTTAAAGAACGGAATTTAAGTATCATGGTGAATTCAGTAGGTTCCCAATAGGATTTGCATGTAATAAGCTTGTTATTCAAAATAGAGCAATGTTTTAACGAACTGAAACACTGTTTCTTTGTGAATTTAATCAGTTCCCAGTAGCAGGCTCTTGTAATATGTGTACTTTTAAAGATTTATCAAAATTTTGTGAGCCCATCTCAATAACTTGGTGAATTCATTTAATTCCCAATAGACCCCAGTAGTAATAAGTTGACTGTTCAGGAATAGAAACATTTTCAAGAATTGTATCAAAATTTCTAGGCGAATTCAGTGAACTCCCAATGGGACATGCTTGTATGAGTGTGTTTTTCAATATATAGCAACATTTTAAGGAACGGAATCTAAGTATCATTGTGAATTCAATAGGTTCCCAATAGGATTCACAAGTAATAAGCTTGTTATTCAAGATAGAGCAACGTTTTAACGAACTGAAACACTGTTTCTTTGTGAATTCAGTTAGTTCCCATTAGCAGGCTCTTGTAATATGTGTACTTTTAAAGATTTATCAAAATTTGGTGAGCCAATCTCTGTAACTTTGTGAATTCACTTAGTTCCCAATAGGCCGCAGTAGTAATAAGTGGATTGTTCGGGATATAGAAAATTTTTCACGAATGGAATCAAAATTTGTAGGCGAATTCAGTGACTTCCCAATGGGACATGCTTGTATGAGTGTGCTTTCAATACATAGCAACATTTAAGGAACGGATTTTAAGTATCATGTTGAAATCAGTAGGTTCCCATTAGGATTCGCATGTAATAAGCTTGTTATTCAAGAAAGAGCAATGTTTTAACGAACTGAAACACTGTTTCCATGTGAATTCAGTTAGTTCCCAGTTGCAGACTCTTGTAATTGTGTGCTTTTAATGATTTATCAAAATTTGCTCAGCCGAATCTCAGTAACTTGCTGAATTCGGTTAGTTCCCAATAGGCCGCAGTAGTAATAAGTGGACTGTTCGGGATATAGAAAAATTTTCACGAATGGAATCAAAATTTCTAGGCGAATTCAGTGAGTTCCCAATGGGACATGCTTGGACTAGTGTGCTTTTCAATATACAGCAACATTTTGAGGAACGGAATTTAAGTATCATGGTGAATTCATTAGGTTTCCAATAGGATTTGCATGTAATAAGCTGTTATTCAAGATAGAGCAACGTTTTAACGAACTGAAACACTGTTTCTTTGTGAATTCAGTCAGTTCCTAGTAGCAGGCTCTTGTAATTGTATACTTTTAAAGATTTATCAATATTGGTGAGCCCAATCTCAGTAACTTGGTGAATTCAGTTAATTCCCAATAGGCCGCAGAGGTAATAAGTGGACAGTTCGGGATATAGAAAAATTTTCACGAATTGAATCACAATTTCTAGGCGAATTCAGTGAGTTCCCAGTGGGACTTGCTTGTATGAGTGTGCTTTTCAATATATAGCAACATTTTAAGGAACGGAATCTAAGTATCATGGTGAATTCAGTAGGTTCCCAATAGGATTCGCATATAATAAGCTTGTTATTCAAGATAGAGGAACATTTTAACGGACTGAAACACAGTTTCTTTGTGAATTCAGTTAGTTCCCAGTAGGAAGCTCTAGTAATATGTATACTTTTAAAGATTTATCAAAATTTGGTTATCCGAAACTCAGGAACTTGGTGAATTCGGTTAGTTCCCAATAGGCCTCAGTAGTAATAAGTGGACTGTTCTGGATATAGAAAATTTTTCACGAATTGTTCAAAATTTCTAGGCGAATTCAGTGAGTTCCCATGCGACATGCTTGTAAGTGTGTGCTATTCAATATGTTGCAAAATTTAAGGAACGGAATCTAAGTATCATGGTGAATTCGGTAGGTTCCCAATAGGATTCGCATGTATAAGCTTGATATTCAAGGTAGAGCAACGTTTTAACGAACTGAAACAGTATTTCTTTGTGAATTCAGTTAGTTCCCAGTAGCAGGCTCTTATAATATGTGTACTTTTAAAGATGTATCAAAATTTGGTAACCAAAATCTCAGTAAAATTGTGAATACAATTAGATCCCAATAAGCCGCAGTAGTAATAAGTGGACTGTTCGGGATATAGAAAAATTTTAACGAATGGAATCAAAATTTCTAGGCGAATTCAGTGAGTACCCAATGGGACATACTTGTATGAGTGTGCTTTTCAATATATAGCAACATTTTACGGAACGGAATCTAAGATTCATGGTGAATTCAGTAGGTTCCCAATAGGATTCGCATATAATAAGCTTGTTATTCAAGATGGAGCAACGTTTTAAGGAACTGAAACACTGTTTCTTCGTGAATTCAGTTAGTTCCCAGAAGCAGGATCTTGTAATATGTGTACTTTTAAAGATTTATCATAATTTGGTGAGCTGAATCTCAATAACTTGGTGAATTCAGTTAGTTCCCAATAGGACGCAGTAGTAATAAGTGGACTGTTCGGGATATAGAAAAATTTTCACGAATGGAATCTAAATTTCTAGGCGAAATCAGTGAGTTCCCAATGGGACATGCTTGTACTAGTGTGCTCTCCATATATAGCAACGTTTTATCGATCGGATTTTAAGTATCATGGTGAATTCATTAGGTTCCCAATAGGGTTTGCATGTAATAAGCTTGTTATTCAAGATAGAGCAACGTTTTATCGAACTGAAACACTGTTTCTTTGTGAATTCAGTCAGTTCCCAGTAGCAGGCTCTTGTAATTGTATACTTTTAATGATTTATCAATATTGGTGAGTCAAATCTCAGTAACTTGTTGAATTAAGTTAATTCCCTATAGGCCGCAGTAGTAATAAGTAGACTGTTCGGGATATAGAAAAATTTTCACGAATTGATCAAAATTTCTAGGTGAATTCAGTGAGTTCCCAATGGGCCATGCTTGTATGAGTGTGCTTTTCAATATATAGCAACATTTTAAGGAACGGAATATAAGAATCATGGTGAATTCAGTAGGTTCCCAATAGGATTCGCATATCATAAGTTTGTTATTCAAGATAGAGCAACGTTTTAACGAACTGAAACACAGTTTATTTCTGAATTCAGTTAGTTCCCAGTAGGAAGTTCTAGTAATATATATACTTTTAAGTTTTATCAAAATTTGGTGAGCCGAATCTCAGTAACTAAGTGAATTCGGTTAGTTCCCAATAGGCCTCAGTAGTAATAAGTGGACTCTTCGGGATATAGAAAAATTGTCACAATTGGAATCAAAATTTCTAGGGGAATTCAGTGAGTTCCCAATGGTAAATGCTTGTATGAGTGTGATTTTCAATATATAGCAACATTTAAGGAACGGAATCTAAGTATCATGGAGAATTCAGTAGGTTCCCAAGAGGATTCGCATATCATTAGCTTGATATTCAAGATAGAGAAAAGTTTTAACGAACTGAAACGCAGTTTCTTTGTGACTTCAGTTAGTTCCCAGTAGGAAGCTCTAGTAATATGTATACTTTTAAAGATTTATCAAAATTTGGTGAGCCGAAACTCTGTAACTAAGTGAATTCGGTTAGTTCCCAATAGGCCTCAGTAGTAATAAGTGGACTCTTCGGGCATAGAAAAATTGTCACAATTGGAATCAAAATTTCTAGGGGAATTCAGTGAGTTCCCAATGGTAAATGCTTGTATGAGTGTGATTTTCAATATATAGCAACATTTAAGGAACGGAATCTAAGTATCATGGTGAATTCAGTAGATTCCCAATAGGATTCGCATGTATAAGCTTGATATTCAAGGTAGAGCAACGTTTTAACGAACTGAAACAGTATTTCTTTGTGAATTCAGTTAGTTCCCAGAGGCAGGCTCTTGTAATAAGTGTACTTTTAAGGATTTATCAAAATTTGGTGAGCCGAATCTCAGTAACTTGGTGAATTCAGTTAGTTCCCAATAGGCCTCATTACTAATAAGTGGACTGTTCGGGATATAGAAAAATATTTACGAATGGAATCAAAATTTCTAGGCGAATTCAGTGAGTTCCCAATGGGACATGCTTGTATGAGTGTGCTTTTCAATATATATAGCAACATTTTAAGGAACGGAATCTAAGTATCATGGTGAATTCAGTAGGTTCCCAATAGGATTCGCATGTAATAATCATGTTATTCAAGATGGAGCAACGTTTTAAGGACCTGAAACACTGTTTCTTTGTGAATTCAGTTAGTTCCCAGTAGCAGGCTCTTATAATATGTGTATATATAAAGATTTATCAAAATTTGGTAACCCGAATCTCAGTAACTTTGTGAATACAATTAGATCCCAATAAGATGCAGTAGTAATTACTGGACTGATCGGGATATAGAAACATTTTCACGAATGGAATCAAAATTTCTAGGCGAATTCAGTGAGTTCCCAATGGGACATGCTTGTATGAGTGTGCTTTTCAATATATAGCAACATTTAAAGAACGGAATTTAAGTATCATGGTGAATTCAGTAGGTTCCCAATAGGATTTGCATGTAATAAGCTTGTTATTCAAAATAGAGCAATGTTTTAACGAACTGAAACACTGTTTCTTTGTGAATTTAGTCAGTTCCCAGTAGCAGGCTCTTGTAATATGTGTACTTTTAAAGATTTATCAAAATTTTGTGAGCCCATCTCAATAACTTGGTGAATTCATTTAATTCCCAATAGACCCCAGTAGTAATAAGTTGACTGTTCAGGAATAGAAACATTATCAAGAATTGTATCAAAATTTCTAGGCGAATTCAGTGAACTCCCAATGGGACATGCTTGTATGAGTGTGTTTTTCAATATATAGCAACATTTTAAGGAACGGAATCTAAGTATCATTGTGAATTCAATAGGTTCCCAATAGGATTCACAAGTAATAAGCTTGTTATTCAAGATAGAGCAACGTTTTAACGAACTGAAACACTGTTTCTTTGTGAATTCAGTTAGTTCCCATTAGCAGGCTCTTGTAATATGTGTACTTTTAAAGATTTATCAAAATTTGGTGAGCCAATCTCAGTAACTTTGTGAATTCACTTAGTTCCCAATAGGCCGCAGTAGTAATAAGTGGATTGTTCGGGATATAGAAAATTTTTCACGAATGGAATCAAAATTTGTAGGCGAATTCAGTGACTTCCCAATGGGACATGCTTGTATGAGTGTGCTTTCAATACATAGCAACATTTAAGGAACGGATTTTAAGTATCATGTTGAAATCAGTAGGTTCCCATTAGGATTCGCATGTAATAAGCTTGTTATTCAAGAAAGAGCAACGTTTTAACGAACTGAAACACTGTTTCCATGTGAATTCAGTTAGTTCCCAGTTGCAGACTCTTGTAATTGTGTGCTTTTAATGATTTATCAAAATTTGCTCAGCCGAATCTCAGTAACTTGCTGAATTCGGTTAGTTCCCAATAGGCCGCAGTAGTAATAAGTGGACTGTTCGGGATATAGAAAAATTTTCACGAATGGAATCAAAATTTCTAGGCGAATTCAGTGAGTTCCCAATGGGACATGCTTGGACTAGTGTGCTTTTCAATATACAGCAACATTTTGAGGAACGGAATTTAAGTATCATGGTGAATTCATTAGGTTCCCAATAGGATTTGCATGTAATAAGCTGTTATTCAAGATAGAGCAACGTTTTAACGAACTGAAACACTGTTTCTTTGTGAATTCAGTCAGTTCCTAGTAGCAGGCTCTTGTAATTGTATACTTTTAAAGATTTATCAATATTGGTGAGCCCAATCTCAGTAACTTGGTGAATTCAGTTAATTCCCAATAGGCCGCAGTAGTAATAAGTGGACTCTTTGGGATATAGAAAAATTTTGAGGAATGGAATCAAAATTTCTAGGCGAATTCAGGGAGTTCCCAATGGGACTTGCTTGTATTAGTGTATTTTTCAATATATAGCAACATTTTAAGGAACGGAATCTAAATATAATGGTGAATTCAATACGTTCCCATTAGGATTCACAAGTAATAAGTTTGCTATTCAAGAAAGAGCAACGTTTTAACGAAATGAAACACAGTTTCTTTGTGAATTCAGTTAGTTCCCAGTAGAACGCTCTTGTGATATGTGTACTTTTAAAGATTTATCAAAATTTCGTGATCGGAATCTCAGTAACTTGGTTAATTCGGTTTGTTCCCAACAGGCCGCAGTAGTAATAAGTGGACTGTTCGAGATAGAAAATTTTCATGAATGGAATCAAAATATCTAGGCGAATTCAATGAGTTCCCAATGGGACATGATTGTATGAGTGTGCTTTTCAATATATAGCAACATTTTACGGAACAGAATCTAAGTATCATGGTGAATACAATAGGTTCCAAATAGGATTTGCATGTAATAAGCTTGTTATTCAAGATAGAGCAAAGTTTTAAAGAACTGAAACACTGTTTCTTTGTGAATTCAGTCAGTTCCCAGTAGCAGACTCTTGTAATTGTGTGCTTTTAAAGATTTATCAAAATTTGGTGATCCGAATCTCAGTAACTTGTTTAATTCCGTAAGTTCCCAATAGTCCTCAGTAGTAATAAGTGGACTCTTCGGGATATAGAAAAATTTTCACGAATGGAATCAAAATTTCTTGGGGAATTCAGTGAGTTCCCAATGGGACATGCTTGTATGAGTGTGATTTTCAATATATAGCAACATTTTAACGAACGGAATCTAAGTATCTTGGTGAATACAGTAGGTTCCCAATAGGAATCGCATGTATAAGCTTGTTATTCAAGGTAGAGCAACGTTTTCACGAACTGAAACACTCTATCTTTGTGATTCAGTTAGTTCCCAGTAGCAGGCTCTTATAATATGTGTACTTTTAAAGATTTATGAAAATTTGGTGAGCCGAATCTCAGTAACTTTGTGAATAAAATTAGATCCCAATAATCCGCAGTAGTATTTAGTGGACTGTTCGGGATATAGGAAAATTTTCACGAATGGAATCAAAATTTCTAGGCATATTCAGTGAGTTCCCAATGGGATATGCTTGAATGAGTGTGCTTTACAATATATAGCAACATTTTAAGGACGGAATCTAAGTATCATGGTGAATTCAGTGGGTGCCCAATAGGATTCGCATGTAATAAGATTGTTATTCAAGATAGAGCAACATTTTAACGTACTGAAACACTGTTTCTTTGTGAATTCAGTCAGTTCCCAGTAGCAGACTCTTGTAATTGTGTGCTTTTAAAGATTTATCAAAATTTGGTGATCTGAATCTCAGTAACTTGGTTAAATCCGTAAGTTCCCAATAGTCCTCAGTAGTAATAAGTGGACTCTTCGGGATATAGAAAAATTTTCACGAATGGAATCAAAGTTAATTGGGGAATTCAGTGAGTTCCCAATGGGAAATGCTTGTATGAGTATGATTTTCAATATATAGCAACAATTTAATGAACGGAATCTAAGTATCTTGGTGAATACAGTAGGTTCCCAATAGGATTCGCATGTATAAGCTTGTTATTCAAGGTAGAGCAACGTTTTCATGAACTGAAACACTCTTTCTTTGTGAATTCAGTTAGTTCCCAGTAGCAGGCTCTTATAATATGTTTACTTTTAAGGATTTATGAAAATTTAGTGAGCCGAATCTCAGTAACTTTGTGAATAAAATTAGATCCCAATAATCCGCAGTAGTATTTAGTGGACTGTTCGGGATATAGGAATATTTCACGAATGGAATCAAAATTTCTAGGCAAATTTAGTGAGTTCCCAATGGGACATGCTTGAATGAGTGTGCTTTTCAATATATAGCAACATTTTAAGAAACGGAATCTAAGCATCATGGTGAATTCAGTGGGTGCCCAATAGGATTCGCATGTAATAAGCTTGTTATTCAAGATAGAGCAACGTTCTAACGAACTGAAACACTGTATCTTTGTGAATTCTGTTAGTTCCCAGTAGCAGGCTCTTGTAATATGTGTACTTTTAAAGATTTATCAAAATTTGGTGAGCCGGATCTCAGTAACTTGGTGAATTCGGTTAGTTTCCAACAGGCCGCAGTAGTAATAAGTGGACTGTTCGGGATATAGAAAAATTTTCACGAATGGAATAAAAATTTCTAGGCGAAATCATTGAGTTCCCAATGGGACATGATTGTACTAGTGTGCTTTTCAATATAGAGCAACATTTTATGGTATGGAATCTAAGTATCATGCTGAATACAGTAGGTTCCCAATAGTATTCACATGTAATAAGCTTGTTATTCAAGATAGAGCAACGTTTTAACGAACTGAAACACTGTTTCTTTGTGAATTCAGTTAGTTCCCAGTAGCAGGATCTTGTAATATGTGTACTTTTAAAGATTTATCAAAATTTGGTGAGCTGAATCTCAGTAACTTGGTGAATTCAGTTAGTTCCCAATAGGACGCAGTAGTAATAAGTGGACTGTTCGGGATATAGAAAAATTTTCACGAATGGAATCTAAATTTCTAGGCGAAATCAGTGAGTTCCCAATGGGACATGCTTGTATGAGTGTGATTTTCAATATATAGCAACATTTTAACGAACGGAATCTAAGTATCTTGGTGAATACAGTAGGTTCCCAATAGGATTCTCATGTATAAGCTTGTTATTCAAGGTAGAGCAACGTTTTCACGAACTGAAACACTCTTTCTTTGTGATTCAGTTAGTTCCCAGTAGCAGGCTCTAATAATATGTGTACTTTTAAGGATTTATGAAAATTTGGTGAGCCGAATCTCAGTAACTTTGTGAATAAAATTAGATCTCAATAATCCGCAGTAGTATTTAGTGGACTGTTCGGGATATAGGAAAATTTTCACGAATGGAATCAAAATTTCTAGGCATATTCAGTGAGTTCCCAATGGGATATGCTTGAATGAGTGTGCTTTACAATATATAGCAACATTTTAAGGAACGGAATCTAAGTATCATGGTGAATTCAGTGGGTGCCCAATAGGATTCGCATGTAATAAGATTGTTATTCAAGATAGAGCAACATTTTAACGTACTGAAACACTGTTTCTTTGTGAATTCAGTCAGTTCCCAGTAGCAGACTCTTGTAATTGTGTGCTTTTAAAGATTTATCAAAATTTGGTGATCCGAATCTCAGTAACTTGGTTAATTCCGTAAGTTCCCAATAGTCCTCAGTAGTAATAAGTGGACTCTTCGGGATATAGAAAAATTTTCACGAATGGAATCAAAATTAATTGGGGAATTCAGTGATTTCCCAATGGGAAATGCTTGTATGAGTATGATTTTCAATATATAGCAACAATTTAACGAACGGAATCTAAGTATCTTGGTGAATACAGTAGGTTCCCAATAGGATTCGCATGTATAAGCTTGTTATTCAAGGTAGAGCAACGTTTTCATGAACTGAAACACTCTTTCTTTGTGAATTCAGTTAGTTCCCAGTAGCAGGCTCTTATAATATGTTTACTTTTAAGGATTTATGAAAATTTAGTGAGCCGAATCTCAGTAACTTTGTGAATAAAATTAGATCCCAATAATCCGCAGTAGTATTTAGTGGACTGTTCGGGATATAGGAAAATTTTCACGAATGGAATCAAAATTTCTAGGCAAATTCAGTGAGTTCCCAATGGGACATGCTTGAATGAGTGTGCTTTTCAATATATAGCAACATTTTAAGAAACGGAATCTAAGCATCATGGTGAATTCAGTGGGTGCCCAATAGGATTCGCATGTAATAAGCTTGTTATTCAAGATAGAGCAACGTTCTAACGAACTGAAACACTGTATCTTTGTGAATTCTGTTAGTTCCCAGTAGCAGGCTCTTGTAATATGTGTACTTTTAAAGATTTATCAAAATTTGGTGAGCCGGATCTCAGTAACTTGGTGAATTCGGTTAGTTTCCAACAGGCCGCAGTAGTAATAAGTGGACTGTTCGGGATATAGAAAAATTTTCACGAATGGAATAAAAATTTCTAGGCGAAATCATTGAGTTCCCAATGGGACATGATTGTACTAGTGTGCTTTTCAATATAGAGCAACATTTTATGGTATGGAATCTAAGTATCATGCTGAATACAGTAGGTTCCCAATAGTATTCACATGTAATAAACTTGTTATTCAAGATAGAGCAACGTTTTAACGAACTGAAACACTGTTTCTTTGTGAATTCAGTCAGTTCCCAGTAGCAGGATCTTGTAATATGTGTACTTTTAAAGATTTATCAAAATTTGGTGAGCTGAATCTCAGTAACTTGGTGAATTCAGTTAGTTCCCAATAGGATGCAGTAGTAATAAGTGGACTGTTCGGGATATAGAAAAATTTTCACGAATAGAATCTAAATTTCTAGGCGAAATCAGTGAGTTCCCAATGGGACATGCTTGTATGAGTATGATTTTCAATATATAGCAACAATTTAACGAACGGAATCTAAGTATCTTGGTGAATACAGTAGGTTCCCAATAGGATTCGCATGTATAAGCTTGTTATTCAAGGTAGAGCAACGTTTTCATGAACTGAAACACTCTTTCTTTGTGAATTCAGTTAGTTCCCAGTAGCAGGCTCTTATAATATGTTTACTTTTAAGGATTTATGAAAATTTAGTGAGCCGAATCTCAGTAACTTTGTGAATAAAATTAGATCCCAATAATCCGCAGTAGTATTTAGTGGACTGTTCGGGATATAGGAAAATTTTCACGAATGGAATCAATATTTCTAGGCAAATTCAGTGAGTTCCCAATGGGACATGCTTGAATGAGTGTGCATTTCAATATATAGCAACATTTTAAGGAACGGAATCTAAGCATCATGGTGAATTCAGTGGGTGCCCAATAGGATTCGCATGTAATAAGCTTGTTATTCAAGATAGAGCAACGTTCTAACGAACTGAAACACTGTATCTTTTTGAATTCTGTTAGTTCCCAGTAGCAGGCTCTTGTAATATGTGTACTTTTAAAGATTTATCAAAATTTGGTGAGCCGGATCTCAGTAACTTGGTGAATTCGGTTAGTTTCCAACAGGCCGCAGTAGTAATAAGTGGACTGTTCGGGATATAGAAAAATTTTCACGAATGGAATAAAAATTTCTAGGCTAAATCATTGAGTTCCCAATGGGACATGATTGTACTAGTGTGCTTTTCAATATAGAGCAACATTTTATGGTATGGAATCTAAGTATCATGCTGAATACAGTAGGTTCCCAATAGTATTCACATGTAATAAGCTTGTTATTCAAGATAGAGCAACGTTTTAACGAACTGAAACACTGTTTCTTTGTGAATTCAGTTAGTTCCCAGTAGCAGGATCTTGTAATATGTGTACTTTTAAAGATTTATCAAAATTTGGTGAGCTGAATCTCAGTAACTTGGTGAATTCAGTTAGTTCACAATAGGACGCAGTAGTAATAAGTGGACTGTTCGGGATATAGAAAAATTTTCACGAATGGAATCTAAATTTCTAGGCAAATCAGTGAGTTCCCAATGGGACATGCTTGTACTAGTGTGCTTTTCCATATGTAGCAACGTTTTATGGAACGGAATCTAAGTATCTTGGTGAATACAGTAGGTTCCCAATAGGATTCTCATGTATAAGCTTGTTATTCAAGGTAGAGCAACGTTTTCACGAACTGAAACACTCTTTCTTTGTGATTCAGTTAGTTCCCAGTAGCAGGCTCTTATAATATGTGTACTTTTAAGGATTTATGAAAATTTGGTGAGCCGAATCTCAGTAACTTTGTGAATAAAATTAGATCTCAATAATCCGCAGTAGTATTTAGTGGACTGTTCGGGATATAGGAAAATTTTCACGAATGGAATCAAAATTTCTAGGCATATTCAGTGAGTTCCCAATCGGATATGCTTGAATGAGTGTGCTTTACAATATATAGCAACATTTTAAGGAACGGAATCTAAGTATCATGGTGAATTCAGTGGGTGCCCAATAGGATTCGCATGTAATAAGATTGTTATTCAAGATAGAGCAACATTTTAACGTACTGAAACACTGTTTCTTTGTGAATTCAGTTAGTTTCCAGTAGGAAGTTCTAGTAATATGTATACTTTTAAGTTTTATCAAAATTGGTTAACCCGAATCTCAGTAACTTTGTGAATACAATTAGATCCCAATAATCCGCAGTGGTATTTAGTGGACTGTTCGGGATATAGGAAAATTTTCACGAATGGAATCAAAATATCTAGGCAAATTCAGTGAGTTCCCAATGGGACATGCTTGAATGAGTGTGCTTTTCAATATATAGCAACATTTTAAGGAACGGAATCTAAGTATCATGGTGAATTCAGTGGGTGCCCAATAGGATTCGCATGTAATAAGCTTGTTATTCAAGATAGAGCAACGTTCTAATGAACTGAAACACTGTATCTTTGTGAATTCAGTTAGTTCCCAGTAGCAGGCTCTTGTAATATGTGTACTTTGAAAGATTTATCAAAATTTGGTGAGCCGGATCTCAGTAATTTCGTGAATTCGGTTAGTTTCCAACAGGCCGCAGTAGTAATAAGTGGACTGTTTGGGATATTGAAAAATTTTCATGAATGGAATAAAAATTTCCAGGCTAAATCGTTGAGTTCCCAATGGGACATGCTTGTACTAGTGTGCTTTTCAATATAGAGCAACATTTTATGGTATGGAATCTAAGTATCCTGCTGAATACAGTAGGTTCCCAATAGTATTCACATGTAATAAGCTTGTTATTCAAGATAGAGCAAAGTTTTAACGAACTGAAACACTGTTTCTTTGTGAATTCAGTTAGTTCCCAGGAGCAGGATCTTGTAATATGTGTACTTTTAAAGATTTATCAAAATTTGGTGAGCTGAATCTCAGTAACTTGGTGAATTCAGTTAGTTCCCAATAGGACGCAGTAGTAATAAGTGGACTGTTCGGGATATAGAAAAATTTTCACGAATGGAATCTAAATTTCTAGGCGAAATCAGTGAGTTCCCAATGGGACATGCTTGCACTAGTGTGCTTTTCCATATATAGCAACGTTTTATGGAACGGATATTAAGTATCATGGTGAATTCATTAGGTTCCCAATAGGATTTGCATGTAATAAGCTTGTTACTCAAGATAGAGTAACGTTTTAACGAACTGAAACACTGTTTCTTTGTGAATTCAGTCAGTTCCCAGTAGCAGGCTCTTGTAATTGTATACTTTTAATGATTTATCAATATTGGTGAGCCCAATCTCAGTAACTTGGTGAATTAAGTTAATTCCCCATAGGCCGTAGTAGTAATAAGTGGACTGTTCGGGATATAGAAAGTTTCATGAATTGAATCAAAATTTCTAGGTTAATTCAGTGAGTTCCCAATGGGCCATGCTTGTATGAGTGTGCTTTTCAATATATAGCAACATTTTAAGGAACGGAATGTAAGAATCATGGTGAATTCAATAGGTTACCAATGGGATTCGCATATCATAAGTTTGTTATTCAAGATAGAGCAACGTTTTAACGAACTGAAAAAGTTTATTTCTGAATTCAGTTAGTTCCCAGTAGGAAGTTCTAGTAATATATATACTTTTAAGTTTTATCAAAATTTGGTGAGCCAAATCTCAGTAACTAAGTGAATTCGGTTAGTTCCCAATAGGCCTCAGTAGTAATAAGTGGACTCTTCGGGATATAGAAAAATTGTCATGAATGGAATCAAAATTTCTAGGGGAATTCAGTGATTTCCCAGTGGGAAAAGCTTGTATGAGTGTGATTTTCAATATATAGCAACATTTAAGGTACATAATCTAAGTATCATGTTGAATTCAGTAGGTTCCCAATAGGATTCGCATGTATAAGCTTGATATTCAAGGTAGAGCAACGTTTTAACGAACTGAAACACTATTTCTTTGTAAATTCAGTTAGTTCCCAGAGGCAGGCTCTTGTAATATGTGTTCTTTTAAGGATTTATCAAAGTTTGGTGAGCCGAATCTCAGTAACTTGGTGAATTCAGTTAGTTCCCAATAGGCCTCACTAGTAATAAGTGGACTGTTTGGGATACAGAAAAATTTTTAGGAATGGAATCAAAATTTCTAGGCGAATTCAGTGAGTTCCGAATGGGACATGCTTGTATGAGTGTGCTTTTAAATATATATAGCAACATTTTAAGGAACGGAATCTAAGTATCATGGTGAATTCAGTAGGTTCCCAATAGGATTCGCATGTAATAATATTCTTATTCAAGATGGAGCAACGTCTTAAGGAACTGAAACACTGTTTCTTTGTGAATTCACTTAGTTCTCATAGCAGGCTCTTATAATATGTGTACTTTTAAAGATTTATCAAAATTTGGTAACCTGAATCTCAGTAACTTTGTGAATACAATTAGATCCCAATAAGACGCAGTAGTAATTAGTCGACTGATCGGGATATAGAAACATTTTCACGAAAGGAATCAAAATTTCTAGGCGAATTCAGTGAGTTCCCAATGGTAAATGCTTGTATGAGTGTGATTTTCAATATATAGCAACATTTAAGGAACAGAATCTAAGTATCATGGTGAATTCAGTAGGTTCCCAATAGGATTCGCATATAATAAGCTTGATATTCAAGGTAGAGCAACGTTTTAACGAACTGAAACACTATTTCTTTGTGATCTCAGTTAGTTCCCAGAGGCAGGCTCTTGTAATAAGTGTACTTTTAAGGATTTATCAAAATTGGGTGAGCCGAATCTCAGTAACTTGGTGAATTATGTTAGTTCCCAATAGGCCTCATTAGTAATAAGTGGACTGTTCGGGATATAGAAAAATTTTTACTAATGGAATCAAAATTTCTAGGCGAATTCAGTGAGTTCCCAATGGGACATGCTTGTATGAGTGTGCTTTTCAATATATATAGCAACATTTTAAGGAACGGAATCTAAGTATCATGGTGAATTCAGTAGGTTCGCAATAGGATTCGCATGTAATAATATTCTTATTCAAGATGGAGCAACGTTTTAAGGAACTGAAACACTGTTTCTTTGTGAATTCACTTAGTTCCCAGTAGCAGGCTCTTATAATATGTGTACTTTTAAAGATTAATCAAAATTTGGTAACCCGAATCTCAGTAACTTTGTGAATACAATTAGATCCCAATAAGACGCAGTAGTAATTAGTAAACTGATCGGGATATAGAAACATTTTCACGAATGGAATCAAAATATCTAGGCGAATTCAGTGAGTTCCCAATGGGACATGCTTGTATGAGTGTGCTTTTTAATATATAGCAACATTTTAAAGAACAGAATTTAAGTATCATGGTGAATTCAGTAGGTTCCCAATAGGATTTGCATGTAATAAGCTTGTTATTCAAAATAGAGCAATGTTTTAACGAACTGAAACACTGTTTTTTTGTGAATTTAGTCATTTCCCAGTAGCAGGCTCCTGTAATATGTGTACTTTTAAAGATTTATCAAAATTTGTTTAGCCCAATCTCAATAACTTGGTGTATTCATTTAATTCCCAATAGACCGCAGTAGTAATAAGTTGACTGTTCAGGAATTGAAAATTTTTCACGAATTGAATCAAAATTTCTAGGCAAATTCAGTGAACTCCCAATGGGACATGCTTGTATGCGTGTGCTTTTCAATATATAGCAACATTTTACGGAACGGAATCTAAGTATCATGGTGAATACAGTAGGTTCCTAATAGGATTCACATGTAATAAGCTTGTTATTCAAGATAGAGCAACGTTTTAACGAACTGAAACACTGTTTCTTTGTGAATTCATTTAGTTCCCAGTAGCAGGCTCTTGTAATATGTGTACTTTTAAAGATTTAACAAAATTTGGTGAGCCGAATCTCAGTAACTTGGTGAATTCAGTTAGTTCCAATAGGCCGCAGTAGTAAAAAGTGGACTGTTCGGGATACAGAAAAGTTTTCACGAATGGAATCAAAATATCTAGGCGAATTCAATGAGTTCCCTAGGGGACATGCTTGTATGAGTCTGCTTTTCAATATATAGCAACATTTTAAGGAACGGAATTTAAGTGTCATGGTGAATTCAGTAGGTTCCCAATAGGATTTGCATGTAATAAGCTTGTTATTCAAGATAGAGCAACGTTTTAAAGAACTGAAACACTGTTTCTTTGTGAATTCAGTCAGTTCCCAGTAGCAGGCTCTTGTAATTGTGTGCTTTTAAGGATTTATCAAAATTTGGTGGGCCGAATCTCAGTAACTTGGTGAATTCAGTTAGTTCCCAATAGGCCGCAGTAGTAATAAGTGGACTCTTCGGGATATAGAAAAATTTTCACGAATGGAATCAAAATTTCTAGGCGAATTCAGTGAGTTCCCAAAGGGACATGCTTGTATGAGTGTGCCTTTCAATATATAGCAACGTTTTATGGAACGGATTTTAAGTATCATGGTGAATTCATTAGTTTCCCAATAGGATTTGCATGTAATAAGCTTGTGATTCAAGATAGAGCAACGTTTTAACGAACTGAAACACAGTTTCTTTGTGAATTCAGTCAGTTCCCAGTAGCAGGCTCTTGTAATTGTATACTTTTAATGATTTATCAATATTGGTGAGCCCAATCTCAGTAACTTGGTGAATTAAGTTAATTCCCCATAGGCCGCAGTAGTAATAAGTGGACTGTTCGGGATATAGAAAAATTTTCACGAATTGAATCAAAATTTCTAGGCATATTCAGTGAGTTCCCAATGGGATATGCTTGAATGAGTGTGCTTTACAATATATAGCAACATTTTAAGGAACGGAATCTAAGTATCATGGTGAATTCAGTGGGTGCCCAATAGGATTCGCATGTAATAAGATTGTTATTCAAGATAGAGCAACATTTTAACGTACTGAAACACTGTTTCTTTGTGAATTCAGTTAGTTTCCAGTAGGAAGTTCTAGTAATATGTATACTTTTAAGTTTTATCAAAATTGGTTAACCCGAATCTCAGTAACTTTGTGAATACAATTAGATCCCAATAATCCGCAGTGGTATTTAGTGGACTGTTCGGGATATAGGAAAATTTTCACGAATGGAATCAAAATATCTAGGCAAATTCAGTGAGTTCCCAATGGGACATGCTTGAATGAGTGTGCTTTTCAATATATAGCAACATTTTAAGGAACGGAATCTAAGTATCATGGTGAATTCAGTGGGTGCCCAATAGGATTCGCATGCAATAAGCTTGTTATTCAAGATAGAGCAACGTTCTAATGAACTGAAACACTGTATCTTTGTGAATTCAGTTAGTTCCCAGTAGCAGGCTCTTGTAATATGTGTACTTTTAAAGATTTATCAAAATTTGGTGAGCCGGATCTCAGTAATTTCGTGAATTCGGTTAGTTTCCAACAGGCCGCAGTAGTAATAAGTGGACTGTTTGGGATATTGAAAAATTTTCATGAATGGAATAAAAATTTCCAGGCTAAATCGTTGAGTTCCCAATGGGACATGCTTGTACTAGTGTGCTTTTCAATATAGAGCAACATTTTATGGTATGGAATCTAAGTATCCTGCTGAATACAGTAGGTTCCCAATAGTATTCACATGTAATAAGCTTGTTATTCAAGATAGAGCAAAGTTTTAACGAACTGAAACACTGTTTCTTTGTGAATTCAGTTAGTTCCCAGGAGCAGGATCTTGTAATATGTGTACTTTTAAAGATTTATCAAAATTTGGTGAGCTGAATCTCAGTAACTTGGTGAATTCAGTTAGTTCCCAATAGGACGCAGTAGTAATAAGTGGACTGTTCGGGATATAGAAAAATTTTCACGAATGGAATCTAAATTTCTAGGCGAAATCAGTGAGTTCCCAATGGGACATGCTTGCACTAGTGTGCTTTTCCATATATAGCAACGTTTTATGGAACGGATATTAAGTATCATGGTGAATTCATTAGGTTCCCAATAGGATTTGCATGTAATAAGCTTGTTACTCAAGATAGAGCAACGTTTTAACGAACTGAAACACTGTTTCTTTGTGAATTCAGTCAGTTCCCAGTAGCAGGCTCTTGTAATTGTATACTTTTAATGATTTATCAATATTGGTGAGCCCAATCTCAGTAACTTGGTGAATTAAGTTAATTCCCCATAGGCCATAGTAGTAATAAGTGGACTGTTCGGGATATAGAAAGTTTCATGAATTGAATCAAAATTTCTAGGTGAATTCAGTGAGTTCCCAATGGGCCATGCTTGTATGAGTGTGCTTTTCAATATATAGCAACATTTTAAGGAACGGAATGTAAGAATCATGGTGAATTCAATAGGTTACCAATGGGATTCGCATATCATAAGTTTGTTATTCAAGATAGAGCAACGTTTTAACGAACTGAAAAAGTTTATTTCTGAATTCAGTTAGTTCCCAGTAGGAAGTTCTAGTAATATATATACTTTTAAGTTTTATCAAAATTTGGTGAGCCAAATCTCAGTAACTAAGTGAATTCGGTTAGTTCCCAATAGGCCTCAGTAGTAATAAGTGGACTCTTCGGGATATAGAAAAATTGTCACGAATGGAATCAAAATTTCTAGGGGAATTCAGTGAGTTCCCAATGGGAAAAGCTTGTATGAGTGTGATTTTCAATATATAGCAACATTTAAGGTACATAATCTAAGTATCATGTTGAATTCAGTAGGTTCCCAATAGGATTCGCATGTATAAGCTTGATATTCAAGGTAGAGCAACGTTTTAACGAACTGAAACACTATTTCTTTGTGAATTCAGTTAGTTCCCAGAGGCAGGCTCTTGTAATATGTGTACTTTTAAGGATTTATCAAAGTTTGGTGAGCCGAATCTCAGTAACTTGGTGAATTCAGTTAGTTCCCAATAGGCCTCACTAGTAATAAGTGGACTGTTTGGGATACAGAAAAATTTTTAGGAATGGATTCAAAATTTCTAGGCGAATTCAGTGAGTTCCGAATGGGACATGCTTGTATGAGTGTGCTTTTAAATATATATAGCAACATTTTAAGGAACGGAATCTAAGTATCATGGTGAATTCAGTAGGATCCCAATAGGATTCGCATGTAATAATATTCTTATTCAAGATGGAGCAACGTCTTAAGGAACTGAAACACTGTTTCTTTGTGAATTCAGTTAGTTCCCATAGCAGGCTCTTATAATATGTGTACTTTTAAAGATTTATCAAAATTTGGTAACCTGAATCTCAGTAACTTTGTGAATACAATTAGATCCCAATAAGACGCAGTAGTAATTAGTCGACTGATCGGGATATAGAAACATTTTCACGAAAGGAATCAAAATTTCTAGGCGAATTCAGTGAGTTCCCAATGGTAAATGCTTGTATGAGTGTGATTTTCAATATATAGCAACATTTAAGGAACAGAATCTAAGTATCATGGTGAATTCAGTAGGTTCCCAATAGGATTCGCATATAATAAGCTTGATATTCAAGGTAGAGCAACGTTTTAACGAACTGAAACACTATTTCTTTGTGATCTCAGTTAGTTCCCAGAGGCAGGCTCTTGTAATAAGTGTACTTTTAAGGATTTATCAAAATTGGGTGAGCCGAATCTCAGTAACTTGGTGAATTATGTTAGTTCCCAATAGGCCTCATTAGTAATAAGTGGACTGTTCGGGATATAGAAAAATTTTTACTAATGGAATCAAAATTTCTAGGCGAATTCAGTGAGTTCCCAATGGGACATGCTTGTATGAGTGTGCTTTTCAATATATATAGCAACATTTTAAGGAACGGAATCTAAGTATCATGGTGAATTCAGTAGGTTCGCAATAGGATTCGCATGTAATAATATTCTTATTTAAGATGGAGCAACGTTTTAAGGAACTGAAACACTGTTTCTTTGTGAATTCACTTAGTTCCCAGTAGCAGGCTCTTATAATATGTGTACTTTTAAAGATTAATCAAAATTTGGTAACCCGAATCTCAGTAACTTTGTGAATACAATTAGATCCCAATAAGACGCAGTAGTAATTAGTAAACTGATCGGGATGTAGAAACATTTTCACGAATGGAATCAAAATATCTAGGCGAATTCAGTGAGTTCCCAATGGGACATGCTTGTATGAGTGTGCTTTTTAATATATAGCAACATTTTAAAGAACAGAATTTAAGTATCATGGTGAATTCAGTAGGTTCCCAATAGGATTTGCATGTAATAAGCTTGTTATTCAAAATAGAGCAATGTTTTAACGAACTGAAACACTGTTTTTTTGTGAATTTAGTCAGTTCCCAGTAGCAGGCTCCTGTAATATGTGTACTTTTAAAGATTTATCAAAATTTGTTTAGCCCAATCTCAATAACTTGGTGAATTCATTTAATTCCCAATAGACCGCAGTAGTAATAAGTTGACTGTTCAGGAATTGAAAATTTTTCACGAATTGAATCAAAATTTCTAGGCAAATTCAGTGAACTCCCAATGGGACATGCTTGTATGCGTGTGCTTTTCAATATATAGCAACATTTTACGGAACGGAATCTAAGTATCATGGTGAATACAGTAGGTTCCCAATAGGATTCACATGTAATAAGCTTGTTATTCAAGATAGAGCAACGTTTTAACGAACTGAAACACTGTTTCTTTGTGAATTCATTTAGTTCCCAGTAGCAGGCTCTTGTAATATGTGTACTTTTAAAGATTTAACAAAATTTGGTGAGCCGAATCTCAGTAACTTGGTGAATTCAGTTAGTTCCAATAGGCCGCAGTAGTAAAAAGTGGACTGTTCGGGATACAGAAAAGTTTTCACGAATGGAATCAAAATATCTAGGCGAATTCAATGAGTTCCCTAGGGGACATGCTTGTATGAGTGTGCTTTTCAATATATAGCAACATTTTAAGGAACGGAATTTAAGTGTCATGGTGAATTCAGTAGGTTCCCAATAGGATTTGCATGTAATAAGCTTGTTATTCAAGATAGAGCAACGTTTTAAAGAACTGAAACACTGTTTCTTTGTGAATTCAGTCAGTTCCCAGTAGCAGGCTCTTGTAATTGTGTGCTTTTAAGGATTTATCAAAATTTGGTGGGCCGAATCTCAGTAACTTGGTGAATTCAGTTAGTTCCCAATAGGCCGCAGTAGTAATAAGTGGACTCTTCGGGATATAGAAAAATTTTCACGAATGGAATCAAAATTTCTAGGCGAATTCAGTGAGTTCCCAAAGGGACATGCTTGTATGAGTGTGCCTTTCAATATATAGCAACGTTTTATGGAACGGATTTTAAGTATCATGGTGAATTCATTAGTTTCCCAATAGGATTTGCATGTAATAAGCTTGTGATTCAAGATAGAGCAACGTTTTAACGAACTGAAACACAGTTTCTTTGTGAATTCAGTCAGTTCCCAGTAGCAGGCTCTTGTAATTGTATACTTTTAATGATTTATCAATATTGGTGAGCCCAATCTCAGTAACTTGGTGAATTAAGTTAATTCCCCATAGGCCGCAGTAGTAATAAGTGGACTGTTCGGGATATAGAAAAATTTTCACGAATTGAATCAAAATTTCTAGGCGAATTCAGTGAGTTCCCAATGGGCCATGCTTGTATGAGTGTGCTTTTCAATATATAGCAACATTTTAAGGAACGGAATGTAAGAATCATGGTGAATTCAATAGGTTCCCAATAGGATTCGCATATCATAAGTTTGTTATTCAAGATAGAGCAACGTTTTAACGAACTGAAACACAGTTTATTTCTGAATTCAGTTAGTTCCCAGTAGGAAGTTCTAGTAATATGTATACTTTTAAGTTTTATCAAAATTTGGTGAGCCGAATCTCAGTAACTAAGTGAATTCGGTTAGTTCCCAATAGGCCCCAGTAGTAATAAGTGGACTCTTCGGGATATAGAAAAATTGTCACAAATGGAATCAAAATTTCTAGGGGAATTCAGTGAGTTCCCAATGGTAAATGCTTGTATGAGTGTGATTTTCAATATATAGCAACATTTAAGGAACGGAACTAAGTATCATGGTGAATTCAGTAGGTTCCCAAGAGGATTCGCATATAATAAGCTTGTTGTTCAAGATAGAGAAACGTTTTAACGAACTGAAACACAGTTTCTTTGTGAATTCAGTTAGTTCCCAGTAGTAAGCACTAGTAATATGTATACTTTTAAAGATTTATCAAAATTTGGTGAGCCGAATCTCAGTAACTAAGTGAATTCGGTTAGTTCCCAATAGGCCTCAGTAGTAATAAGTGGACCCTTCGGGATATAGAAAAATTGACACGAATGGAATCAAAATTTCTAGGGGAATTCAGTGAGTTCCCAATGGTAAATGCTTGTATGCGTGTGATTTTCAATATATAGCAACATTTAAGGATCGGAATCTAAGTTTCATGGTGAATTCAGTAGGTTCCCAATAGGATTCGCATATAAGCTTGATATTCAAGGTAGAGCAACGTTTGAACGAACTGAAACACTATTTCTTTGTGAATTCAGTTAGTTCCCAGAGGCAGGCTCTTGTAATAAGTGTACTTTTAAGGATTTATCAAAACTTGGTGAGCCGAATCTCAGTAACTTGGTGAATTACGTTAGTTCCCAATAGGCCTCATTAGTAATAAGTGGACTGTTCGGGATATAGAAAAATTTTCACGTATGGAATCAAAATTTCTAGGCGAATTCAGTGAGTTCCCAATGGGACATGATTGTATGAGTGTGCTTTTCGATATATAGCAACATTTTACGGAACTGAATCTAAGTATCATCGTGTATATAGTATGTTCCCTATAGGATTTGCATGAAATAAGCTTGTTATTCAAGATAGAGCAACGTTTTAAAGAACTGAAACACTGTTTCTTTGTGAATTCAGTCAGTTCCCAGTAGCAGGCTCTTGTAATTGTGTGCTTTTAAAGATTTATCAAAATTTGGTGGGCCGAATCTCAGTAACTTCGTGAATTCAGTTAGTTCCCAATAGGCCGCAGTAGTAATAAGTGGACTGTTCGGGATATAGAAAAATTTTCACGAATGGAATCAAAATTTCTAGGGGAATTCTGTGAGTTCCCAATGGGACATGCTTGTATGAGTGTGCCTTTCAAAATATAGCAACATTTCATTCAACGGAATGTAATAATCATGGTGAATTCAGTAGGTTCCCAATAGTATTCGCATGTAATAAGCTAGTTATTCAAGATAGAGCAACGTTCTAACGAACTGAAACACTGTATCTTTGTGTATTCAGTTAGTTCCCAGTAGCAGGCTCTTGTAATATGTGTACTTTTAAAGATTTATCAAAATTTGGTTAGCCGAATCTCAGTAACTTGGTGAATTCGGTTAGTTTCCGACAGGCCGCAGTAGTAAAAAGTGGACTGTTCGGGATATAGAAAAGTTTTCACGAATGGAATCAAAATTTCTAGGCGAATTCAATGAGTTCCCAAGGGGACATGCTTGTATGAGTGTGCTTTTCAATATATAGCAACATTTTAAGGAACGGAATTTAAGTATCATGGTGAATTCAGTAGGTTCCCAATAGGATTTGCATGTAATAAGCTTGTTGTTCAAAATTGAGCAACGTTTTAAGGAACTGAAACACTGTTTCTTTGTGAATTCAGTCAGTTCCCAGTAGAAGGCTTTTGTAATATGTGTACTTTTAAAGATTGATCAATATTTCCTGAGCCAAATCTGAGTAACATGGGGAATTCAGTTAATTCCCAATAGGCCGCAGTAGTAACAAGTGGACTGTTTGGAATATAGAAAAATTTTCACGATGGAATCAAAATTTCTAAACAAATTCAGTGAGTTTCCAATGGGACATGCTTGTATGAGTGTGTTTTTCAATATATAGCAATATTTACAGAACAGTATCTAAGTATCATGGTGTATATAGTAGTTTCCCTATAGGATTTGCATGAAATAAGCTTGTTATTCAAGATAGAGCAACGTATTAACGAACTGAAACACTGTTTCTTTGTAAATTCAGTTAGTTCCCAGTAGCAGGTTCTTGTAATATGTGTACTTTTAAAGATTTATCAAAATTTGGTTAGCCGAATCTCAGTAACTTGGTGAATTCGGTTAGTTTCCGACAGGCCGCAGCAGTAATAAGAGGAATGTTCGGGATATAGAAAAATTTTCACGAATGGAATCAAAATTTCTAGGCGAATTCAGTGAGTTCCCAATGGGACATGCTTCTATGAGTGTGCTTTTCAATATAGAGCAACATTTTATGGAACGGAATCTAAGTATCATGGTGAATACAGTAGGTTCCCAATAGGATTCACATGTAATAAGCTTGTTATTCAAGATAGAGCAAAGTTTTAAAGAACTGAAACACTATTTCTTTGTGAATTCATTCAGTTCCCAGTAGCAGGCTCTTGTAATTGTGTGCTTTTAAGGATTTTTCAAAATTTTCTGAGCTGAATCTCAGTAACTTGGTGAATTCAGTTATTTCCCAATAGGAATCATTAGTAATAAGTGGACTGTTCGGGATATAGAAAAATTTTCACGAATGGAATCAAAATTTCTAGGCGAATTCGGTTAGTTCCCAATGGACAGGCTTGTATAAGTGTGCTTTTCAATATATACCAACATTTTTAGGAACGGAATCTAAGTATCATGTTGAATTCAGTAGGTTCCCAATAGGATTCGCATGTATAAGCTTGATATTCAAGGTAGAGCAACGTTTTAACGAACTGAAACACTATTTCTTTGTGAATTCAGTTAGTTCCCAGAGGCAGGCTCTTGTAATATGTGTACTTTTAAGGATTTATCAATTTTATTGAGCCGAATCTCAGTAACTTGGTGAATTCAGTTAGTTCCCAATAGGCCTCATTAGTAATAAGTGGACTGTTTGGGATACAGAAAAATTTTCACGAATGGAATCAAAATTTCTAGGCGAATTCAGTGAGTTCCCAATAGGACATGCTTGTATGAGTGTGCTTTTCAATATATAGCAACATTTTAAAGAACGGAATTTAAGTATCATGGTGAATTCAGTAGGTTCCAATAGGATTTGCATGTAATAAGATTGATATTCATAATAGAGCAATGTTTTAACCAACTGAAACACTGTTTCTTTTTGAATTTAGTCAGTTCCCAGTAGCAGGCTCTTGTAATATGTGTACTTTTAAAGATTTATCAAAATTTGGTGAGCCCAATCTCAATAACTTGGTGAATTCATTTAATTCCCAATAGACCGCAGTAGGAATAAGTTGACTGTTCAGGAATAGAAAAATTTTCACGAATTGAATCAAAATTTCTAGGTAAATTCAGTGAACTCCCAATGGGACATGCTTGTATGAGTGTGCTTTTCAATATATAGCAACATTTTAAGGAACGAAATCTAAGATTCATGGTGAATTCAGTAGGTTCCCAATAGGATTCGCATATAATAAACTTGTTATTCAAGATAGAGCAACGTTTTCACGAACTGAAACACAGTTTCTTTGTGAATTCAGTTAGTTCCCAGTAGGAAGCTCTAGTAATACGTATACTTTTAAAGATTTATCAAAATTTGGTGAGCCAAATCTCAGTAACTAAGTGAATTCGGTTAGTTCCCAATAGGCCTCAGTAGCAATAAGTGGACTCTTCGGGATATAGAAAAATTTTCACTAATGGAATCAAAATTTCTAGGGGAATTCAGTGAGTTCCCAATGGGAAAAGCTTGTATGAGTGTGATTTTCAATATATAGCAACATTTAAGGAACGGAATCTAAGTTTCATGGTGAATTCAGTAGGTTCCCAATAGGATTCGCATGTATAAGCTTGATATTCAAGGTAGAGCAACGTTTTAACGAACTGAAACACTATTTCTTTGTGAATTCAGTTAGTTCCCAGAGGCAGGCTCTTGTAATATGTGTACTTTTAAGGATTTATCAATTTTATTGAGCCGAATCTCAGTAACTTGGTGAATTCAGTTAGTTCCCAATAGGCCTCATTAGTAATAAGTGGACTGTTTGGGATACAGAAAAATTTTCACGAATGGTATCAAAATTTCTAGGCGAATTCAGTGAGTTCCCAATAGGACATGCTTGTATGAGTGTGCTTTTCAATATATAGCAACATTTTAAAAAACGGAATTTAAGTATCATGGTGATTTAGTAGGTTCCAATAGGATTTGCATGTAATAAGATTGATATTCATAATAGAGCAATGTTTTAACCAACTGAAACACTGTTTCTTTTTGAATTTAGTCAGTTCCCAGTAGCAGGCTCTTGTAATATGTGTACTTTTAAAGATTTATCAAAATTTGGTGAGCCCAATCTCAATAACTTGGTGAATTCATTTAATTCCCAATAGACCGCAGTAGGAATAAGTTGACTGTTCAGGAATAGAAAAATTTTCACGAATTGAATCAAAATTTCTAGGTAAATTCAGTGAACTCCCAATGGGACATGCTTGTATGAGTGTGCTTTTCAATATATAGCAACATTTTAAGGAACGAAATCTAAGATTCATGGTGAATTCAGTAGGTTCCCAATAGGATTCGCATATAATAAACTTGTTATTCAAGATAGAGCAACGTTTTCACGAACTGAAACACAGTTTCTTTGTGAATTCAGTTAGTTCCCAGTAGGAAGCTCTAGTAATACGTATACTTTTAAAGATTTATCAAAATTTGGTGAGCCAAATCTCAGTAACCAAGTGAATTCGGTTAGTTCCCAATAGGCCTCAGTAGCAATAAGTGGACTCTTCGGGATATAGAAAAATTTTCACTAATGGAATCAAAATTTCTAGGGGAATTCAGTGAGTTCCCAAGGGAAAAGCTTGTATGAGTGTGATTTTCAATATATAGCAACATTTAAGGAACGGAATCTAAGTTTCATGGTGAATTCAGTAGGTTCCCAATAGGATTCGCATGTATAAGCTTGATATTCAAGGTAGAGCAACGTTTTAACAAACTGAAACATTATTTCTTTGTGAATTCAATTAGTTCCCAGTAGCAGGCTCTTGTAATTAGTGTACTTTTAAAGATTTATCAAAATTTGGTAACCCGAATCTCAGTAACTTTGTGAATAAAATTATATCCCAATAAGCCGCAGTAGTAATTAGTGGACTCTTTGGGATATAGAAAAATTTTCACGAATGGAATCAAAATTTCTAGGCGAATTCATTAAGTTCCCAATGGGACATGCTTGTATGAGTGTGCTTTTCAATATATAGCAACATTTTACGGAACGGAATCTAAGTATCATGGTGAATACAGTAGGTTCCCAATAGGATTCACATATAATAAGCTAGTTATTCAAGATAGAACAACGTTTTAACGAACTGAAACACTGTTTCTTTGTGAATTCATTTAGTTCCCAGTAGCAGGCTCTTGTAATATGTGTACTTTTAAAGATTTAACCAAATTAGGTGAGCCGAATCTCAGTAACTTGGTGAATTCAGTTAGTTCCAATAGGCCGCAGTAGTAATAAGTGGACTGTTCGTGATATAGAAAAATTTTCATGAATGGAATCAAAATTTCTAGGCGAATTCAGTGAGTTCTTAATGGGACATGCTTGTATGAGTGTGCTTTTCAATATATAGCAACATTTTAAGGAACGGAATGTAAATATCATGGTGAAACCTGTAGGTTCCCATTACGATTCGCATGTATAGGATTGTCATTCAAGATAGAGCAACGTTTTAACGAACTGAAACACTGCTTCTTTGTGAATTCAGTTAGTTCCCAGTAGAAGGCTCTTGTAATATGTGCAATTTTAAAGATTTATCAAAATTTGGTGAGCCGATTCTCAGTAACTTTGTGAATTCACTTAGTTCCCAATAGGCCGCAGTTGTAATAATTGGACTGTTCGGGATATAGAAAAATTTTCACGAATGGAATCAAAACTTCTAGGCGAATTCAGTCAGTTCCCAAAGGGACATATTTGTATGAGTGTGCTTTTCAATACATAGCATTTTTACGGAGCGGAATCTACGTATCATGTTGAATTCAATAGGTTCTCAATAGAATTCGCCTGTAAAAAGCATGTTTTTCAAGGTAGAGCAACGTTTTAACGAACTGAAACACTGTTTCTTCGTGAATTCAGTTAGTTCGCAGTAGCAGCCTCTTGTAATTGTGTGCTTTAAAAGACTTATCAAAATTTGGTGAGATGAATCTCAGTAACTTTGTGATTTCGGTTAGTTCCACATAGCCCCAGTAGTAATAAGTGGACTGTTCAAGATATAGAAAAATTTTCACGAATGGAATCAAAATTTCAAGGCGAATTCAGTGAATTCCCAATGGGACATTCTTGTATCAGTGTGCTTTTCAATGTATAGCAACATTTTAAGGAACGGAATGTAAGTATCATGGTGAATTCAGTAGGCTCAAAATAGGATTCGGTTATATTACGCTTGTTATTCAAGATAGAGCATCGTTTTAACGAACTGAAACACTGTTTCTTTGTGAATTAAGTTAGTTCCCACTAGCAGGCTCTTTTCATATGTGTACTTTTAAAGATTTATCAAAATTGGGTGAGCCGAATCTCAGTAACTTGGTGTTTTCGGTTAGTTCCCAATAGGCCGCAGTAGTAATAAGTGGACTCTTCGGGATATAGAAAAATTTTCATGAATGGAATCAAAATTTCTAGGCGAATTCAGTCAGTTCCCAAAAGGACATGCTTGTATGAGTGTGCTTTTCAGTACATAGCAACATTTACGGAGCGGAATCTACGTATCATGGTGAAACCGGTAGGTTGTCAATAGGTTTCGTATGTAATAAGCTTGTTATTCAAGGTAGAGCAACATTTTAACGAACTGAATCACTGTTTCTTTGTGAATTCAGTTAGTTCCCAGTAGCAGGCTCTAGTAATATGTGTACTTTTAAAGACTTATCAAAATTTGGTGAGCCGAATCTCAGTAACTTGGTTAATTCAGTTAGTTCCAAATAGGCCGCAGTAGTAATAAGTGGACTGTTCGGGATATAGAAAAATTTTTACGAACGGAATCAAAATTTCTAGGCAAATTCAGTGCGTTCTTAATGGCACATGCTTCTATGAGTGTGCTTTTCAATATATAGCCTCATTTTAAGGATCGGAATGTTAGTATCATGGTGAAACCTGTAGATTCCCATTAGGATTCGCATGTATAGGTGTGTCATTCAAGATAGAGCAACGTTTAAGGAACTGAAACACTGTTTCTTTGTGAATTCAGTTCGTTCCCACAAGCAGGCTCTTGTAATATGTGTACTTTTAAAGATTTATTAAAATTTGGTGAGCCGAATCTCAGTAACTTTGTGAATTCACTTAGTTCTCAATAGGCCGTAGTAGTAATAAGTGGACTGTTTGGGATATAGAAAAATTTTCAGGAATGGAATCAAAATTTTTAGGCGAATTCAGGGAGTTCCCAATGGGACATGCTTGTATGAGTGTGCTTTTCAAAATATAGCAACATTTTAAGGAACGGAATCTAAGTATCATTGTGAATTCAGTAGGTTCCCAATAGGATTCGCATGTAATAAGCTTGTTATTCAAGATAGAGCAACGTTTGAACGAACTGAAACACTGTTTCTTTGTTAATTCAGTTAGTTCCCAGTAGCAGGCTCTTGTAATTGTGTGCTTTAAAAAATTCATCAAAATTTGGTGAGCAGAATCTCAGTAAGGTGGTGAAGTCGGTTAGTTCCCAATAGGCCGAAGCAGTAATAAGTGGACTGTTCGGGATATAGAAAAATTTTCACGAATGGAATCAAAATTTCTAGGCGAATTCAGTGAGTTCCCAATGGGACAGGCTTGTATGAGTGTGCTTTTCAATATATAGCAACATTTTAAGGAATGGAATGTAAGTATCATCGTGAATTCAGTAGGTTCCCAATAGGATTCGCATGTTTAGGCTTGTCATTCAAGATAAAGCAACGTTTTAACGAACTGAAACACTGTTTCTTTGTGAATTCAGTTAGTTCCCAGTAGCAGGCTGTTGGAATATGTGTACTTTTAAAGATTTATCAAAATTTGGTGAGCCGAATCTCAGTAACTTCGTGAATTCAGTTAGTTCCCAATAGGCCTAGGTAGTAATAAGTGGACTGTTCGGAATATTGAAAAATTTTCACTAATGGAATCAAAATTTCTAGGCGAATTCAGTGAGTTCCCAATGGTACACACTTGTATGAGTGTGCTTTTCAATATATAGCAACATTTTAAGGAACGGATTCTAAGTATCATGGTGAATTCAGTAGGTTCCCAAAAAATTCGCATGTAATAAGCATGTTATTCAAGATAGAGCAAAGTTTTAACGAACTGAAACACTGTTGCCTTGTGAATTCAGTTAGTTCCCAGTAGAAGGCTCTTGTAATATGTGTACTTTTAAAGATTTATCAAAATTTGGTGAGCCGAATCTCAGGAACTTGGTGAATTCACTTAGTTCCCAATAGGCCTCAGTAGTAATAAGTGGACTGTTCGGGATATAGAAAAATTTTCACGAATTGAATCAAAATTTCTAGGCGAATTCAGTGAGTTCCCAATGGGCCATGCTTGTACTCGTGTGCTTTTCTATATATAGCAACATTTTAAGGAACGGAATTTAAGTATCATGGTGAATTCATTAGGTGCCCAATAGGATTTGCATGTAATAAGCTTGTTATACAAGATAGAGCAACGTTTTAACGATCTGAAACACTGTTTCTTTGTAAATTCAGTCAGTTCCCAGTAGTAGGCTCTTGTAATTGTATACTTTTAAAGATTTATCAATATTGGTGAGCCCAATCTCAGTAACTCAGTGAATTCGGTAGTTCACAATAGTCCTCAGTTGTAATAATTGGACTCTTCGGGATATAGAAAAATTTTCACGAATGGAATCAAAATTTCTAGGGGAATTCAGTGAGTTCCCAATGGGAAATGCTTGTATGAGTGTGATTTTCAATATATAGCAACATTTAAGGAACGGAATCTAAGTATCATGATGAATTCAGTAGGTTCCCAATAGGATTCGCATGTATAAGCTTGATATTCAAGGTAGAGCAACGTTTTCACGAACTGAAACACTGTTTCTTTGTGAATTCAGTTAGTTCCCAGTAGCAGGGTCTTGTAATATGTGTACTTTTAAGGATTTATCAAAATTTTGTGAGCCGAATCTCAGTAACTTGGTGAATTCAGTTATTTCCCAATAGGAATCATTAGTAATAAGTGGACTGTTCGGGATATAGAAAAATTTTCACGAATGGAATCAAAATTTCTAGGCGAATTCGGTGAGTTCCCAATGGGACAGTCTTGTATGAGTGTGCTTTTCAATATATACCAACATTTTAAGGAACGGAATCTAAGTATCATGGTGAATTCAGTAGGTTCCCAATAGGATTCGCATGTAATAAGCTTGTTATTCAAGATGGAGCAACGTTTTAAGGAACTGAAACACTGTTTCTTCGTGAATTCAGTTAGTTCCCAGAAGCAGGATCTTGTAATATGTGTACTTTTAAAGATTTATCAAAATTTGGTGAGCTGAATCTCAGTATCTTGGTGAATTCAGTTAGTTCCCAATAGGACGCAGTAGTAATAAGTGGACTGTTCGGGATATAGAAAAATTTTCACGAATGGAATCTAAATTTCTAGGCGAAATCAGTGAATTCCCAATGGGACATGCTTGTACTAGTGTGCTCTCCATATATAGCAACCTTTTATGGAACGGATTTTAAGTATCATGGTGAATTCATTAGGTTCCCAATAGGGTTTGCATGTAATAAGCTTGTTTTCAAGAGAGAGCAACGTTTTAACGAACTGAAACACAGTTTCTTTGTGAATTCAGTCAGTTCCCAGTAGCAGGCTCTTGTAATTGTATACTTCTAATGATTTATCAATATTGGTGAGTCCAATCTCAATAACTTGGTGAATTAAGTTAATTCCCCATAGGCCGCAGTAGTAATAAGTGGACTGTTCGGGATATAGAAAAATTTTCACGAATTGAATCAAAAGTTCTAGGCGAATTCAGTGAGTTCCCAATGGGCCATGCTTGTATGAGTGTGCTTTTCAATATATAGCAACATTTTAAGGAACGGAATGTAAGAATCATGGTGAATTCAGTAGGTTCCCAATAGGATTCGCATATCATAAGTTTGTTATTCAAGATAGAGCAACGTTTTAACGAACTGAAACACAGTTTATTTCTGAATTCAGTTAGTTCCCAGTAGGAAGTTCTAGTAATATATATACTTTTAAGTTTTATCAAAATTTGGTGAGCCGAATCTCAGTAACTAAGTGAATTCGGTTAGTTTCCAATAGGCCTCAGTAGCAATAAGTGGAATCTTCGGGATATAGAAAAATTGTCACGAATGGAATCAAAATTTCTAGGGGAATTCAGTGAGTTCCCAATGGTAAATGCTTGTATGAGTGTGATTTTCAATATATAGCAACATTTAAGGAACGGAATCTAAGTATCATGGAGAATTCAGTAGGTTCCCAATAGGATTCGCATATAATAAACTTGTTATTCAAGATAGAGCAACGTTTTCACGAACTGAAACACAGTTTCTTTGTGAATTCAGTTAGTTCCCAGTAGGAAGCTCTAGTAATACGTATACTTTTAAAGATTTATCAAAATTTGGTGAGCCAAATCTCAGTAACCAAGTGAATTCGGTTAGTTCCCAATAGGCCTCAGTAGCAATAAGTGGACTCTTCGGGATATAGAAAAATTTTCACTAATGGAATCAAAATTTCTAGGGGAATTCAGTGAGTTCCCAAGGGAAAAGCTTGTATGAGTGTGATTTTCAATATATAGCAACATTTAAGGAACGGAATCTAAGTTTCATGGTGAATTCAGTAGGTTCCCAATAGGATTCGCATGTATAAGCTTGATATTCAAGGTAGAGCAACGTTTTAACAAACTGAAACATTATTTCTTTGTGAATTCAATTAGTTCCCAGTAGCAGGCTCTTGTAATAGGTGTACTTTTAAAGATTTATCAAAATTTGGTAACCCGAATCTCAGTAACTTTGTGAATAAAATTATATCCCAATAAGCCGCAGTAGTAATTAGTGGACTCTTCGGGATATAGAAAAATTTTCACGAATGGAATCAAAATTTCTAGGCGAATTCATTAAGTTCCCAATGGGACATGCTTGTATGAGTGTGCTTTTCAATATATAGCAACATTTTACGGAACGGAATCTAAGTATCATGGTGAATACAGTAGGTTCCCAATAGGATTCACATATAATAAGCTAGTTATTCAAGATAGAACAACGTTTTAACGAACTGAAACACTGTTTCTTTGTGAATTCATTTAGTTCCCAGTAGCAGGCTCTTGTAATATGTGTACTTTTAAAGATTTAACCAAATTAGGTGAGCCGAATCTCAGTAACTTGGTGAATTCAGTTAGTTCCAATAGGCCGCAGTAGTAATAAGTGGACTGTTCGTGATATAGAAAAATTTTCATGAATGGAATCAAAATTTCTAGGCGAATTCAGTGAGTTCTTAATGGGACATGCTTGTATGAGTGTGCTTTTCAATATATAGCAACATTTTAAGGAACGGAATGTAAATATCATGGTGAAACCTGTAGGTTCCCATTACGATTCGCATGTATAGGATTGTCATTCAAGATAGAGCAACGTTTTAACGAACTGAAACACTGCTTCTTTGTGAATTCAGTTAGTTCCCAGTAGAAGGCTCTTGTAATATGTGCAATTTTAAAGATTTATCAAAATTTGGTGAGCCGATTCTCAGTAACTTTGTGAATTCACTTAGTTCCCAATAGGCCGCAGTTGTAATAATTGGACTGTTCGGGATATAGAAAAATTTTCACGAATGGAATCAAAACTTCTAGGCGAATTCAGTCAGTTCCCAAAGGGACATATTTGTATGAGTGTGCTTTTCAATACATAGCATTTTTACGGAGCGGAATCTACGTATCATGTTGAATTCAATAGGTTCTCAATAGAATTCGCCTGTAAAAAGCATGTTTTTCAAGGTAGAGCAACGTTTTAACGAACTGAAACACTGTTTCTTCGTGAATTCAGTTAGTTCGCAGTAGCAGCCTCTTGTAATTGTGTGCTTTAAAAGACTTATCAAAATTTGGTGAGATGAATCTCAGTAACTTTGTGATTTCGGTTAGTTCCACATAGCCCCAGTAGTAATAAGTGGACTGTTCAAGATATAGAAAAATTTTCACGAATGGAATCAAAATTTCAAGGCGAATTCAGTGAATTCCCAATGGGACATTCTTGTATCAGTGTGCTTTTCAATGTATAGCAACATTTTAAGGAACGGAATGTAAGTATCATGGTGAATTCAGTAGGCTCAAAATAGGATTCGGTTATATTACGCTTGTTATTCAAGATAGAGCATCGTTTTAACGAACTGAAACACTGTTTCTTTGTGAATTAAGTTAGTTCCCACTAGCAGGCTCTTTTCATATGTGTACTTTTAAAGATTTATCAAAATTGGGTGAGCCGAATCTCAGTAACTTGGTGTTTTCGGTTAGTTCCCAATAGGCCGCAGTAGTAATAAGTGGACTCTTCGGGATATAGAAAAATTTTCATGAATGGAATCAAAATTTCTAGGCGAATTCAGTCAGTTCCCAAAAGGACATGCTTGTATGAGTGTGCTTTTCAGTACATAGCAACATTTACGGAGCGGAATCTACGTATCATGGTGAAACCGGTAGGTTGTCAATAGGTTTCGTATGTAATAAGCTTGTTATTCAAGGTAGAGCAACATTTTAACGAACTGAATCACTGTTTCTTTGTGAATTCAGTTAGTTCCCAGTAGCAGGCTCTAGTAATATGTGTACTTTTAAAGACTTATCAAAATTTGGTGAGCCGAATCTCAGTAACTTGGTTAATTCAGTTAGTTCCAAATAGGCCGCAGTAGTAATAAGTGGACTGTTCGGGATATAGAAAAATTTTTACGAACGGAATCAAAATTTCTAGGCAAATTCAGTGCGTTCTTAATGGCACATGCTTCTATGAGTGTGCTTTTCAATATATAGCCTCATTTTAAGGATCGGAATGTTAGTATCATGGTGAAACCTGTAGATTCCCATTAGGATTCGCATGTATAGGTGTGTCATTCAAGATAGAGCAACGTTTAAGGAACTGAAACACTGTTTCTTTGTGAATTCAGTTCGTTCCCACAAGCAGGCTCTTGTAATATGTGTACTTTTAAAGATTTATTAAAATTTGGTGAGCCGAATCTCAGTAACTTTGTGAATTCACTTAGTTCTCAATAGGCCGTAGTAGTAATAAGTGGACTGTTTGGGATATAGAAAAATTTTCAGGAATGGAATCAAAATTTTTAGGCGAATTCAGGGAGTTCCCAATGGGACATGCTTGTATGAGTGTGCTTTTCAAAATATAGCAACATTTTAAGGAACGGAATCTAAGTATCATTGTGAATTCAGTAGGTTCCCAATAGGATTCGCATGTAATAAGCTTGTTATTCAAGATAGAGCAACGTTTGAACGAACTGAAACACTGTTTCTTTGTTAATTCAGTTAGTTCCCAGTAGCAGGCTCTTGTAATTGTGTGCTTTAAAAAATTCATCAAAATTTGGTGAGCAGAATCTCAGTAAGGTGGTGAAGTCGGTTAGTTCCCAATAGGCCGAAGCAGTAATAAGTGGACTGTTCGGGATATAGAAAAATTTTCACGAATGGAATCAAAATTTCTAGGCGAATTCAGTGAGTTCCCAATGGGACAGGCTTGTATGAGTGTGCTTTTCAATATATAGCAACATTTTAAGGAACGGAATGTAAGTATCATCGTGAATTCAGTAGGTTCCCAATAGGATTCGCATGTTTAGGCTTGTCATTCAAGATAAAGCAACGTTTTAACGAACTGAAACACTGTTTCTTTGTGAATTCAGTTAGTTCCCAGTAGCAGGCTGTTGGAATATGTGTACTTTTAAAGATTTATCAAAATTTGGTGAGCCGAATCTCAGTAACTTCGTGAATTCAGTTAGTTCCCAATAGGCCTAGGTAGTAATAAGTGGACTGTTCGGAATATTGAAAAATTTTCACTAATGGAATCAAAATTTCTAGGCGAATTCAGTGAGTTCCCAATGGTACACACTTGTATGAGTGTGCTTTTCAATATATAGCAACATTTTAAGGAACGGATTCTAAGTATCATGGTGAATTCAGTAGGTTCCCAAAAAATTCGCATGTAATAAGCATGTTATTCAAGATAGAGCAAAGTTTTAACGAACTGAAACACTGTTGCCTTGTGAATTCAGTTAGTTCCCAGTAGAAGGCTCTTGTAATATGTGTACTTTTAAAGATTTATCAAAATTTGGTGAGCCGAATCTCAGGAACTTGGTGAATTCACTTAGTTCCCAATAGGCCTCAGTAGTAATAAGTGGACTGTTCGGGATATAGAAAAATTTTCACGAATTGAATCAAAATTTCTAGGCGAATTCAGTGAGTTCCCAATGGGCCATGCTTGTACTCGTGTGCTTTTCTATATATAGCAACATTTTAAGGAACGGAATTTAAGTATCATGGTGAATTCATTAGGTGCCCAATAGGATTTGCATGTAATAAGCTTGTTATACAAGATAGAGCAACGTTTTAACGATCTGAAACACTGTTTCTTTGTAAATTCAGTCAGTTCCCAGTAGTAGGCTCTTGTAATTGTATACTTTTAAAGATTTATCAATATTGGTGAGCCCAATCTCAGTAACTCAGTGAATTCGGTAGTTCACAATAGTCCTCAGTTGTAATAATTGGACTCTTCGGGATATAGAAAAATTTTCACGAATGGAATCAAAATTTCTAGGGGAATTCAGTGAGTTCCCAATGGGAAATGCTTGTATGAGTGTGATTTTCAATATATAGCAACATTTAAGGAACGGAATCTAAGTATCATGATGAATTCAGTAGGTTCCCAATAGGATTCGCATGTATAAGCTTGATATTCAAGGTAGAGCAACGTTTTCACGAACTGAAACACTGTTTCTTTGTGAATTCAGTTAGTTCCCAGTAGCAGGGTCTTGTAATATGTGTACTTTTAAGGATTTATCAAAATTTTGTGAGCCGAATCTCAGTAACTTGGTGAATTCAGTTATTTCCCAATAGGAATCATTAGTAATAAGTGGACTGTTCGGGATATAGAAAAATTTTCACGAATGGAATCAAAATTTCTAGGCGAATTCGGTGAGTTCCCAATGGGACAGTCTTGTATGAGTGTGCTTTTCAATATATACCAACATTTTAAGGAACGGAATCTAAGTATCATGGTGAATTCAGTAGGTTCCCAATAGGATTCGCATGTAATAAGCTTGTTATTCAAGATGGAGCAACGTTTTAAGGAACTGAAACACTGTTTCTTCGTGAATTCAGTTAGTTCCCAGAAGCAGGATCTTGTAATATGTGTACTTTTAAAGATTTATCAAAATTTGGTGAGCTGAATCTCAGTATCTTGGTGAATTCAGTTAGTTCCCAATAGGACGCAGTAGTAATAAGTGGACTGTTCGGGATATAGAAAAATTTTCACGAATGGAATCTAAATTTCTAGGCGAAATCAGTGAATTCCCAATGGGACATGCTTGTACTAGTGTGCTCTCCATATATAGCAACCTTTTATGGAACGGATTTTAAGTATCATGGTGAATTCATTAGGTTCCCAATAGGGTTTGCATGTAATAAGCTTGTTTTCAAGAGAGAGCAACGTTTTAACGAACTGAAACACAGTTTCTTTGTGAATTCAGTCAGTTCCCAGTAGCAGGCTCTTGTAATTGTATACTTCTAATGATTTATCAATATTGGTGAGTCCAATCTCAATAACTTGGTGAATTAAGTTAATTCCCCATAGGCCGCAGTAGTAATAAGTGGACTGTTCGGGATATAGAAAAATTTTCACGAATTGAATCAAAAGTTCTAGGCGAATTCAGTGAGTTCCCAATGGGCCATGCTTGTATGAGTGTGCTTTTCAATATATAGCAACATTTTAAGGAACGGAATGTAAGAATCATGGTGAATTCAGTAGGTTCCCAATAGGATTCGCATATCATAAGTTTGTTATTCAAGATAGAGCAACGTTTTAACGAACTGAAACACAGTTTATTTCTGAATTCAGTTAGTTCCCAGTAGGAAGTTCTAGTAATATATATACTTTTAAGTTTTATCAAAATTTGGTGAGCCGAATCTCAGTAACTAAGTGAATTCGGTTAGTTTCCAATAGGCCTCAGTAGCAATAAGTGGAATCTTCGGGATATAGAAAAATTGTCACGAATGGAATCAAAATTTCTAGGGGAATTCAGTGAGTTCCCAATGGTAAATGCTTGTATGAGTGTGATTTTCAATATATAGCAACATTTAAGGAACGGAATCTAAGTATCATGGAGAATTCAGTAGGTTCCCAAGAGGATTCGTATATCATTAGCTTGTTATTCAAGAAGAGAAACGTTTTAAAGAACTGAAACACAGTTTCTTTGAGACTTCAGTTAGTTCTCAGTAGGAAGCTCTAGTAATATGTATACTTTTAAAGATTTATCAAAATTTGATTAGCCGAATCTCAGTAACTTGGTGAATTCAGTTAGTTCCCAATAGGAATCATTAGTAATAAGTGGCGTGTTCGGGATATAGAAAAATTTTCACGAATGGAATTAAAATTTCTAAGCGAATTCAGTGAGTTCCCAATGGGAAAAGCTTGTATGAGTGTGCTTTCAATATATATAGCAACATTTTAAGGAACGGAATCTAAGTATCATGGTGAATTCAGTAGGTTCCCAATAGGATTCGCATGTAATAAGCTTGTTATTCAAGATGGAGCAACATTTTAAGGAACTGAAACACTGTTTCTTTGTGAATTCAGTTAGTTCCCAGTAGCAGGATCTTATAATATGTGTACTTTTAAAGATTTATCAAAATTTGGTAACCTGAATCTCAGTAACTTTGTGAATACAATTAGATCCCAATAAGACGCAGTAGTAATTAGTCGACCTATCGGGATATAGAAACATTTTCACGAAAGGAATCAAAATTTCTAGGCGAATTCAGTGAGTTCCCAAAGGTAAATGCTTGTATGAGTGTGATTTTCAATATATAGCAACATTTAAGGAACAGAATCTAAGTATCATGGTGAATTCAGTAGGTTCCCAATAGGATTCGCATATAATAAGCTTGATATTCAAGGTAGAGCAACGTTTTAACGAACTGAAACACTATTTCTTTGTGAACTCAGTTAGTTCCCAGAGGCAGGCTCTTGTAATAAGTGTACTTTTAAGGATTTATCAAAATTGGGTGAGCCGAATCTCAGTAACTTGGTGAATTAAGTTAGTTCCCAATAGGCCTCATTAGTAATAAGTGGACTGTTCGGGATATAGAAAAATTTTTACTAATGGAATCAAAATTTCTAGGCGAATTCAGTGAGTTCCCAATGGGACATGCTTGTATGAGTGTGCTTTTCAATATATATAGCAACATTTTAAAGAACGGAATCTAAGTATCATGGTGAATTCAGTAGGTTCCCAATAGGATTCACATGTAATAAGCTTGTTATTCAAGATAGAGTAAAGTTTTAAAGAACTGAAACACTGTTTCTTTGTGAATTCATTCAGTTCCCAGTAGCAGGCTCTTGTAATTGTGTGCTTTTAAGGATTTTTCAAAATTTTCTGAGCTGAATCTCAGTAACTTGGTGAATTCAGTTAGTTCCCAATAGGCCGCAGTAGTAATAAGTGGACTGTTCGGGATATAGAAAAATATTCACGAATGGAATCAAAATATCTAGGCAAATTCAGTGAGTTCCCAATGGGACATGCTTGTACTCGTGTGCTTTTCCATATATAGCAACATTTTAAGGAACGGAATTTAAGTATCATGGTGAATTCATTAGGTGCCCAATAGGATTTGCATGTATAAGCTTGTTATTCAAGATAGAGCAACGTTTTAACGATCTGAAACACTGTTTCTTTGTAAATTCAGTCAGTTCCCAGTAGTAGGCTCTTGTAATTGTATACTTTTAAAGATTTATCAATATTGGTGAGCCCAATCTCAGTAACTTAGTGAATTCGGTAGTTCACAATAGTCCTCAGTTGTAATAATTGGACTCTTCGGGATATAGAAAAATTTTCACGAATGGAATCAAAATTTCTAGGGGAATTCAGTGAGTTCCCAATGGGAAATGCTTGTATGAGTGTGATTTTCAATATATAGCAACATTTAAGGAACGGAATCTAAGTATCATGATGAATTCAGTAGGTTCCCAATAGGATTCGCATGTATAAGCTTGATATTCAAGGTAGAGCAACGTTTTCACGAACTGAAACACTGTTTCTTTGTGAATTCAGTTAGTTCCCAGTAGCAGGGTCTTGTAATATGTGTACTTTTAAGGATTTATCAAAATTTCGTGAGCCGAATCTCAGTAACTTGGTGAATTCAGTTATTTCCCAATAGGAATCATTAGTAATAAGTGGACTGTTCGGGATATAGAAAAATTTTCACGAATGGAATCAAAATTTCTAGGCGAATTCGGTGAGTTCCCAATGGGAAAAACTTGTATGAGTGTGATTTTCTATATATAGCAACATTTAAGGAAAAGAATCTAAGTATCATGGTGAATTCATTAGGTTCCCAATAGGATTCGCATGTAATAAGCTTGATATTCAAGGTAGAGCAACGTTTTAACGAACTGAAACACTATTAATGTGAATACAGTTAGTTACCAGTAGCAGGCTCTTGTAATATGTGTACTTTTAAAGAGTTATCAAAATTTGGTAACCCGAATCTCAGTAATTTTGTGAATAAAATTTGTTCCCAATAAGCCGCAGTAGTAATTAGTGGACTCTTCGGGATATAGAAAAATTTTCACGAATGGAATCAAAATTTCTAGGCGAATTCAGTAAGTTCCCAATGGGACATGCTTGTATGAGTGTGCTTTTCAATATATAGCAACATTTTACGGAACGGAATCTAAGTATCATGGTGAATACAGTAGGTTCCCAATAGGATTCACATGTAATAAGCTTGTTATTCAAGATAGAGCAACGTTTTAACGAACTGAAACACTGTTTCTTTGTGAATTCATTTAGTTCCCAGTAGCAGGCTCTTGTAATATGTGTACTTTTAAAGATTTAACAAAATTTGGTGAGCCGAATCTCAGTAACTTGGTGAATTCAGTTAGTTCCAATAGGCCGCAGTAGTAAAAAGTGGACTGTTCGGGATACAGAAAAGTTTTCACGAATGGAATCAAAATATCTAGGCGAATTCAATGAGTTCCCAAGGGGACATGCTTGTATGAGTGTGCTTTTCAATATATAGCAACATTTTAAGGAACGGAATTTAAGTGTCATGGTGAATTCAGTAGGTTCCCAATAGGATTTGCATGTAATAAGCTTGTTATTCAAGATAGAGCAACGTTTTAAAGAACTGAAACACTGTTTCTTTGTGAATTCAGTCAGTTCCCAGTAGCAGGCTCTTGTAATTGTGTGCTTTTAAGGATTTATCAAAATTTGGTGGGCCGAATCTCAGTAACTTGGTGAATTCAGTTAGTTCCCAATAGGCCGCAGTAGTAATAAGTGGACTCTTCGGGATATAGAAAAATTTTCACGAATGGAATCAAAATTTCTAGGCGAATTCAGTGAGTTCCCAAAGGGACATGCTTGTATGAGTGTGCCTTTCAATATATAGCAACGTTTTATGGAACGGATTTTAAGTATCATGGTGAATTCATTAGTTTCCCAATAGGATTTGCATGTAATAAGCTTGTGATTCAAGATAGAGCAACGTTTTAACGAACTGAAACACAGTTTCTTTGTGAATTCAGTCAGTTCCCAGTAGCAGGCTCTTGTAATTGTATACTTTTAATGATTTATCAATATTGGTGAGCCCAATCTCAGTAACTTGGTGAATTAAGTTAATTCCCCATAGGCCGCAGTAGTAATAAGTGGACTGTTCGGGATATAGAAAAATTTTCACGAATTGAATCAAAATTTCTAGGCGAATTCAGTGAGTTCCCAATGGGCCATGCTTGTATGAGTGTGCTTTTCAATATATAGCAACATTTTAAGGAACGGAATGTAAGAATCATGGTGAATTCAATAGGTTCCCAATAGGATTCGCATATCATAAGTTTGTTATTCAAGATAGAGCAACGTTTTAACGAACTGAAACACAGTTTATTTCTGAATTCAGTTAGTTCCCAGTAGGAAGTTCTAGTAATATGTATACTTTTAAGTTTTATCAAAATTTGGTGAGCCGAATCTCAGTAACTAAGTGAATTCGGTTAGTTCCCAATAGGCCCCAGTAGTAATAAGTGGACTCTTCGGGATATAGAAAAATTGTCACAAATGGAATCAAAATTTCTAGGGGAATTCAGTGAGTTCCCAATGGTAAATGCTTGTATGAGTGTGATTTTCAATATATAGCAACATTTAAGGAACGGAACTAAGTATCATGGTGAATTCAGTAGGTTCCCAAGAGGATTCGCATATAATAAGCTTGTTGTTCAAGATAGAGAAACGTTTTAACGAACTGAAACACAGTTTCTTTGTGAATTCAGTTAGTTCCCAGTAGTAAGCACTAGTAATATGTATACTTTTAAAGATTTATCAAAATTTGGTGAGCCGAATCTCAGTAACTAAGTGAATTCGGTTATTTCCCAATAGGCCTCAGTAGTAATAAGTGGACCCTTCGGGATACAGAAAAATTGACACGAATGGAATCAAAATTTCTAGGGGAATTCAGTGAGTTCCCAATGGTAAATGCTTGTATGCGTGTGATTTTCAATATATAGCAACATTTAAGGAACGGAATCTAAGTTTCATGGTGAATTCAGTAGGTTCCCAATAGGATTCGCATGTATAAGCTTGATATTCAAGGTAGAGCAACGTTTGAACGAACTGAAACACTATTTCTTTGTGAATTCAGTTAGTTCCCAGAGGCAGGCTCTTGTAATAAGTGTACTTTTAAGGATTTATCAAAACTTGGTGAGCCGAATCTCAGTAACTTGGTGAATTACGTTAGTTCCCAATAGGCCTCATTAGTAATAAGTGGACTGTTCGGGATATAGAAAAATTTTCACGTATGGAATCAAAATTTCTAGGCGAATTCAGTGAGTTCCCAATGGGACATGATTGTATGAGTGTGCTTTTCGATATATAGCAACATTTTACGGAACTGAATCTAAGTATCATCGTGTATATAGTATGTTCCCTATAGGATTTGCATGAAGTAAGCTTGTTATTCAAGATAGAGCAACGTTTTAAAGAACTGAAACACTGTTTCTTTGTGAATTCAGTCAGTTCCCAGTAGCAGGCTCTTGTAATTGTGTGCTTTTAAAGATTTATCAAAATTTGGTGGGCCGAATCTCAGTAACTTCGTGAATTCAGTTAGTTCCCAATAGGCCGCAGTAGTAATAAGTGGACTGTTCGGGATATAGAAAAATTTTCACGAATGGAATCAAAATTTCTAGGCGAATTCAGTGAGTTCCCAATGGGACATGCTTGTATGAGTGTGCCTTTCAATATATAGCAACATTTCATTCAACGGAATGTAATAATCATGGTGAATTCAGTAGGTTCCCAATAGTATTCGCATGTAATAAGCTAGTTATTCAAGATAGAGCAACGTTCTAACGAACTGAAACACTGTATCTTTGTGTATTCAGTTAGTTCCCAGTAGCAGGCTCTTGTAATATGTGTACTTTTAAAGATTTATCAAAATTTGGTTAGCCGAATCTCAGTAACTTGGTATATTCGGTTAGTTTCCGACAGGCCGCAGTAGTAAAAAGTGGACTGTTCGGGATATAGAAAAGTTTTCACGAATGGAATCAAAATTTCTAGGCGAATTCAATGAGTTCCCAAGGGGACATGCTTGTATGAGTGTGCTTTTCAATATATAGCAACATTTTAAGGAACGGAATTTAAGTGTCATGGTGAATTCAGTAGGTTCCCAATAGGATTTGCATGTAATAAGCTTGTTGTTCAAAATTGAGCAACGTTTTAAGGAACTGAAACACTGTTTCTTTGTGAATTCAGTCAGTTCCCAGTAGAAGGCTTTTGTAATATGTGTACTTTTAAAGATTGATCAATATTTCCTGAGCCAAATCTGAGTAACATGGGGAATTCAGTTAATTCCCAATAGGCCGCAGTAGTAACAAGTGGACTGTTTGGAATATAGAAAAATTTTCACGATGGAATCAAAATTTCTAAACGAATTCAGTGAGTTTCCAATGGGACATGCTTGTATGAGTGTGTTTTTCAATATATAGCAATATTTTACGGAACAGTATCTAAGTATCATGGTGTATATAGTAGTTTCCCTATAGGATTTGCATGAAATAAGCTTGTTATTCAAGATAGAGCAACGTATTAACGAACTGAAACACTGTTTCTTTGTAAATTCAGTTAGTTCCCAGTAGCAGGTTCTTGTAATATGTGTACTTTTAAAGATTTATCAAAATTTGGTTAGCCGAATCTCAGTAACTTGGTGAATTCGGTTAGTTTCCGACAAGTCGCAGCAGTAATAAGTGGACTGTTCGGGATATAGAAAAATTTTCACAAATGGAATCAAAATTTCTAGGCGAATTCAGTGAGTTCCCAATGGGACATGCTTGTATGAGTGTGCTTTTCAATATAGAGCAACATTTTATGGAACGGAATCTAAGTATCATGGTGAATATAGTAGGTTCCCAATAGGATTCACATGTAATAAGCTTGTTATTCAAGATAGAGCAAAGTTTTAAAGAACTGAAACACTGTTTCTTTGTGAATTCATTCAGTTCCCAGTAGCAGGCTCTTGTAATTGTGTGCTTTTAAGGATTTTTCAAAATTTTCTGAGCTGAATCTCAGTAACTTGGTGAATTCAGTTAGTTCCCAATAGGCCGCAGTAGTAATAAGTGGACTGTTCGGGATATAGAAAAATTTTCACGAATGGAATCAAAATATCTAGGCAAATTCAGTGAGTTCCCAATGGGACATGCTTGTACTAGTGTGCTTTTCCATATATAGCAACATTTTAAGGAACGGAATTTAAGTATCATGGTGAATTCATTAGGTGCCCAATAGGATTTGCATGTAATAAGCTTGTTATTCAAGATAGAGCAACGTTTTAAGGATCTGAAACACTGTTTCTTTGTAAATTCAGTCAGTTCCCAGTAGTAGGCTCTTGTAATTGTATACTTTTAAAGATTTATCAATATTGGTGAGCCCAATCTCAGTAACTTAGTGAATTCGGTAGTTCCCAATAGTCCTCAGTTGTAATAATTGGACTCTTCGGGATATAGAAAAATTTTCACGAATGGAATCAAAATTTCTAGGGGAATTCAGTGAGTTCCCAATGGGAAATGCTTGTATGAGTGTGATTTTCAATATATAGCAACATTTAAGGAACGGAATCTAAGTATCATGATGAATTCAGTAGGTTCCCAATAGGATTCGCATGTATAAGCTTGATATTCAAGGTAGAGCAACGTTTTCACGAACTGAAACACTGTTTCTTTGTGAATTCAGTTAGTTCCCAGTAGCAGGGTCTTGTAATATGTGTACTTTTAAGGATTTATCAAAATTTCGTGAGCCGAATCTCAGTAACTTGGTGAATTCAGTTATTTCCCAATAGGAATCATTAGTAATAAGTGGACTGTTCGGGATATAGAAAAATTTTCACGAATGGAATCAAAATTTCTAGGCGAATTCGGTGAGTTCCCAATGGGACAGGCTTGTACGAGTGTGCTTTTCAATATATACCAACATTTTAAGGAACGGAATCTAAGTATTATGGTGAATTCAGTAGGTTCCCAATAGGATTCGCATGTAATAAGCTTGTTATTCAAGATGGAGCAACGTTTTAAGGAACTGAAACACTGTTTCTTCGTGAATTCAGTTAGTTCCCAGAAGCAGGATCTTGTAATAGTGTACTTTTAAAGATTTATCAAAATTTGGTGAGCTGAATCTCAGTATCTTGGTGAATTCAGTTAGTTCCCAATAGGACGCAGTAGTAATAAGTGGACTGTTCGGGATATAGAAAAATTTTCACGAATGGAATCTAAATTTCTAGGCGAAATCAGTGAATTCCCAATGGGACATGCTTGTACTAGTGTGCTCTCCATATATAGCAACGTTTTATGGAACGGATTTTAAGTATCATGGTGAATTCATTAGGTTCCCAATTGGGTTTGCATGTAATAAGCTTGTTTTCAAGATAGAGCAACGTTTTAACGAACTGAAACACAGTTTCTTTGTGAATTCAGTCAGTTCCCAGTAGCAGGCTCTTGTAATTGTATACTTTTAATGATTTATCAATATTGGTGAGTCCAATCTCAGTAACTTGGTGAATTAATTTAATTCCCCATAGGCCGCAGTAGTAATAAGTGGACTGTTCGGGATATAGAAAAATTTTCACGAATTGAATCAAAATTTCTAGGCGAATTCAGTGAGTTCCCAATGGGCCATGCTTGTATGAGTGTGCTTTTCAATATATAGCAACATTTTAAGGAACGGAATGTAAGAATCATGGTGAATTCAGTAGGTTCCCAATAGGATTCGCATATCATAAGTTTGTTATTCAAGATAGAGCAACGTTTTAACGAACTGAAACACAGTTTATTTCTGAATTCAGTTAGTTCCCAGTAGGAAGTTCTAGTAATATATATACTTTTAAGTTTTATCAAAATTTGGTGAGCCGAATCTCAGTAACTAATTGAATTCGGTTAGTTTCCAATAGGCCTCAGTAGCAATAAGTGGAATCTTCGGGATATAGAAAAATTGTCACGAATGGAATCAAAATTTCTAGGGGAATTCAGTGAGTTCCCAATGGTAAATGCTTGTATGAGTGTGATTTTCAATATATAGCAACATTTAAGGAACGGAATCTAAGTATCATGGAGAATTCAGTAGGTTCCCAAGAGGATTCGCATATCATTAGCTTGTTATTCAAGAAGAGAAACGTTTTAAAGAACTGAAACACAGTTTCTTTGAGACTTCAGTTAGTTCCCAGTAGGAAGCTCTAGTAATATGTATACTTTTAAAGATTTATCAAAATTTGGTGAGCCGAATCTCAGTAACTTGGTGAATTCAGCTAGTTCCCAATAGGAATCATTAGTAATAAGTGGGGTGTTCGGGATATAGAAAAATTTTCACGAATGGAATCAAAATTTCTAGGCGAATTCAGTGAGTTCTCAATGGGAAAAGCTTGTATGAGTGTGCTTTCAATATATATAGCAACATTTTAAGGAACGGAATCTAAGTATCATGGTGAATTCAGTAGGTTCCCAATAGGATTCGCATGTAATAAGCTTGTTATTCAAGATGGAGCAACATTTTAAGGAACTGAAACACTGTTTCTTTGTGAATTCAGTTAGTTCCCAGTAGCAGGATCTTATAATATGTGTACTTTTAAAGATTTATTAAAATTAGTTAACCCGAATCTCAGTAACTTTGTGTATACAATTAGATCCCAATAATCCGCAGTAGTATTTAGTGGACTGTTAGGATATAGGAAAATTTTCACGAATGGAATCAAAATTTCTAGGCAAATTCAGTGAGTTCCCAATGGGACATGCTTGAATGAGTGTGCTTTTCAATATATAGCAACATTTTAAGGAACGGAATCTAAGTATCATGGTGAATTCAGTGGGTGCCCAATAGGATTCACATGTAATAAGCTTGTTATTCAAGATAGAGCAACGTTCTAATGAACTGAAACACTGTATCTTTGTGAATTCAGTTAGTTCCCAGTAGCAGGCTCTTGTAATATGTGTACTTTTAAAGATTTATCAAAATTTGGTGAGCCGGATCTCAGTAACTTCGTGAATTCGGTTAGTTTCCAACAGGCCGCAGTAGTAATAAGTGGACTGTTTGGGATATAGAAAAATTTTCACGAATGGAATCAAAATTTCTAGGCTAATTCATTGAGTTCCCAATGGGACATGCTTGTACTAGTGTGCTTTTCAATATAGAGCAACATTTTATGGTACGGAATCTAAGTATCCTGCTGGAATCTAAGTATCCTGCTGAATACTGTAGGTTCCCAATAGTATTCACATGTAATAAGCTTGTTATTCAAGATAGAGCAACGTTTTAACGAACTGAAACATTGTTTCTTTGTGAATTCAGTTAGTTCCCAGTAGCAGGATCTTGTAATATGTGTACTTTTAAAGATATATCAAAATTTGGTGAGCTGAATCTCAGTAACTTGGTGAATTCAGTTAGTTCCCAATAGGACGCAGTAGTAATAAGTGGACTGTTCGGGATATAGAAAAATTTTCACGAATGGAATCTAAATTTCTAGGCGAAATCAGTGAGTTCCCAATTGGACATGCTTGTACTAGTGTGCTTTTCCATATATAGCAACGTTTTATGGAACGGAATTTAAGTATCATGGTGAATTCATTAGGTTCCCAATAGGATTTGCATGTAATAAGCTTGTTATTCAAGATAGAGCAACGTTTTAACGAACTGAAACACTGTTTCTTTGTGAATTCAGTCAGTTCCCAGTAGCAGGCTCTTGTAGTTGTATACTTTTAATGATTTATCAATATTGGTGAGCCCAATCTCAGTAACTTGGTGAATTAAGTTAATTCCCCATAGGCCGTAGTAGTAATCAGTGGACTCTTCGGGATATAGAAAAATTGTCACGAATGGAATCAAAATCTCTAGGGGAATTCAGTGAATTCCCAATGGGAAAAGCTTGTATGAGTGTGATTTTCAATATATAGCAACATTTAAGGTACGGAATCTAAGTATCATGGTGAATTCAGTAGGTTCCCAATAGGATTCGCATGTATAAGCTTGATATTCAAGGTAGAGCAACGTTTTAACGAACTGAAACACTATTTCTTTGTGAATTCTGTTAGTTCCCAGAGGCAGGCTCTTGTAATATGTGTACTTTTAAGGATTTATCAATTTTCTTGAGCCGAATCTCAGTAACTTGGTGAATTCAGTTAGTTCCCAATAGGCCTCATTAGTAATAAGTGGACTGTTTGGGATACAGAAAAATTTTCACGAATGGAATCAAAATTTCTAGGCGAATTCAGTGAGTTCCCAATGGGACATGCTTGTACTAGTGTGCTTTTCCATATATAGCAACATTTTAAGGAACGGAATTTAAGTATCATGGTGAATTCATTAGGTGCCCAATAGGATTTGCATGTAATAAGCTTGTTATTCAAGATAGAGCAACGTTTTAAGGATCTGAAACACTGTTTCTTTGTAAATTCAGTCAGTTCCCAGTAGTAGGCTCTTGTAATTGTATACTTTTAAAGATTTATCAATATTGGTGAGCCCAATCTCAGTAACTTAGTGAATTCGGTAGTTCCCAATAGTCCTCAGTTGTAATAATTGGACTCTTCGGGATATAGAAAAATTTTCACGAATGGAATCAAAATTTCTAGGGGAATTCAGTGAGTTCCCAATGGGAAATGCTTGTATGAGTGTGATTTTCAATATATAGCAACATTTAAGGAACGGAATCTAAGTATCATGATGAATTCAGTAGGTTCCCAATAGGATTCGCATGTATAAGCTTGATATTCAAGGTAGAGCAACGTTTTCACGAACTGAAACACTGTTTCTTTGTGAATTCAGTTAGTTCCCAGTAGCAGGGTCTTGTAATATGTGTACTTTTAAGGATTTATCAAAATTTCGTGAGCCGAATCTCAGTAACTTGGTGAATTCAGTTATTTCCCAATAGGAATCATTAGTAATAAGTGGACTGTTCGGGATATAGAAAAATTTTCACGAATGGAATCAAAATTTCTAGGCGAATTCGGTGAGTTCCCAATGGGACAGGCTTGTACGAGTGTGCTTTTCAATATATACCAACATTTTAAGGAACGGAATCTAAGTATTATGGTGAATTCAGTAGGTTCCCAATAGGATTCGCATGTAATAAGCTTGTTATTCAAGATGGAGCAACGTTTTAAGGAACTGAAACACTGTTTCTTCGTGAATTCAGTTAGTTCCCAGAAGCAGGATCTTGTAATAGTGTACTTTTAAAGATTTATCAAAATTTGGTGAGCTGAATCTCAGTATCTTGGTGAATTCAGTTAGTTCCCAATAGGACGCAGTAGTAATAAGTGGACTGTTCGGGATATAGAAAAATTTTCACGAATGGAATCTAAATTTCTAGGCGAAATCAGTGAATTCCCAATGGGACATGCTTGTACTAGTGTGCTCTCCATATATAGCAACGTTTTATGGAACGGATTTTAAGTATCATGGTGAATTCATTAGGTTCCCAATTGGGTTTGCATGTAATAAGCTTGTTTTCAAGATAGAGCAACGTTTTAACGAACTGAAACACAGTTTCTTTGTGAATTCAGTCAGTTCCCAGTAGCAGGCTCTTGTAATTGTATACTTTTAATGATTTATCAATATTGGTGAGTCCAATCTCAGTAACTTGGTGAATTAATTTAATTCCCCATAGGCCGCAGTAGTAATAAGTGGACTGTTCGGGATATAGAAAAATTTTCACGAATTGAATCAAAATTTCTAGGCGAATTCAGTGAGTTCCCAATGGGCCATGCTTGTATGAGTGTGCTTTTCAATATATAGCAACATTTTAAGGAACGGAATGTAAGAATCATGGTGAATTCAGTAGGTTCCCAATAGGATTCGCATATCATAAGTTTGTTATTCAAGATAGAGCAACGTTTTAACGAACTGAAACACAGTTTATTTCTGAATTCAGTTAGTTCCCAGTAGGAAGTTCTAGTAATATATATACTTTTAAGTTTTATCAAAATTTGGTGAGCCGAATCTCAGTAACTAATTGAATTCGGTTAGTTTCCAATAGGCCTCAGTAGCAATAAGTGGAATCTTCGGGATATAGAAAAATTGTCACGAATGGAATCAAAATTTCTAGGGGAATTCAGTGAGTTCCCAATGGTAAATGCTTGTATGAGTGTGATTTTCAATATATAGCAACATTTAAGGAACGGAATCTAAGTATCATGGAGAATTCAGTAGGTTCCCAAGAGGATTCGCATATCATTAGCTTGTTATTCAAGAAGAGAAACGTTTTAAAGAACTGAAACACAGTTTCTTTGAGACTTCAGTTAGTTCCCAGTAGGAAGCTCTAGTAATATGTATACTTTTAAAGATTTATCAAAATTTGGTGAGCCGAATCTCAGTAACTTGGTGAATTCAGCTAGTTCCCAATAGGAATCATTAGTAATAAGTGGGGTGTTCGGGATATAGAAAAATTTTCACGAATGGAATCAAAATTTCTAGGCGAATTCAGTGAGTTCCCAATGGGAAAAGCTTGTATGAGTGTGCTTTCAATATATATAGCAACATTTTAAGGAACGGAATCTAAGTATCATGGTGAATTCAGTAGGTTCCCAATAGGATTCGCATGTAATAAGCTTGTTATTCAAGATGGAGCAACATTTTAAGGAACTGAAACACTGTTTCTTTGTGAATTCAGTTAGTTCCCAGTAGCAGGATCTTATAATATGTGTACTTTTAAAGATTTATTAAAATTAGTTAACCCGAATCTCAGTAACTTTGTGTATACAATTAGATCCCAATAATCCGCAGTAGTATTTAGTGGACTGTTAGGATATAGGAAAATTTTCACGAATGGAATCAAAATTTCTAGGCAAATTCAGTGAGTTCCCAATGGGACATGCTTGAATGAGTGTGCTTTTCAATATATAGCAACATTTTAAGGAACGGAATCTAAGTATCATGGTGAATTCAGTGGGTGCCCAATAGGATTCACATGTAATAAGCTTGTTATTCAAGATAGAGCAACGTTCTAATGAACTGAAACACTGTATCTTTGTGAATTCAGTTAGTTCCCAGTAGCAGGCTCTTGTAATATGTGTACTTTTAAAGATTTATCAAAATTTGGTGAGCCGGATCTCAGTAACTTCGTGAATTCGGTTAGTTTCCAACAGGCCGCAGTAGTAATAAGTGGACTGTTTGGGATATAGAAAAATTTTCACGAATGGAATCAAAATTTCTAGGCTAATTCATTGAGTTCCCAATGGGACATGCTTGTACTAGTGTGCTTTTCAATATAGAGCAACATTTTATGGTACGGAATCTAAGTATCCTGCTGGAATCTAAGTATCCTGCTGAATACTGTAGGTTCCCAATAGTATTCACATGTAATAAGCTTGTTATTCAAGATAGAGCAACGTTTTAACGAACTGAAACATTGTTTCTTTGTGAATTCAGTTAGTTCCCAGTAGCAGGATCTTGTAATATGTGTACTTTTAAAGATATATCAAAATTTGGTGAGCTGAATCTCAGTAACTTGGTGAATTCAGTTAGTTCCCAATAGGACGCAGTAGTAATAAGTGGACTGTTCGGGATATAGAAAAATTTTCACGAATGGAATCTAAATTTCTAGGCGAAATCAGTGAGTTCCCAATTGGACATGCTTGTACTAGTGTGCTTTTCCATATATAGCAACGTTTTATGGAACGGAATTTAAGTATCATGGTGAATTCATTAGGTTCCCAATAGGATTTGCATGTAATAAGCTTGTTATTCAAGATAGAGCAACGTTTTAACGAACTGAAACACTGTTTCTTTGTGAATTCAGTCAGTTCCCAGTAGCAGGCTCTTGTAGTTGTATACTTTTAATGATTTATCAATATTGGTGAGCCCAATCTCAGTAACTTGGTGAATTAAGTTAATTCCCCATAGGCCGTAGTAGTAATCAGTGGACTCTTCGGGATATAGAAAAATTGTCACGAATGGAATCAAAATCTCTAGGGGAATTCAGTGAATTCCCAATGGGAAAAGCTTGTATGAGTGTGATTTTCAATATATAGCAACATTTAAGGTACGGAATCTAAGTATCATGGTGAATTCAGTAGGTTCCCAATAGGATTCGCATGTATAAGCTTGATATTCAAGGTAGAGCAACGTTTTAACGAACTGAAACACTATTTCTTTGTGAATTCTGTTAGTTCCCAGAGGCAGGCTCTTGTAATATGTGTACTTTTAAGGATTTATCAATTTTCTTGAGCCGAATCTCAGTAACTTGGTGAATTCAGTTAGTTCCCAATAGGCCTCATTAGTAATAAGTGGACTGTTTGGGATACAGAAAAATTTTCACGAATGGAATCAAAATTTCTAGGCGAATTCAGTGAGTTCCCAATGGGACATGCTTGTACTAGTGTGCTTTTCCATATATAGCAACATTTTAAGGAACGGAATTTAAGTATCATGGTGAATTCATTAGGTGCCCAATAGGATTTGCATGTAATAAGCTTGTTATTCAAGATAGAGCAACGTTTTAACGATCTGAAACACTGTTTCTTTGTAAATTCAGTCAGTTCCCAGTAGTAGGCTCTTGTAATTGTATACTTTTAAAGATTTATCAATATTGGTGAGCCCAATCTCAGTATTTAGTGAATTCGGTAGTTCACAATAGTCGTCAGTTGTAATAATTGGACTCTTCGGGATATAGAAAAATTTTCACGAATGGAATCAAAATTTCTAGGGGAATTCAGTGAGTTCCCAATGGGAAATGCTTGTATGAGTGTGATTTTCAATATATAGCAACATTTAAGGAACGGAATCTAAGTATCATGATGAATTCAGTAGGTTCCCAATAGGATTCGCATGTATAAGCTTGATATTCAAGGTAGAGCAACGTTTTCACGAACTGAAACACTGTTTCTTTGTGAATTCAGTTAGTTCCCAGTAGCAGGGTCTTGTAATATGTGTACTTTTAAGGATTTATCAAAATTTCGTGAGCCGAATCTCAGTAACTTGGTGAATTCAGTTATTTCCCAATAGGAATCATTAGTAATAAGTGGACTGTTCGGGATATAGAAAAATTTTCACGTATGGAATCAAAATTTCTAGGCGAATTCGGTGAGTTCCCAATGGGACAGGCTTGTATGAGTGTGCTTTTCAATATATACCAACATTTTAAGGAACGGAATCTAAGTATTATGGTGAATTCAGTAGGTTCCCAATAGGATTCGCATGTAATAAGCTTGTTATTCAAGATGGAGCAACGTTTTAAGGAACTGAAACACTGTTTCTTCGTGAATTCAGTTAGTTCCCAGAAGCAGGATCTTGTAATAGTGTACTTTTAAAGATTTATCAAAATTTGGTGAGCTGAATCTCAGTATCTTGGTGAATTCAGTTAGTTCCCAATAGGACGCAGTAGTAATAAGTGGACTGTTCGGGATATAGAAAAATTTTCACGAATGGAATCTAAATTTCTAGGCGAAATCAGTGAATTCCCAATGGGACATGCTTGTACTAGTGTGCTCTCCATATATAGCAACGTTTTATGGAACGGATTTTAAGTATCATGGTGAATTCATTAGGTTCCCAATACGGTTTGCATGTAATAAGCTTGTTTTCAAGATAGAGCAACGTTTTAACGAACTGAAACACAGTTTCTTTGTGAATTCAGTCAGTTCCCAGTAGCAGGCTCTTGTAATTGTATACTTTTAATGATTTATCAATATTGGTGAGTCCAATCTCAGTAACTTGGTGAATTAATTTAATTCCCCATAGGCCGCAGTAGTAATAAGTGGACTGTTCGGGATATAGAAAAATTTTCACGAATTGAATCAAAATTTCTAGGCGAATTCAGTGAGTTCCCAATGGGCCATGCTTGTATGAGTGTGCTTTTCAATATATAGCAACATTTTAAGGAACGGAATGTAAGAATCATGGTGAATTCAGTAGGTTCCCAATAGGATTCGCATATCATAAGTTTGTTATTCAAGATAGAGCAACGTTTTAACGAACTGAAACACAGTTTATTTCTGAATTCAGTTAGTTCCCAGTAGGAAGTTCTAGTAATATATATACTTTTAAGTTTTATCAAAATTTGGTGAGCCGAATCTCAGTAACTAAGTGAATTCGGTCAGTTTCCAATAGGCCTCAGTAGCAATAAGTGGAATCTTCGGGATATAGAAAAATTGTCACGAATGGAATCAAAATTTCTAGGGGAATTCAGTGAGTTCCCAATGGTAAATGCTTGTATGAGTGTGATTTTCAATATATAGCAACATTTAAGGAACGGAATCTAAGTATCATGGAGAATTCAGTAGGTTCCCAAGAGGATTCGCATATCATTAGCTTGTTATTCAAGAAGAGAAACGTTTTAAAGAACTGAAACACAGTTTCTTTGAGACTTCAGTTAGTTCCCAGTAGGAAGCTCTAGTAATATGTATACTTTTAAAGATTTATCAAAATTTGGTGAGCCGAATCTCAGTAACTTGGTGAATTCAGTTAGTTCCCTATAGGAATCATTAGTAATAAGTGGGGTGTTCGGGATATAGAAAAATTTTCACGAATGGAATCAAAATTTCTAGGCGAATTCAGTGAGTTCCCAATGGGAAAAGCTTGTATGAGTGTGCTTTCAATATATATAGCAACATTTTAAGGAACGGAATCTAAGTATCATGGTGATTTCAGTAGGTTCCCAATAGGATTCGCATGTAATAAGCTTGTTATTCAAGATGGAGCAACATTTTAAGGAACTGAAACACTGTTTCTTTGTGAATTCAGTTAGTTCCCAGTAGCAGGATCTTATAATATGTGTACTTTTAAAGATTTATCAAAATTAGTTAACCCGAATCTCAGTAACTTTGTGTATACAATTAGATCCCAATAATCCGCAGTAGTATTTAGTGGACTGTTAGGATATAGGAAAATTTTCACGAATGGAATCAAAATTTCTAGGCAAATTCAGTGAGTTCCCAATGGGACATGCTTGAATGAGTGTGCTTTTCAATATATAGCAACATTTTAAGGAACGGAATCTAAATATCATGGTGAATTCAGTGGGTGCCCAATAGGATTCACATGTAATAAGCTTGTTATTCAAGATAGAGCAACGTTCTAATGAACTGAAACACTGTATCTTTGTGAATTCAGTTAGTTCCCAGTAGCAGGCTCTTGTAATATGTGTACTTTTAAAGATTTATCAAAATTTGGTGAGCCGGATCTCAGTAACTTCGTGAATTCGGTTAGTTTCCAACAGGCCGCAGTAGTAATAAGTGGACTGTTTGGGATATAGAAAAATTTTCACGAATGGAATCAAAATTTCTAGGCTAATTCATTGAGTTCCCAATGGGACATGCTTGTACTAGTGTGCTTTTCAATATAGAGCAACATTTTATGGTACGGAATCTAAGTATCCTGCTGGAATCTAAGTATCCTGCTGAATACTGTAGGTTCCCAATAGTATTCACATGTAATAAGCTTGTTATTCAAGATAGAGCAACGTTTTAACGAACTGAAACATTGTTTCTTTGTGAATTCAGTTAGTTCCCAGTAGCAGGATCTTGTAATATGTGTACTTTTAAAGATATATCAAAATTTGGTGAGCTGAATCTCAGTAACTTGGTGAATTCAGTTAGTTCCCAATAGGACGCAGTAGTAATAAGTGGACTGTTCGGGATATAGAAAAATTTTCACGAATGGAATCTAAATTTCTAGGCGAAATCAGTGAGTTCCCAATTGGACATGCTTGTACTAGTGTGCTTTTCCATATATAGCAACGTTTTATGGAACGGAATTTAAGTATCATGGTGAATTCATTAGGTTCCCAATAGGATTTGCATGTAATAAGCTTGTTATTCAAGATAGAGCAACGTTTTAACGAACTGAAACACTGTTTCTTTGTGAATTCAGTCAGTTCCCAGTAGCAGGCTCTTGTAGTTGTATACTTTTAATGATTTATCAATATTGGTGAGCCCAATCTCAGTAACTTGGTGAATTAAGTTAATTCCCCATAGGCCGTAGTAGTAATCAGTGGACTCTTCGGGATATAGAAAAATTGTCACGAATGGAATCAAAATTTCTAGGGGAATTCAGTGAATTCCCAATGGGAAAAGCTTGTATGAGTGTGATTTTCAATATATAGCAACATTTAAGGTACGGAATCTAAGTATCATGGTGAATTCAGTAGGTTCCCAATAGGATTCGCATGTATAAGCTTGATATTCAAGGTAGAGCAACGTTTTAACGAACTGAAACACTATTTCTTTGTGAATTCTGTTAGTTCCCAGAGGCAGGCTCTTGTAATATGTGTACTTTTAAGGATTTATCAATTTTATTGAGCCGAATCTCAGTAACTTGGTGAATTCAGTTAGTTCCCAATAGGCCTCATTAGTAATAAGTGGACTGTTTGGGATACAGAAAAATTTTCACGAATGGAATCAAAATTTCTAGGCGAATTCAGTGAGTTCCCAATGGGACATGCTTGTACTAGTGTGCTTTTCCATATATAGCAACATTTTAAGGAACGGAATTTAAGTATCATGGTGAATTCATTAGGTGCCCAATAGGATTTGCATGTAATAAGCTTGTTATTCAAGATAGAGCAACGTTTTAACGATCTGAAACACTGTTTCTTTGTAAATTCAGTCAGTTCCCAGTAGTAGGCTCTTGTAATTGTATACTTTTAAAGATTTATCAATATTGGTGAGCCCAATCTCAATAACTTGGTGAATTCATTTAAGTCCCAATAGACCGCAGTAGTAATAAGGTGACTGTTCAGGAATAGAAAAATTTTCACGAATTGAATCAAAATTTCTAGGTAAATTCAGTGAGTTCCCAATGGGACATGCTTGTATGAGTGTGCTTTTCAATATATAGCAACATTTTAAGGAACGAAATCTAAGATTCATGGTGAATTCAGTAGGTTCCCAAGAGGATTCGCATATAATAAACTTGTTATTCAAGATAGAGCAACGTTTTCACGAACTGAAACACAGTTTCTTTGTGAATTCAGTTAGTTCCCAGTAGGAAGCTCTCGTAATACGTATACTTTTAAAGATTTATCAAAATTTGGTGAGCCAAATCTCAGTAACTAAGTGAATTCGGTTAGTTCCATAGGCCTCAGTAGCAATAAGTGGACTCTTCGGGATATAGAAAAATTTTCACTAATGGAATCAAAATTTCTAGGGGAATTCAGTGAGTTCCCAATGGGAAAAGCTTGTATGTGTGTGATTTTCAATATATAGCAACATTTAAGGAACGGAATCTAAGTTTCATGGTGAATTCAGTAGGTTCCCAATAGGATTCGCATGTATAAGCTTGATATTCAAGGTAGAGCAACGTTTTAACGAACTGAAACAGTATTTCTTTGTGAATTCAATTAGTTCCCAGTAGCAGGCTCTTGTAATAGGTGTACTTTTAAAGATTTATCAAAATTTGGTAACCCGAATCTCAGTAACTTTGTGAATAAAATTATATCCCAATAAGCCGCAGTAGTAATTAGTGGACTCTTCGGGATATAGAAAAATTTTCACGAAATGGAATCAAAATTTCTAGGCGAATTCATTAAGTTCCCAATGGGACATGCTTGTATGAGTGTGCTTTTCAATATATAGCAACATTTTACGGAACGGAATCTAAGTATCATGGTGAATACAGTAGGTTCCCAATAGGATTCACATGTAATAAGCTAGTTATTCAAGATAGAACAACGTTTTAACGAACTGAAACACTGTTTCTTTGTGAATTCATTTAGTTCCCAGTAGCAGGCTCTTGTAATATGTGTACTTTTAAAGATTTAACCAAATTAGGTGAGCCGAATCTCAGTAACTTGGTGAATTCAGTTAGTTCCAATAGGCCGCAGTAGTAATAAGTGGACTGTTCGTGATATAGAAAAATTTTCATGAATGGAATCAAAATTTCTAGGCGAATTCAGTGAGTTCTTAATGGGACATGCTTGTATGAGTGTGCTTTTCAATATATAGTAACATTTTAAGGAACGGAATGTATGTATCATTGTGAAACCAGTAGGTTCCCATTACGATTCGCATGTATAAGATTGTCATTCAAGATAGAGCAACGTTTTAACGAACTGAAACACTGCTTCTTTGTGAATTCAGTTAGTTCCCAGTAGAAGGCTCTTGTAATATGTGCAATTTTAAAGATTTATCAAAATTTGGTGAGCCGATTCTCAGTAACTTTGTGAATTCACTTAGTTCCCAATAGGCCGCAGTAGTAATAATTGGACTGTTCGGGATATAGAAAAATTTTCACGAATGGAATCAAAACTTCTAGGCGAATTCAGTCAGTTCCCAAAGGGACATGCTTGTATGAGTCTGCTTTTCAATACATAGCATTTTTACGGAGCGGAATCTACGTATCATGTTGAATTCAATAGGTTCTCAATAGTATTCGCCTGTAAAAAGCATGTTTTTCAAGGTAGAGCAACGTTTAACGAACTGAAACACTGTTTCTTCGTGAATTCAGTTAGTTCGCAGTAGCAGCCTCTTGTAATTGTGTGCTTTAAAAGACTTATCAAAATTTGGTGAGACGAATCTCAGTAACTTTGTGATTTCGGTTAGTTCCACATAGCCCCAGTAGTAATAAGTGGACTGTTCAAGATATAGAAAAATTTTCACGAATGGAATCAAAATTTCTAGGCGAATTCAGTGAGTTCCCAATGGGCCATGCTTGTATGAGTGTGCTTTTCAATATATAGCAACATTTTAAGGAACGGAATGTAAGAATCATGGTGAATTCAGTAGGTTCCCAATAGGATTCGCATATCATAAGTTTGTTATTCAAGATAGAGCAACGTTTTAACGAACTGAAACACAGTTTATTTCTGAATTCAGTTAGTTCCCAGTAGGAAGTTCTAGTAATATATATACTTTTAAGTTTTATCAAAATTTGGTGAGCCGAATCTCAGTAACTAAGTGAATTCGGTCAGTTTCCAATAGGCCTCAGTAGCAATAAGTGGAATCTTCGGGATATAGAAAAATTGTCACGAATGGAATCAAAATTTCTAGGGGAATTCAGTGAGTTCCCAATGGTAAATGCTTGTATGAGTGTGATTTTCAATATATAGCAACATTTAAGGAACGGAATCTAAGTATCATCGAGAATTCAGTAGGTTCCCAAGAGGATTCGCATATCATTAGCTTGTTATTCAAGAAGAGAAACGTTTTAAAGAACTGAAACACAGTTTCTTTGAGACTTCAGTTAGTTCCCAGTAGGAAGCTCTAGTAATATGTATACTTTTAAAGATTTATCAAAATTTGGTGAGCCGAATCTCAGTAACTTGGTGAATTCAGTTAGTTCCCTATAGGAATCATTAGTAATAAGTGGGGTGTTCGGGATATAGAAAAATTTTCACGAATGGAATCAAAATTTCTAGGCGAATTCAGTGAGTTCCCAATGGGAAAAGCTTGTATGAGTGTGCTTTCAATATATATAGCAACATTTTAAGGAACGGAATCTAAGTATCATGGTGAATTCAGTAGGTTCCCAATAGGATTCGCATGTAATAAGCTTGTTATTCAAGATGGAGCAACATTTTAAGGAACTGAAACACTGTTTCTTTGTGAATTCAGTTAGTTCCCAGTAGCAGGATCTTATAATATGTGTACTTTTAAAGATTTATCAAAATTAGTTAACCCGAATCTCAGTAACTTTGTGTATACAATTAGATCCCAATAATCCGCAGTAGTATTTAGTGGACTGTTAGGATATAGGAAAATTTTCACGAATGGAATCAAAATTTCTAGGCAAATTCAGTGAGTTCCCAATGGGACATGCTTGAATGAGTGTGCTTTTCAATATATAGCAACATTTTAAGGAACGGAATCTAAATATCATGGTGAATTCAGTGGGTGCCCAATAGGATTCACATGTAATAAGCTTGTTATTCAAGATAGAGCAACGTTCTAATGAACTGAAACACTGTATCTTTGTGAATTCAGTTAGTTCCCAGTAGCAGGCTCTTGTAATATGTGTACTTTTAAAGATTTATCAAAATTTGGTGAGCCGGATCTCAGTAACTTCGTGAATTCGGTTAGTTTCCAACAGGCCGCAGTAGTAATAAGTGGACTGTTTGGGATATAGAAAAATTTTCACGAATGGAATCAAAATTTCTAGGCTAATTCATTGAGTTCCCAATGGGACATGCTTGTACTAGTGTGCTTTTCAATATAGAGCAACATTTTATGGTACGGAATCTAAGTATCCTGCTGGAATCTAAGTATCCTGCTGAATACTGTAGGTTCCCAATAGTATTCACATGTAATAAGCTTGTTATTCAAGATAGAGCAACGTTTTAACGAACTGAAACATTGTTTCTTTGTGAATTCAGTTAGTTCCCAGTAGCAGGATCTTGTAATATGTGTACTTTTAAAGATATATCAAAATTTGGTGAGCTGAATCTCAGTAACTTGGTGAATTCAGTTAGTTCCCAATAGGACGCAGTAGTAATAAGTGGACTGTTCGGGATATAGAAAAATTTTCACGAATGGAATCTAAATTTCTAGGCGAAATCAGTGAGTTCCCAATTGGACATGCTTGTACTAGTGTGCTTTTCCATATATAGCAACGTTTTATGGAACGGAATTTAAGTATCATGGTGAATTCATTAGGTTCCCAATAGGATTTGCATGTAATAAGCTTGTTATTCAAGATAGAGCAACGTTTTAACGAACTGAAACACTGTTTCTTTGTGAATTCAGTCAGTTCCCAGTAGCAGGCTCTTGTAGTTGTATACTTTTAATGATTTATCAATATTGGTGAGCCCAATCTCAGTAACTTGGTGAATTAAGTTAATTCCCCATAGGCCGTAGTAGTAATCAGTGGACTCTTCGGGATATAGAAAAATTGTCACGAATGGAATCAAAATTTCTAGGGGAATTCAGTGAATTCCCAATGGGAAAAGCTTGTATGAGTGTGATTTTCAATATATAGCAACATTTAAGGTACGGAATCTAAGTATCATGGTGAATTCAGTAGGTTCCCAATAGGATTCGCATGTATAAGCTTGATATTCAAGGTAGAGCAACGTTTTAACGAACTGAAACACTATTTCTTTGTGAATTCTGTTAGTTCCCAGAGGCAGGCTCTTGTAATATGTGTACTTTTAAGGATTTATCAATTTTATTGAGCCGAATCTCAGTAACTTGGTGAATTCAGTTAGTTCCCAATAGGCCTCATTAGTAATAAGTGGACTGTTTGGGATACAGAAAAATTTTCACGAATGGAATCAAAATTTCTAGGCGAATTCAGTGAGTTCCCAATGGGACATGCTTGTACTAGTGTGCTTTTCCATATATAGCAACATTTTAAGGAACGGAATTTAAGTATCATGGTGAATTCATTAGGTGCCCAATAGGATTTGCATGTAATAAGCATGTTATTCAAGATAGAGCAACGTTTTAACGATCTGAAACACTGTTTCTTTGTAAATTCAGTCAGTTCCCAGTAGTAGGCTCTTGTAATTGTATACTTTTAAAGATTTATCAATATTGGTGAGCCCAATCTCAATAACTTGGTGAATTCATTTAAGTCCCAATAGACCGCAGTAGTAATAAGGTGACTGTTCAGGAATAGAAAAATTTTCACGAATTGAATCAAAATTTCTAGGTAAATTCAGTGAGTTCCCAATGGGACATGCTTGTATGAGTGTGCTTTTCAATATATAGCAACATTTTAAGGAACGAAATCTAAGATTCATGGTGAATTCAGTAGGTTCCCAAGAGGATTCGCATATAATAAACTTGTTATTCAAGATAGAGCAACGTTTTCACGAACTGAAACACAGTTTCTTTGTGAATTCAGTTAGTTCCCAGTAGGAAGCTCTCGTAATACGTATACTTTTAAAGATTTATCAAAATTTGGTGAGCCAAATCTCAGTAACTAAGTGAATTCGGTTAGTTCCATAGGCCTCAGTAGCAATAAGTGGACTCTTCGGGATATAGAAAAATTTTCACTAATGGAATCAAAATTTCTAGGGGAATTCAGTGAGTTCCCAATGGGAAAAGCTTGTATGTGTGTGATTTTCAATATATAGCAACATTTAAGGAACGGAATCTAAGTTTCATGGTGAATTCAGTAGGTTCCCAATAGGATTCGCATGTATAAGCTTGATATTCAAGGTAGAGCAACGTTTTAACGAACTGAAACAGTATTTCTTTGTGAATTCAATTAGTTCCCAGTAGCAGGCTCTTGTAATAGGTGTACTTTTAAAGATTTATCAAAATTTGGTAACCCGAATCTCAGTAACTTTGTGAATAAAATTATATCCCAATAAGCCGCAGTAGTAATTAGTGGACTCTTCGGGATATAGAAAAATTTTCACGAATGGAATCAAAATTTCTAGGCGAATTCATTAAGTTCCCAATGGGACATGCTTGTATGAGTGTGCTTTTCAATATATAGCAACATTTTACGGAACGGAATCTAAGTATCATGGTGAATACAGTAGGTTCCCAATAGGATTCACATGTAATAAGCTAGTTATTCAAGATAGAACAACGTTTTAACGAACTGAAACACTGTTTCTTTGTGAATTCATTTAGTTCCCAGTAGCAGGCTCTTGTAATATGTGTACTTTTAAAGATTTAACCAAATTAGGTGAGCCGAATCTCAGTAACTTGGTGAATTCAGTTAGTTCCAATAGGCCGCAGTAGTAATAAGTGGACTGTTCGTGATATAGAAAAATTTTCATGAATGGAATCAAAATTTCTAGGCGAATTCAGTGAGTTCTTAATGGGACATGCTTGTATGAGTGTGCTTTTCAATATATAGTAACATTTTAAGGAACGGAATGTAAGTATCATTGTGAAACCAGTAGGTTCCCATTACGATTCGCATGTATAAGATTGTCATTCAAGATAGAGCAACGTTTTAACGAACTGAAACACTGCTTCTTTGTGAATTCAGTTAGTTCCCAGTAGAAGGCTCTTGTAATATGTGCAATTTTAAAGATTTATCAAAATTTGGTGAGCCGATTCTCAGTAACTTTGTGAATTCACTTAGTTCCCAATAGGCCGCAGTAGTAATAATTGGACTGTTCGGGATATAGAAAAATTTTCACGAATGGAATCAAAACTTCTAGGCGAATTCAGTCAGTTCCCAAAGGGACATGCTTGTATGAGTCTGCTTTTCAATACATAGCATTTTTACGGAGCGGAATCTACGTATCATGTTGAATTCAATAGGTTCTCAATAGTATTCGCCTGTAAAAAGCATGTTTTTCAAGGTAGAGCAACGTTTAACGAACTGAAACACTGTTTCTTCGTGAATTCAGTTAGTTCGCAGTAGCAGCCTCTTGTAATTGTGTGCTTTAAAAGACTTATCAAAATTTGGTGAGACGAATCTCAGTAACTTTGTGATTTCGGTTAGTTCCACATAGCCCCAGTAGTAATAAGTGGACTGTTCAAGATATAGAAAAATTTTCACGAATGGAATCAAAATTTCAAGGCGAATTCAGTGAGTTCCCAATGGGACATTCTTGTATCAGTGTGCTTTTCAATGTATAGCAACATTTTAAGGAACGGAATGTAAGTATCATGGTGAATTCAGTAGGCTCAAAATAGGATTCGGTTATATTAAGCTTGTTATTCAAGATAGAGCATCGTTTTAACGAACTGAAACACTGTTTCTTTGTGAATTAAGTTAGTTCCCACTAGCAGGCTCTTTTCATATGTGTACTTTTAAAGATTTATCAAAATTGGGTGAGCCGAATCTCAGTAACTTGGTGTTTTCGGTTAGTTCCCAATAGGCCGCAGTAGTAATAAGTGGACTCTTCGGGATATAGAAAAATTTTCATGAATGGAATCAAAATTTCTAGGCGAATTCAGTCAGTTCCCAAAGGGACATGCTTGTATGAGTGTGCTTTTCAGTACATAGCAACATTTACGGAGCGGAATCTACGTATCATGGTGAAACCGGTAGGTTGTCAATAGGTTTCGTATGTAATAAGCTTGTTATTCAAGGTAGAGCAACATTTTAACGAACTGAATCACTGTTTCTTTGTGAATTCAGTTAGTTCCCAGTAGCAGGCTCTAGTAATATGTGTAGTTTTAAAGACTTATCAAAATTTGGTGAGCCGAATCTCAGTAACTTGGTTAATTCAGTTAGTTCCAAATAGGCCGCAGTAGTAATAAGTGGACTGTTCGTGATGTAGAAAAATTTTTACGAACGGAATCAAACTTTATAGGCAAATTCAGTGCGTTCTTAATGGGACATGCTATATGAGTGTGCTTTTCAATATATAGCCTCATTTTAAGGAACGGAATGTTAGTATCATGGTGAAACCTGTATATTCCCATTAGGATTCGCATGTATAGGTGTGTCATTCAAGATAGAGCAACGTTTAAGGAACTGAAACACTGTTTCTTTGTGAATTCAGTTCGTTCCCACAAGCAGGCTCTTGTAATATGTGTACTTTTAAAGATTTATTAAAATTTGGTGAGCCGAATCTCAGTAACTTTGTGAATTCACTTAGTTCTCAATAGGCCGTAGTAGTAATAAGTGGACTGTTTGGGATATAGAAAAATTTTCAGGAATGGAATCAAAATTTTTAGGCGAATTCAGGGAGTTCCCAATGGGACATGCTTGTATGAGTGTGCTTTTCAAAATATAGCAACATTTTAAGGAACGGAATCTAAGTATCCTTGTGAATTCAGTAGGTTCCCAATAGGATTCGCATGTTTAGGCTTGTCATTCAAGATAAAGCAACGTTTTAACGAACTGAAACACTGTTTCTTTGTGAATTCAGTTAGTTCCCAGTAGAAGGCTCTTGTAATATGTGTACTTTTAAAGATTTATCAAAATTTGGTGAGCCGAATCTCAGGAACTTGGTGAATTCACTTAGTTCCCAATAGGCCTCAGTAGTAATAAGTGGACTGTTCGGGATATAGAAAAAATTTCACGAATGGAATCAAAATTTCTAGGCGAATTCAGTGAGTTCCCAATGGGACATGCTTGTATGAGTGTGATTTTCAATTTATAACTACATTTTAGGAACGGAATCTAAGTATCATGGTGAATTCAATAGGTTCCCAATAGAATTCGCATGTAATAAGCATGTTATTCAAGATACAGCGACGTTTTAACCAACTGAAACACTGTTTTTTGTGAATTCAGTTAGTTCCCAGTAGCAGGCTCTTCTAATTGTGTGCTTTTAAAGATTTATCAAAATTTGGTAGCCGAATCCCAGTAACTTGGTGAATTCAGTTATTTCCCAAAGGGCGTAGTAGTAATAAGTGGACTGTTGGGGATAAGAATAATTTCACGAATGGAATCAAAATTTCTAGGAGAATTCAATGAGATCCCAATGGGTCAGGCTTGTATCAGTGTGCTTTTCAATATATAGCAACATTTTAAGGAACGGAATCTAAGTATCATGGTGAATTCAGTAGGTTCCCAATAGGATTCGCATGTAATAAGCTTGTTATTCAAGATAGAGCACCGTTTTAACGAACTGAAACATTTTTTCTTTGTGAATACAGTTAGTTCCCAGTAGCAGACTCTTGTAATATGTGTACTTTTAAAGATTTATCAAAATTTGGTGAGCCGAATCTCAGGAACTTGGTGAATTCACTTAGTTCCCAATAGGCCGCAGTAGTAGTAAGTGAACTGTTCGGGATATAGAAAAATTTTCACGAATGGAATCAAAATTTCTAGGCGATTTCAATGAGTTCCCAATGGGACATGCTTGTATGAGTGTGCTTTTCAATATAGAGCAATATTTTAAGGAATGGAATCTAAGTATCATGGTGAATTCAGTAGGTTCCCAATAGGATTCGCATGTAATAAGCTTGTTATTCAAGATACAGCAACGTTTTAACGAACTTAAACACTGTTTCTTTGTGAATTCAGTTAGTTCCCAGTAGCGGGAGCTTGTAATTGTGTGCTTTTAAAGATTTATCAAAATATGGTGAGCCGAATCTCAGTACCTTGGTGAATTCTGTTTCTTCCCAATATGGCTCAGTAGTAATAAGTGGACTGTTTGGGATAAGAAAAATTTCACGAATGGAATCAAAATTTCTAGGCGAATTCAGTGAGTTCCCAATGGGACGTGCTTCCATTAGTGTGCTTTTCAATATACAGAAACATTTGAATGAACAGAATCTAAGTATCATGGTGAATTCAGTAGGTTCCCAATAGGATTCGCATGTAATAAGCTTGTTATTCAAGATAGAGCATCGTTTTAACGAACTGAAACACTGTTTCTTTGTGATTACAGTTAGTTCCCAGTAGCAGGCTCTTGTAATATGTGTACTTTTAACGATTTATCAAAATTTGGTGAGCCGAATCTCAGTAACTTGGTGAATTCAGTTAGTTCCCAATAGGCCTCAGTAGTAATAAGTGGAATGTTCGGGATATTGAAAAATTTTCACGAATGAAATCAAAATTTCTAGGCGAATTCAGTGAGTTCCCAATGGTACATGCTTGTATGTGTGCTTTTCAATATATAGCAACATTTTAAGGAACGGATTCTCAGTATCATGGTGAATTCAATAGGTTCCCAATAGGATTCGCAGGTAATAAGCTTGTTATTCAAGAGAGAGCAACGTTTTAAAGAATTGAAACACTGTTTCTTTGTGAATTCAGTTAGTACCCAGTAGCAGGCTCTTGTAATATGTGTACTTTTAAAGATTTATCAAAATTTGGTGACCCGAATCTCAGGAAATTGGTGAATTCAAACTTCCCAATAGGCCGCAGTAGTAATAAGTGAACTCTTCGGGATATAGAAAAATTTTCACGAATGGATTCAAAATTACTAGGCGATTGCAATGTGCTCCCAATGGGACATGCTTGTATGAGTGTGCTTTTCAATATAGAGCAACATTTTAAGGAACCGAATCTAAGTATCATGGTGAATTCAGTAGGTTCCCAATAGGATTCGCATGTAATAAGCTTGTTATTCAAGATATAGCAACGTTTCAACGAACTGAAACACTGTTTCTTTGTGAATTCAGTTAGTTCCAAGTAGCAGGCTCTTGTAATTGTGTGCTTTTAAAGATTTATCAAAATATGGTGAGCCCAATCTCAGTAACTTGGAGAATTCGGTTAGTTCCCAATAGGTCGCAGTAGTAATAAGTGGACTGTTGGGGTTAAGAAAAATTTCACGAATGGAATCAAAATTTCTAGGCGAATTCAGTGAGTTCCCAATGGGACGTGCTTCTATGAGTGTGCTTTTCAATATACAGAAACATTTTAAGGAACAGAATCTAAGTAACATGGTGAATTCAGTAGGCTCCCAATAAGATTCGCATGTAATAAGCTTGTTATTCAAGATAGAGCATCGTTTTAACGAACTGAAACACTGTTTCTGTGTGAATACAGTTAGTTCCCAGTAGCAGGCTCTTGTAATATGTGTACTTTTAAAGATTTATCAAAATTTGGTGAGCCGAATCTGAGTAACATGATGAATTCGGTTAGTTCCCAATGGGCTGCAGCAGTAATAAGTGGACTCTTCGGGATATTGAAAAATTTTCACGGATGAAATCAAAATTTCTAGGCGATTTCAATGAGTTCCCAATGGGACATGCTTGTATGAGTGTGCTTATCAATATAGAGCAACATTTTAAGGAACGGAGTATAAGTATCATGGTGAATTCAGTAGGTTCCCAATAGGATTCGCATGTAATAAGCTTGTTATTCAAGATACAGCAACATTTTAACGAACTGAAACACTGTTTCTTTGTGAATTCAGTTAGTTCCCAGTAGCAGGCTCTTGTAATTGTGTGCTTTTAAAGATTTATCAAAATATGGTGAGCTGAATCTCAGTAACTTGGGGAAATCGGTTAGTTCCCAATAGGTCGCAGTAGTAATAAGTGGATTGTTGGGGATAGGAAAAATTTCACGAATGGAATCAAAATTTCTAGGCGAATTCAGTGAGTTCCCAATGGTACGTGCTTCTTTGAGTGTGCTTTTCAATATATAGCAACATTTTAAGGAACGGTATCTGAGTATCATGGTGAATTCAGGAGGTACCGTATAGATTCGCAGGTAATAAGGTTGTTATTCAAGATACAGCAACGTTTTAACGAACTGAAACACTGTTACTTTGTGAATTCTGTTAGTTCCCAGTAGCAGGCTCTTCTAATTGTGTGCTTTTTAAGATTTATCAAAATTTGGTGAGCCGAATCTCAGTAACTTGGTGAATTCAGTTAGTTCCCAATAGGCCTCAGTAGTAATAAGTGTATTGTTCGGGATATAGAAAAATTTTCAGGAATGGAATCAAAATTTCTAGGCGAATTCAGTGAGTTCTTAATGGGACATGCTTTCATGAGTGTGCTTTTCTATATATAGCAACATTTTAAGGAACGGTACTTAAGTATCATAGTGAATTCAATAGGTTCCCAAAAGGATTCGCATGTAATAAGCTTGTTATTCAAGATAGAGCAACGTTAATACGAACTGAAACACTGTTTATTTGTGAATTCAGTTAGTTCCCAGTAGCAGGCTCTTGTAATATGTGTACTTTTAAAGATTTCACGAATGTATTCAAAATTTCTAGGCGATTTTAGTGAGTTCCCAATGGGACATGCTTGTATGAGTGTGCTTTACAATACATAGCAACATTTTAAGTAACTGATTCTAAGTATCATGGTGAATTCAATAGGTTCCCAGTAGGATTCGCATGTAATAAGCTTGTTATTCCAGATAGAGCAACGTTTTAACGAACTGAAACATTGTGTATTTGTGAATTCAGTTAGTTCCCAGTAGCAGGGTCTAGTAATTGTGTGCTCTTAAAGATTTATCAAAATTTGGTGAGCCGAATCTCAGTAACCTGGTGAATTCAGATAGTTTCCAAATGCCGCAGTAGTAATAAGTGGACTGTTCGGGATATTGAAAATTTTTCACGAATGGAATCAAAATTTCTAGGCGAATTCAGTGAGTTCCCAATGGGACATGCTTGTATGAGTGTGATTTTCAATATAAAACTACATTATAGGAACGGAATCTAAGTATCATGGTGAATTAATAGGTTCCCAATAGAATTCGCATGTAATAAGCATGTTATTCAAGATACAGCGACGTTTTAACCAACTGAAACACTGTTTTTTTGTGAATTCAGTTAGTTCCCAGTAGCAGGCTCTTCTAATTGTGTGCTTTTAAAGATTTATCAAAATTTGGTGAGCCGAATATCAGTAACTTGGTGAATTCAGTTATTTCCCAAAGGGCGCAGTAGTAATAAGTGGACTGTTGGGGATAAGAATAATTTCACGAATGGAATCAAAATTTCTAGGCGAATTCAATGAGATCCCAATGGGACAGGCTTGTATCAGTGTGCTTTTCACTATATAGCAACATTTTTAGGAACGGAATCTAAGTATCATGATGAATTCAGTAGGTTCCCAATAGGATTCGCATGTAATAAGCTTGTTATTAAAGATAGAGCATCGTTTTAACGAACTGAAACACTGTATCTTTGTGAATACAGTTAGTTCCCATTAGCAGGCTCTTGTAATATGTGTACTTTTAAAGATTTATCAAAATTTGGTGAGCCGAATCTCAGGAACTTGGTGAATTCACTTAGTTCCCAATAGGCCTCAGTAGTAATAAGAGGACTGTTCGGTATATAGAAAAATTTTCACGAATGGAATCAAAATTTCTAGGCGAATTCAGTGAGTTCCCAATGGGACATGCTTGTATGAGTTTGCTTTTCAATATATAGCAACATTTTAAGGAACGGATTCTCAGTATCATGGTGAATTCAATAGGTTCCCAATAGGAGTCGCATGTAATAAGCTTGTTATTCAAGATAGAGCAAAGTTTTAATGAACTGAAACACTGTTTCTTTGTGAATTCAGTTAGTACCCAGTAGCAGAGTCTTGTAATATGTGTACTTTTAAAGATTTATCAAAATTTGGTGAGCCGCATCTCAGGAACTTGGTGAATTCAAAGTTCCCAATAGGCCGCAGTAGTAATAAGTGAACTCTTCGGGATATAGAAAAATTTTCACGAATGGAATCAAAATTTCTAGGCGAATTCAGTGAGTTCCCAATGGGACATGCTTGTATGAGTATGATTTTCGATATGTAACTACATTTTAGGAATGGAATCTAAGTATTATGGAGGTCAATAGGTTCCCAATAGGATTCGCATGTAATAAGCTTGTTATTCAAGATAGAGCAACGTTTTAACGAACTGAAACACTGTGTCTTTGTGAATTCAGTTAGTTCCAAGAAGCAGGCTCTTGTAATATGTGTACTTTTAAAGATTTATCAAAATTTGGTGAGCCGAATCTCAGTAACTTGGTGAATTCACTTAGTTCCCAATAGGCCTCAGTAGTAATAAGTGGACTGTTCGGGATATAGAAAAATTTTCAGGAATGGAATCAAAATTTCTAGGCGAATTCAGTGAGTTCCCAGTGGGACATGCTTGTATGAGTTTGCTTTTCAATATATAGCAACATTTTAAGGAACGGATTCTAAGTATCATGGTGAATTCAATAGGTTCCCAATAGGATTCACATGTAATAAGCTTGTTATTCAAGAGAGAGCAACGTTTTAATGAACTGAAACACTGTTTCTTTGTGAATTCAGTTAATTCCCAGTAGCAGGCTCTTGTAATATATGTACTTTTAAAGATTTATCAAAATTTGGTGAGCCGAATATCAGGAACTTGGTGAATTCACTTAGTTCCCAATAGGCCGCAGTAGTAATAAGTGGACTGTACGGGATATAGAAAAATTTTCACGAATGGAATCAAAATTTCTAGGCGAATTCAGTGAGTTCCCAATGGTACATGCTTGTATGAGTATGATTTTCAATATATAACTACATTTTAGGAACGGAATCTAAGTATCATGGTGAATTCAATAGGTTCCCAATAGGATTCGCATGTAAGAAGCACGTTATTCAAGATAAAGCAACGTTTTAACCAACTGAAAAACTGTTTCTTTGTGAATTCAGTTAGTTCCAGTAGCAGGCTTTTGAAATATGTGTACTTTTAACGATTTATCAAAATATGGTGAGCTGAATCTCAGTAACTTGGTGAATTCAGTTATTTCCCAAAGGCCGCTGTAGTAATATGTGGACTGTTGGGATAAAGAAAAATTTCACGAATGGAATCAAAATTTCTAGGCGAATTCAATGAGATCCCAATTGGACATGCTTGTATAAGTGTGCTTCTCAATATAGAGCAACATTTTAAGGAACGGAATCTAAGTATCATGGTGAATTCAGTAGGTTCCCAACAGGATTCGCATGTAATAAGCTTGTTATTCAAGATAGAGCAACGTTTTAACGAACTGAAACACTGTTTCTTTGTGAATTCAGTTAGTTCCCAGTAGCAGGCTCTTGTAATATGTGTACTTTTAAGGATTTATCAAAATTTGGTGAGCCGAATCTGAATAACATGGTGAATTCGTTTAGTTCCCAATGGGCCGAAGTAGTAATAAGTGGACTATTCGGGATATAGAAAAATTCTCACGAATGGAATCAAAATTTCTAGGCGAATGCAGTGAGTTCCCAATGGGACATGCTTGTATGAGTGTGCTTTTCTATATATAGCAACATTTTAAGTAACAGAACATAGGTATCATTGTGAATTCAGTAGGTTCCCAAAAGGATTCGCGTGTAATGAGATTGTTATTCAAGATACAGCAACGTTTTAACGAACTGAAAGATGTTTCTTTGTGAATTCAGTTAGTTCCCAGTAGCAAGCTCTTCTAATTGTGTGCTTTTAAAGATTTATCAAAATTTGGTGAGGCGAATCTCAGCAACTTGGTGAATTTAGTTAGTTCCCAAAGGCCGCAGTAGTAATAAGTGGACTGTTGGGGATAAGAACAATTTCACGAATGGAATCCAATTTTCTAGACGAATTCAATGAGATCCCATTGGGACAGGCTTTTATCAGTGTGCTTTTCAATATATAGCAACATTTTAAGGAACGGAGTCTAAGTATCATGGTGAATTCAGTGGGTTCCCAATAGGATTCGCATGTAATAAGCTTGTTATTCAAGATAGAGCCTCGTTTTAACGAACTGAAACACTGTTTCTTTGTGAATTCAGTTAGTTCCCAGTAGCAGGCTCTTGTAATATGTGTACTTTTAACGATTTATCAAAATTTGGTGAGCCGAATCTCAGTAACTTGGTGAATTCAGTTAGTTCCCAATAGACCGCAGTAGTAATAAGTGGAATGTTCGGGATATTGAAAAATTTTCACGAATGGAATAAAAAGTTCTAGTCGAATTCATTGAGTTCCCAATGGTACATGCTTGTATGAGTGTGCTTTTCAATATGTAGCAACATTTTAAGGAACGGAATCTAAGTATCATTGTGAATTCAGTAGGTTCCCAATAGGATTCGCATGTAATAAGCTTCTTATTCAAGATAGAGCAACGTTTTAACGAACTGAAACACTGTGTCTTTGAGAATTCAGTTAGTTCCAAGTAGCAGGATCTTGTAATATGTGTACTTTTAAAGATTTATCAAAATTTGGTGAGCCGCATCTCAGGAACTTGGTGAATTCACTTAGTTCCCAATAGGCCTCAGTAGTAATAAGTGGACTGTTCGGGATATAGAAAAATTTTCACGAATGGAATCAAAATTTCTAGGCGAATTCAGTGAGTTCCCAATGGGACATGCTTGTATGAATGTGCTTTTCAATATATAGCAACATTTTAAGGAACGGAATCTAAGTATCATGTTGAACACAGTAGGTTCCCAAAAGGATTCGCATGTAATAAGCTTGTTATTCAAGATAGATCAACGTTAATACGAAATGAAACACTGTTTAATTATGAAATCAGTTAGTTCCAAGTAGCAGGCTCTTGTAATATGTGTACTTTTAAAGATTTATCAAAATTTGGTGAGCCGAATCTCAGGAACTTGGTGAATTCAGTTAGTTCCCAATAGGCCGCAGTAGTAATAGGTGGACTCTTCGGGATATACAAAAATTTTCACGAATGTAATCAAAATTTCTAGGCGAATTCAGTGAGTTCCCAATCGGACATGCTTGTATGAGTGTGCTTTTCAATATATAACAACATTTTAAGTAACGGATACTAAGTACCATGGTGAGTTCATTTGTTCCCAATAGGATTCACATGTAATAAGCTTGTTATTAAAGATAGAGCAAAGTTTTAACGAACTGAAACACTGTTTCTTTGTGAATTCAGTTTGTTCCCAGAAGCAGGCTCATGTAATATGTGTACTTTTAAAGATTTATCAAAATTTGGTGAGCCGAATCTCAGGAACTTGGTGAATTCACTTAGTTCCCAATAGGCCGCAGTAGTAATAAGTGGACACTTCGGGATATAGAAAAATTTTCACGAATGGAATGAAAATTTCTAGGCGATTTCAATGAGTTCCCAATGGGACATGCTGGTATGAGTGTGCTTTTCAATGTATAGCAACATTTTAAGGAACGGAATCTAAGAATCATGGTGTATTCAGTAGGTTCCCAAAGGATTCGCATGTAATAAACTTGTTAATCAAATTGAGCAACGTTTTAACGAACTGGAACACTGTTTCTTTGTGAATTCAATTAGTTCCCAGTAGCAGGCTCTTGTAATTGTGTGCTTTTAAAGATTTATCAAAATTTGGTGAGCCGAATCTCAGTAACTTATTGAATTCGGTTAGTTCCCATAGCTCGCAGTAGTAATAAGTGTATTCTTCGGGATTTTGAAAGAATTTTCACGAATGGAATCAAAATGTCAGGGCGAATTCAGTGAGTTCCCAAGGGACATGCTTGTATGAGTGTGCTTTTCAATATAAAGCAACATTTTAAGGAACAGAATCTAAGTATCATTGTGAATTCAGTAGGGTCCCAATAGGAGTCGCATGTAATAAGCTTGTTACTCAAGATAGAGCAACGTTTTAACGAACTGAAACACTGTTTCTCTGTGAATCCAGTTATTTCCCAGTAGCAGGCTCTTGTAATATGTATTCTATTAAAAGATTTTTCAAAATTTGTTGAGCCGAATTTCAGTAACTTTCTGAATTCAGTTAATTCCCAATAGGCCTCAGTAGTAATAAGTGGACTGTTTGGGATATAGAAAAAATTTCACGAATGGAATCAAAATTTCTAGGCGAATTCAGTGAGTTCCCAAAGGGACATGCTTGTATGAGTGTGCTTTTCAATATATAGCCACACCTTAAGGAACGGAATCTGAGTATCATGGTGAATTCAGTAGGTTCCCAATAGGATTCACATGTTACAAGCTTGTTATTCAAAAATGGAGCAACGTTTTAACGAACTGAAACACTGTTTCTTTGTGAATTCAGTTAGTTCCCAGTAACAGTCTCTTGTAATATGTGTACTTTTAGAGATTTATCAAAATTTTGAGCCGAATCTCAGTAACTTGGTGAATTCAGTTAGTTGCGAATAGGACGCAGTAGATATACGTGGACTATTCGCGATATAGAAAAATTTTCACGAATTAATCGAAATTTCTAGGCGAATTCAGTGAGTTCCCAATGGGACATGCTCGTATGAGTGTGCTTTTCAATACATAGCAACATTTTAAGGAATGGAATCTAAGTATCATGGTATTCAGTAGGTTCCCAGTAGGATTCGCATGTATAAGCATGTTTTTCAGGATAGAGCAACGATTTAACGAGCTGAAACAGTGTTCCTTTGTGAATTCAGTTAATTCCCAGTACCAGACTCTGGTAATATGTATACTTTTAAAGATTTTTCAAAATTTGTTGAGCCGAATTTCAGTAACTTGGTGAATTCAGTTAATTCCTAATAGGCCTCAGTAGTAATAAGTGGACTGTTCGGGTTATAGAAAACTTTTCACGAATGGAATCAAAATTTCTAGGGGAATTCAGTGAGTTCCCAAAGGGACATGCTTGTATGAGTGTGCTTTTCAATATATAGCAACATGTTAAGGAACGGAATCTAAGTATCATGGTGAATTCTGTAGGTTCCCAATAGGATTCGCATGTAATAAGCTTGTTATTCAAGATACAGCAACGTTTTAACGAACTGAAACACTGTTTCTTTGTGAATTCACTTAATTCCCAGTAGGAGGCTCTTGTAATATGTGTACTTTTAGAGATATCAAAATTTGGTAGGCCGAATCTCAGTAATTTTGTGAATTCAGTTTCTTCCCAATAGGCCGCAGTATTAATAAGTGGACTGTTCGCGATATAGAAAAAATTTTCACGAATTAATCAAAATTTCCAGGCGAATACACTGAGATCCCAATGGGACAGGCTTGTATGAGTGTGCTTTTCAATATGTAGCAAAATTTAAGGAACGGAATCTAAGTATCATGGTGAATTCAGTAGGTTCACAATAGGATTCGCATGTAATAAGCTTGTTATTCAAGATACAGCAACGTTTTAACGAACTGAAACACTGTTTCTTTGTGAATTCACTTAGTTCCCAGTAGCAGGCTCTTGTAATATGTGTTCCTTCACAGATTTATCAAAATTTGGTGAGCCGAATCTCAGGAACTAGGTGAATTCAGTTAAAACCCAATAGGCCGCAGTAGTAATAAGTGGACTCTTCGGGATATAGAAAAATTTTCATGAATGGAATCAAAACTTCTAGGCAAATTCAGTGAGTTCCCAATGGGACATGCTTGTATGAGTGTGCTTTTCTATACATAGCAAAATTAAGGAACGGAATCTAAGTATCATGGTGAAATCAGTAGGTGCCCAATAAGATTCGTATGTATTAGCTTGTTATTCAAGATAGAGCAACGTTTTAACGAACTGAAACACTGTTTCTTTGTAAATGCATTTAGTTCCCAGTAGCAGGCTCTTGTAATATGTATACTTTTAAAGATTTATCAAAATTTGTTGAGTCGAATCTCAGTAACTTGGTGAATTCAGTTAGTTCCCAAAAGGCCTCAGTAGTAATAAGTGGACTGTTCGGGTTATAGAAAAATTTCAAGAATGGAAACAAAATTTCTAGGCGAATTCAGTGAGTTCCCAATGGGACATGCTTGTATGAGTGTGCTTTTCAATATATAGCAACATTTTAAGGAACGGAATCTAAGTATTATGGTGAATTCAGGAGGTTCCCAATAGGATTCACATGTAATAAGCTTGTTATTCAAAATGGAGCAACGTTTTAACGAACTGAAACACTGTTTCTTTGTGAATTCAGTTAGTTCCTAGTAGCAGGCTCTTGTAATATGTGTACTTTTAAAGATTTATCAAAATATGGTGAGCCGAATCTCAGTAACTTGATGAATGAGGTTAGATCCCAATAAGCCGCAGTACTAAGTGGACTCTTCGGGATATAGAAAAATTTTCACGAATGGAATCAAAATTTCTAGGCGAATTCAGTGACTTCCCATTGGGACATGCTTGTATGAGTGTGGTTTTCAATATATAGCAACATATGAAGGAACGGAATCTAAGTATCATGGTGAATTCAGTAGGTTCCCAATATGATTGGCATGTAATAGGCTTGTTATTCAAGATAGAGCAACGTTTTAACAAACTGAAACACTGTTTCTTTGTGAATTCAGTTAGTTCGCAGTAGCAGGGTCTTCTAATTGTGTGCTTTTAAAGATTTATCAAAATTTGGTGAGCCGAATCTCAGTAACTTGGTGAATTCGTTTAGTTCCCATAGGTCGCAGTAGTAATAATTGGATTCTTCGGGATATTGAAAGAATTTTCACGAATGGAATCAAAATTTCAGGGCGAATTCAGTGACTTCCCAATGCGCGTGCTTGTATGAGTGTGCATTTCAATATATAGCAACATTTTAAGGAACGGAATCTAAGTATCATGGTGTATTCAATAGGTTCCCAATAGGAGTCGCATGTAATAAGCTTGTTATTCAAGATAGAGCAACGTTTTAACGAACTGAAACAGTGTTTCTTTGTGAGTTCTGTTAGTTCCCAGTAGCAGGCTCTTGTAATAGTAGTAATATGTGGTCTTTTCGCATACAGAAAAATTCTCACGAATGGAATCAAAATTTCTGGGCGAATTCAGTGAGTTCTTAATGGGACTTGCTTTATGAGTATTATTTTCAATATATAGCAACATTTTAAGGAACGGAATCTAAGTATCATGGTGAATTCAATGGTTCCCAATAGGAATCGCAAGTAATATGCCTGTTATTCAAGATAGAGCAACGTTTTAACGAACTGAAACACTGTTTCTTTGTGAATTCACTTAGTTCCCAGTAGCAGGCTCTTGTAATATGTGTACTTTTAGAGATATCAAAATTTGGTGAGCCGAATCTCAGTAACTTTGTGAATTCAGTTTCTTCCCAATAGGCCGCAGTATTAATAAGTGGACTTTCGGGATATAGAAAAATTTTCACGAATGGAATCAAAATTTCTAGGCGAATTCAGTGAGTTCCCAATGGGGCGTGCTTGTATGAGTGTGCTTTTCAATATATAGCAACATTTTATGGAACGGAATCTAAGAAACATGGTGAATTCAGTAGGTTCCCAATAGGATTAGCATGTAATAAGCTTGTTATTCAAGATAGAGCAACTTTTTAACGAACTGAAACACTGTGTCTTTGTGAATTCCGTTAGTTCCAAGTAGTAGGCTCCTGTAATATGTGTACTTTTAAAGATTTATCAAAATTTCCTGAGCCGAATCTCAGGAACTTGGTGAATTCACTTAGTTCCCAATAAGCCTCAGTCGTAATAAGTGGACTGTTCGGTATATAAAAAATTTTCACGAATGGAATCAAAATTTCTAGGCGAATTCAGTATGTTCCCAATGGGACATGCTTGTATGAGTGTGATTTTCAATATATAACTACATTTTAGGAACGGAATCTAAGTATCATGGTGAATTCAATAGGTTCCCAATAGGATTCGCATGTAATAAGCATGTTATTCAAGATAAAGCAACGTTTTAACGAACTGAAACACTGTTTCTTTGTGAATTCAGTTAGTTCCCAGTAGCAGGCTCTTGTAATATGTGTACTTTTAGAGATTTATCAAAATTTTGAGCCGAATCTCAGTAACTTGGTGAATTCAGTTAGTTGCGAATAGGACGCAGTAGATATACGTGGACTATTCGCGATATAGAAAAATTTTCACGAATTAATCGAAATTTCTAGGCGAATTCAGTGAGTTCCCAATGGGACATGCTCGTATGAGTGTGCTTTTCAATACATAGCAACATTTTAAGGAATGGAATCTAAGTATCATGGTATTCAGTAGGTTCCCAGTAGGATTCGCATGTATAAGCATGTTTTTCAGGATAGAGCAACGATTTAACGAGCTGAAACACTGTTCCTTTGTGAATTCAGTTAATTCCCAGTACCAGACTCTGGTAATATGTATACTTTTAAAGACTTTTCAAAATTTGTTGAGCCGAATTTCAGTAACTTGGTGAATTCAGTTAATTCCTAATAGGCCTCAGTAGTAATAAGTGGACTGTTCGGGTTATAGAAAACTTTTCACGAATGGAATCAAAATTTCTAGGGGAATTCAGTGAGTTCCCAAAGGGACATGCTTGTATGAGTGTGCTTTTCAATATATAGCAACATGTTAAGGAACGGAATCTAAGTATCATGGTGAATTCTGTAGGTTCCCAATAGGATTCGCATGTAATAAGCTTGTTATTCAAGATACAGCAACGTTTTAACGAACTGAAACACTGTTTCTTTGTGAATTCACTTAATTCCCAGTAGGAGGCTCTTGTAATATGTGTACTTTTAGAGATATCAAAATTTGGTAGGCCGAATCTCAGTAATTTTGTGAATTCAGTTTCTTCCCAATAGGCCGCAGTATTAATAAGTGGACTGTTCGCGATATAGAAAAAATTTTCACGAATTAATCAAAATTTCCAGGCGAATACACTGAGATCCCAATGGGACAGGCTTGTATGAGTGTGCTTTTCAATATGTAGCAAAATTTAAGGAACGGAATCTAAGTATCATGGTGAATTCAGTAGGTTCACAATAGGATTCGCATGTAATAAGCTTGTTATTCAAGATACAGCAACGTTTTAACGAACTGAAACACTGTTTCTTTGTGAATTCACTTAGTTCCCAGTAGCAGGCTCTTGTAATATGTGTTCCTTCACAGATTTATCAAAATTTGGTGAGCCGAATCTCAGGAACTAGGTGAATTCAGTTAAAACCCAATAGGCCGCAGTAGTAATAAGTGGACTCTTCGGGATATAGAAAAATTTTCATGAATGGAATCAAAACTTCTAGGCGAATTCAGTGAGTTCCCAATGGGACATGCTTGTATGAGTGTGCTTTTCTATACATAGCAAAATTAAGGAACGGAATCTAAGTATCATGGTGAAATCAGTAGGTGCCCAATAAGATTCGTATGTATTAGCTTGTTATTCAAGATAGAGCAACGTTTTAACGAACTGAAACACTGTTTCTTTGTAAATGCATTTAGTTCCCAGTAGCAGGCTCTTGTAATATGTATACTTTTAAAGATTTATCAAAATTTGTTGAGTCGAATCTCAGTAACTTGGTGAATTCAGTTAGTTCCCAAAAGGCCTCAGTAGTAATAAGTGGACTGTTCGGGTTATAGAAAAATTTCAAGAATGGAAACAAAATTTCTAGGCGAATTCAGTGAGTTCCCAATGGGACATGCTTGTATGAGTGTGCTTTTCAATATATAGCAACATTTTAAGGAACGGAATCTAAGTATTATGGTGAATTCAGGAGGTTCCCAATAGGATTCACATGTAATAAGCTTGTTATTCAAAATGGAGCAACGTTTTAACGAACTGAAACACTGTTTCTTTGTGAATTCAGTTAGTTCCTAGTAGCAGGCTCTTGTAATATGTGTACTTTTAAAGATTTATCAAAATATGGTGAGCCGAATCTCAGTAACTTGATGAATGAGGTTAGATCCCAATAAGCCGCAGTACTAAGTGGACTCTTCGGGATATAGAAAAATTTTCACGAATGGAATCAAAATTTCTAGGCGAATTCAGTGACTTCCCATTGGGACATGCTTGTATGAGTGTGGTTTTCAATATATAGCAACATATGAAGGAACGGAATCTAAGTATCATGGTGAATTCAGTAGGTTCCCAATATGATTGGCATGTAATAGGCTTGTTATTCAAGATAGAGCAACGTTTTAACAAACTGAAACACTGTTTCTTTGTGAATTCAGTTAGTTCGCAGTAGCAGGGTCTTCTAATTGTGTGCTTTTAAAGATTTATCAAAATTTGGTGAGCCGAATCTCAGTAACTTGGTGAATTCGTTTAGTTCCCATAGGTCGCAGTAGTAATAATTGGATTCTTCGGGATATTGAAAGAATTTTCACGAATGGAATCAAAATTTCAGGGCGAATTCAGTGACTTCCCAATGCGCGTGCTTGTATGAGTGTGCATTTCAATATATAGCAACATTTTAAGGAACGGAATCTAAGTATCATGGTGTATTCAATAGGTTCCCAATAGGAGTCGCATGTAATAAGCTTGTTATTCAAGATAGAGCAACGTTTTAACGAACTGAAACAGTGTTTCTTTGTGAGTTCTGTTAGTTCCCAGTAGCAGGCTCTTGTAATAGTAGTAATATGTGGTCTTTTCGCATACAGAAAAATTCTCACGAATGGAATCAAAATTTCTGGGCGAATTCAGTGAGTTCTTAATGGGACTTGCTTTATGAGTATTATTTTCAATATATAGCAACATTTTAAGGAACGGAATCTAAGTATCATGGTGAATTCAATGGTTCCCAATAGGAATCGCAAGTAATATGCCTGTTATTCAAGATAGAGCAACGTTTTAACGAACTGAAACACTGTTTCTTTGTGAATTCACTTAGTTCCCAGTAGCAGGCTCTTGTAATATGTGTACTTTTAGAGATATCAAAATTTGGTGAGCCGAATCTCAGTAACTTTGTGAATTCAGTTTCTTCCCAATAGGCCGCAGTATTAATAAGTGGACTTTCGGGATATAGAAAAATTTTCACGAATGGAATCAAAATTTCTAGGCGAATTCAGTGAGTTCCCAATGGGGCGTGCTTGTATGAGTGTGCTTTTCAATATATAGCAACATTTTATGGAACGGAATCTAAGTATCATGGTGAATTCAGTAGGTTCCCAATAGGATTAGCATGTAATAAGCTTGTTATTCAAGATAGAGCAACTTTTTAACGAACTGAAACACTGTGTCTTTGTGAATTCCGTTAGTTCCAAGTAGTAGGCTCCTGTAATATGTGTACTTTTAAAGATTTATCAAAATTTCCTGAGCCGAATCTCAGGAACTTGGTGAATTCACTTAGTTCCCAATAAGCCTCAGTCGTAATAAGTGGACTGTTCGGTATATAAAAAATTTTCACGAATGGAATCAAAATTTCTAGGCGAATTCAGTATGTTCCCAATGGGACATGCTTGTATGAGTGTGATTTTCAATATATAACTACATTTTAGGAACGGAATCTAAGTATCATGGTGAATTCAATAGGTTCCCAATAGGATTCGCACGTAATAAGCATGTTATTCAAGATAAAGCAACGTTTTAACGAACTGAAACACTGTTTCTTTGTGAATTCAGTTAGTTCCCAGTAGCAGGCTCTTGTAATATGTGTACTTTTAAGGATTTATCAAAATTTGGTGAGCCGAATCTGAGTAAAATGGTGAATTCGTTTAGTTCCCAATGGGCCGCAGTAGTAATAAGTGGACTCTTTGGGATATAGAAAAATTCTCACGAATGGAATCAAAATTTCTAGGCGAATGCTGTGAGTTCCCAATGGGACATGCTTGTATGAGTGTGCTTTTCTATATATAGCAACATTTTAAGTAACAGAACATAGGTATCATTGTGAATTCAGTAGGTTCCCAAAAGAATTCGCGTGTAATGAGATTGTTATTCAAGATACAGCAACGTTTTAACGAACTGAAAGATGTTTCTTTGTGAATTCAGTTAGTTCCCAGTAGCAGGCTCTTCTAATTGTGTGCTTTTATAGATTTATCAAAATTAGGTGAGGCGAATCTCAGTAACTTGGTGAATTCAGTTAGTTCCCAAAGGCCGCAGTAGTAATAAGTGGACTGTTGGGGATAAGAAAAATTTCACGAATGGAATCCAATTTCCTAGGCGAATTCAATGAGATCCCAATGGGACAGGCTTGTATCAGTGTGCTTTTCAATATATAGCAACATTTTAAGGAACGGAGTCTAAGTATCATGGTGAATTCAGTGGGTTCCCAATAGGATTCTCATGTAATAAGCTTGTTATTCAAGATAGAGCAACGTTAATACGAAATGAAACACTGTTTATTTATGAAATCAGTTAGTTCCAAGTAGCAGGCTCTTGTAATATGTGTACTTTTAAAGATTTATCAAAATTTGGTGAGCCGAATCTCAGGAACTTGGTGAATTCAGTTAGGTCCCAATAGGCCGCAGTAGTAATAGGTGGACTCTTCGGGATATACAAAAATTTTCACGAATGTAATCAAAATTTCTAGGCGAATTCAGTGAGTTCCCAATCGGACATGCTTGTATGAGTGTGCTTTTCAATATATAACAATATTTTAAGTAACGGATACTAAGTATCATGGTGAGTTCATTTGTTCCCAATAGGATTCACATGTAATAAGCTTGTTATTAAAGATAGAGCAAAGTTTTAACGAACTGAAACACTGTTTCTTTGTGAATTCAGTTAGTTCCCAGAAGCAGGCTCATGTAATATGTGTACTTTTAAAGATTTATCAAAATTTGGTGAGCCGAATCTCAGGAACTTGGTGAATTCACTTAGTTCCCAATAGGCCGCAGTAGTAATAAGTGGACACTTCGGGATATAGAAAAATTATCACGAATGGAATCAAAATTTCTAGGCGATTTCAATGAGTTCCCAATGGGACATGCTGGTATGAGTGTGCTTTGCAATATAGAGCAACATTTTAAGGAACGGAATCTGAGTATCATGGTGAATTCAGTAGCTTCCCAATACGATTCGCATGTAATAAGCTAGTTATTCAAGATACAGCAACGTTTTAACGAACTGAAACACTGTTTCTTTGTGAATTCTGTTAGTTCCCAGTAGCAGGCTCTTGTAATTGTGTGCTTTTAACGATTTATCAAAATATGGTGAGCCGAATCTCAGTAACTTGGGGAATTCGGTTAGTTCCCAATAGGTCGCAGTAGTAATAAGTGGAATGTTGGGGATAAGAAAAATTTCACGAATGGAATCAAAATTTCTAGGCGAATTCAGTGAGTTATCAATGGGACGTGCTTCTATGAGTGTGCTTTTCCTTATACAGTAACATTTTAAGGAACGGAATCTAAGTATCATGGTGAATTCAGTAGGTTCACAAAAGGATTCGCATGTAATAAGCATGTTATTCAAGATAGAGCAACGTTTTAACGAACTGAAACACTGTGTCTTTGTGAATTCAGTTAGTTCCAAGAAGCAGGCTCTTGTAATATGTGTACTTTTAAAGATTTATCAAAATTTGGTGAGCCGAATCTCAGTAACTTGGTGAATTCACTTAGTTCCCAATAGGCCTCAGTAGTAATATGTGGACTGTTCGCGATATAGAAAAATTTTCACGAATGGAATCAAAATTTCTAGGCGAATTCAGTGAGTTCCCAGTGGGACATGCTTGTATGAGTTTGCTTTTCAATATATAGCAACATTTGAAGGAACGGATTCTAAGTATCATAGTGAATTCAATAGGTTCCCAATAGGATTCGCATGTAATAAGCTTGTTATTCAAGAGAGAGCAACGTTTTAATGAACTGAAACACTGTTTCTTTGTGAATTCAGTTAGTTCCCAGTAGCAGGCTCTTGTAATATATGTACTTTTAAAGATTTATCAAATTTGGTGAGCCGAATATCAGGAACTTGGTGAATTCACTTAGTTCCCAATAGGCCGCAGTAGTAATAAGTGGACTGTACGGGATATAGAAAAATTTTCACGAATGGAATCAAAATTTCTAGGCGAATTCAATGAATTCCCAATGGGACATGCTTGTATGAGTATGATTTTCAATATATAACTACATTTTAGGAACGGAATCTAAGTATCATGGTGAATTCAGTAGGTTCCCAATAGGATTCGCATGTAATAAGCATGTTATTCAAGATAAAGCAACGTTTTAAGGAACTGAAACACTGTTTCTTTGTGAATTCAGTCAGTTCCCAGTAGAAGGCTTTTGTAATATGTGTACTTTTAAAGATTGATCAATATTTCCTGAGCCAAATCTGAGTAACATGGGAAATTCAGTTAATTCCCAATAGGCCGCAGTAGTAACAAGTGGACTGTTTGGATTATAGAAAAATTTTCACGATGGAATCAAAATTTCTAAACCAATTCAGTGAGTTTCCAATGGGACATGCTTGTATGAGTGTGCTTTTCAATATATAGCAACATTTTAAGGAACGGCTTCTAAGTATTATGGTGAATTCAGTAGTTCCCATTGGTATTCGTATGTAATAAGCTTGTTATTCAAGATAGAGCAACGTTTTAAGAACTGAAACACTGTTTCTTTGTGAATTCAGTTCGTTCCCAGTAGCAGGCTCTTGTAATATGTGTACTTTTAAGGATTTATCAAAATTTGGTGAGCCGAATCTGAGTAACATGGTGAATTCGTTTAGTTCCCAATGGGCCGCAGTAGTAATAAGTGGACTCTTTGGGATATAGAAAAATTCTCACGAATGGAATCAAAATTCCTAGGCGAATTCTGTGAGTTCCCAATGGGACATGCTTGTATGAGTGTGCTTTTCTATATATAGCAACATTATAAGTAACAGAACATAGGTATCATTGTGAATTCAGTAGGTTCCCAAAAGGATTCGCGTGTAATGAGATTGTTATTCAATATACAGCAATGTTTTAACGAACTGAAAGATGTTTCTTTGTGAATTCAGTTAGTTCCCAGTAGCAGGCTCTTCTAATTGTGTGCTTTTAAAGATTTATCAAAATTTGGTGAGGCGAATCTCAGTAACGTGGTGAATTCAGTTAGTTCCCAAAGGCCGCAGTAGTAATAAGTGGACTGTTGGGGATAAGAAAAATTTCACGAATGGAATCCAATTTTCTAGGCGAATTCAATGAGATCCCAATGGGACAGGCTTGTATCACTGTGCTTTTCAATATATAGCAACATTTTAAGGAACGGAGTCTAAGTATCATGGTGAATTCAGTGGGTTCCCAATAGGATTCGCATGTAATAAGCTTGTTATTCAAGATAGAGCAACGTTAATACGAAATGAAACACTGTTTATTTATGAAATCAGTTAGTTCCAAGTAGCAGGCTCTTGTAATATGTGTACTTTTAAAGATTTATCAAAATTTGGTGAGCCGAATCTCAGGAACTTGGTGAATTCAGTTAGTTCCCAATAGGCCGCAGTAGTAATAGGTGGACTCTTCGGGATATACAAAAATTTTCACGAATGTAATCAAAATTTCTAGGCGAATTCAGTGAGTTCCCAATCGGACATGCTTGTATGAGTGTGCTTTTCAATATATAACAATATTTTAAGTAACGGATACTAAGTATCATGGTGAGTTCACTTGTTCCCAATAGGATTCACATGTAATAAGCTTGTTATTAAAGATAGAGCAAAGTTTTAACGAACTGAAACACTGTTTCTTTGTGAATTCAGTTAGTTCCCAATAGCAGGCTCTTGTAATATGTGTACTTTTACAGATTTATCAAAATTTGGTGAGCCGAATCTCAGGAACTAGCTGAATTCAGTTAAAACCCAATAGGCCGCAGTAGTAATAAGTGGACACTTCGGGATATAGAAAAATTTTCACGAATGGAATCAAAACTTCTAGGCGAATTCAGTGAGTTCCCAAAGGGACATGCTTGTAAGAGTGTGCTTTTCTATACATAGCAACATTTTAAGGAATGGAATCTAAGTATCATGGTGAATTCAGTAGGTTCACAAAAGGATTCGCATGTAATAAGCATGTTATTCAAGATAGAGCAACGTTTTAACGAACTGAAACACTGTGTCTTTGTGAATTCAGTTAGTTCCAAGAAGCAGGCTCTTGTAATATGTGTACTTTTAAAGATTTATCAAAATTTGGTGAGCCGAATCTCAGTAACTTGGTGAATTCACTTAGTTCCCAATAGGCCTCAGTAGTAATATGTGGACTGTTCGGGATATAGAAAAATTTTCACGAATGGAATCAAAATTTCTAGGCGAATTCAGTGAGTTCCCAGTGGGACATGCTTGTATGAGTTTGCTTTTCAATATATAGCAACATTTGAAGGAACGGATTCTAAGTATCATAGTGAATTCAATAGGTTCCCAATAGGATTCGCATGTAATAAGCTTGTTATTCAAGAGAGAGCAACGTTTTAATGAACTGAAACACTGTTTCTTTGTGAATTCAGTTAGTTCCCAGTAGCAGGCTCTTGTAATATATGTACTTTTAAAGATTTATCAAAATTTGGTGAGCCGAATATCAGGAACTTGGTGAATTCACTTAGTTCCCAATAGGCCGCAGTAGTAATAAGTGGACTGTACGGGATATAGAAAAATTTTCACGAATGGAATCAAAATTTCTAGGCGAATTCAGTGAGTTCCCAATGGGACATGCTTGTATGAGTATGATTTTCAATATATAACTACATTTTAGGAACGGAATCTAAGTATCATGGTGAATTCAGTAGGTTCCCAATAGGATTCGCATGTAATAAGCATGTTATTCAAGATAAAGCAACGTTTTAACGAACTGAAACACTGTTTCTTTGTGAATTCGGTCAGTTCCCAGTAGCAGGCTCTTGTAATATGTGTACTTTTAAGGATTTATCAAAATTTGGTGAGCCGAATCTGAGTAACATGGTGAATTCGTTTAGTTCCCAATGGGCCGCAGTAGTAATAAGTGGACTCTTTGGGATATAGAAAAATTCTCACGAATGGAATCAAAATTTCTAGGCGAATTCTGTGAGTTCCCAATGGGACATGCTTGTATGAGTGTGCTTTTCTATATATAGCAACATTATAAGTAACAGAACATAGGTATCATTGTGAATTCAGTAGGTTCCCAAAAGGATTCGCGTGTAATGAGATTGTTATTCAATATACAGCAACGTTTTAACGAACTGAAAGATGTTTCTTTGTGAATTCAGTTAGTTCCCAGTAGCAGGCTCTTCTAATTGTGTGCTTTTAAAGATTTATCAAAATTTGGTGAGGCGAATCTCAGTAACGTGGTGAATTCAGTTAGTTCCCAAAGGCCGCAGTAGTAATAAGTGGACTGTTGGGGATAAGAAAAATTTTACGAATGGAATCCAATTTTCTAGGCGAATTCAATGAGATCCCAATGGGACAGGCTTGTATCAGTGTGCTTTTCAATATATAGCAACATTTTAAGGAACGGAGTCTAAGTATCATGGTGAATTCAGTGGGTTCCCAATAGGATTCGCATGTAATAAGCTTGTTATTCAAGATAGAGCAACGTTAATACGAAATGAAACACTGTTTATTTATGAAATCAGTTAGTTCCAAGTAGCAGGCTCTTGTAATATGTGTACTTTTAAAGATTTATCAAAATTTCGTGAGCCGAATCTCAGGAACTTGGTGAATTCAGTTAGTTCCCAATGGGCCGCAGTAGTAATAGGTGGACTCTTCGGGATATACAAAAATTTTCACGAATGTAATCAAAATTTCTAGGCGAATTCAGTGAGTTCCCAATCGGACATGCTTGTATGAGTGTGCTTTTCAATATATAACAATATTTTAAGTAACGGATACTAAGTATCATGGTGAGTTCACTTGTTCCCAATAGGATTCACATGTAATAAGCTTGTTATTAAAGATAGAGCAAAGTTTTAACGAACTGAAACACTGTTTCTTTGTGAATTCAGTTAGTTCCCAGAAGCAGGCTCATGTAATATGTGTACTTTTAAAGATTTATCAAAATTTGGTGAGCCGAATCTCAGGAACTTGGTGAATTCACTTAGTTCCCAATAGGCCGCAGTAGTAATAAGTGGACACTTCGGGATATAGAAAAATTTTCACGAATGGAATCAAAATTTCTAGGCGATTTCAATGAGTTCCCAATGGGACATGCTGGTATGAGTGTGCTTTTCAATATAGAGCAACATTTTAAGGAACGGAATCTGAGTATCATGGTGAATTCAGTAGGTTCCCAATACGATTCGCATGTAATAAGCTAGTTATTCAAGGTTCAGCAACGTTTTAACGAACTGAAACACTGTTTCTTTGTGAATTCTGTTAGTTCCCAGTAGCAGGCTCTTGTAATTGTGTGCTTTTAACGATTTATCAAAATATGGTGAGCCGAATCTCAGTAACTTGGGGAATTCGGTTAGTTCCCAATAGGTCGCAGTAGTAATAAGTGGAATGTTGGGGATAAGAAAAATTTCACGAATGGAATCAAAATTTCTAGGCGAATTCAGTGAGTTATAAATGGGACGTGCTTCTATGAGTGTGCTTTTCCTTATACAGTAACATTTTAAGGAACGGAATCTAAGTATCATGGTGAATTCAGTAGGTTCACAAAAGGATTCGCATGTAATAAGCATGTTATTCAAGATAGAGCAACGTTTTAACGAACTGAAACACTGTGTCTTTGTGAATTCAGTTAGTTCCAAGAAGCAGGCTCTTGTAATATGTGTACTTTTAAAGATTTATCAAAATTTGGTGAGCCGAATCTCAGTAACTTGGTGAATTCACTTAGTTCCCAATAGGCCTCAGTAGTTATATGTGGACTGTTCGGGATATAGAAAAATTTTCACGAATGGAATCAAAATTTCTAGGCGAATTCAGTGAGTTCCCAGTGGGACATGCTTGTATGAGTTTGCTTTTCAATATATAGCAACATTTGAAGGAACGGATTCTAAGTATCATAGTGAATTCAATAGGTTCCCAATAGGATTCGCATGTAATAAGCTTGATATTCAAGAGAGAGCAACGTTTTAATGAACTGAAACACTGTTTCTTTGTGAATTCAGTTAGTTCCCAGTAGCAGGCTCTTGTAATATATGTACTTTTAAAGATTTATCAAAATTTGGTGAGCCGAATATCAGGAACTTGGTGAATTCACTTAGTTCCCAATAGGCCGCAGTAGTAATAAGTGGACTGTACGGGATATAGAAAAATTTTCACGACTGGAATCAAAATTTCTAGGCGAATTCAGTGAGTTCCCAATGGGACATGCTTGTATGAGTATGATTTTCAATATATAACTACATTTTAGGAAAGGAATCTTAGTATCATGGTGAATTCAATAGGTTCCCAATAGGATTCGCATGTAAGAAGCACGTTATTCAAGATAAAGCAACGTTTTAACGAACTGAAAAACTGTTTCTTTGTGAATTCAGTTAGTTCCAGTGGCAGGCTTTTAAATATGTGTACTTTTAACGATTTATCAAAATATGGTGAGCTGAATCTCAGTAACTTGGTGAATTCAGTTATTTCCCAAAGGCCACTGTAGTAATAAGTGGACTGTTGGGGATAAGAAAAATTTCACGAATGGAATCAAAATTTCTAGGCGAATTCAATGAGATCCCAATTGGACATGCTTGTATAAGTGTGCTTTTCAATATAGAGCAACATTTTAAGGAACGGAATCTAAGTATCATGGTGAATTCAGTAGGTTCCCAATAGGATTCGCATGTAATAAGCTTGTTATTCAAGATAGAGCAACGTTTTAACGAACTGAAACACTGTTTCTTTGTGAATTCAGTTAGTTCCCAGTAGCAGGCTCTTGTAATATGTGTACTTTTAAGGATTTATCAAAATTTGGTGAGCCGAATCTGAGTAACATGGTGAATTCGTTTAGTTCCCAATGGGCAGTAGTAGTAATAAGTGGACACTTCGGGATATAGAAAAATTCTCACGAATGGAATCAAAATTTCTAGACGAATGCAGTGAGTTCCCAATGGGACATGCTTGTATGAGTGTGCTTTTCTATATATAGCAACATTTTAAGTAACAGAACATAGGTATCATTGTGAATTCAGTAGGTTCCCAAAAGGATTCGCATGTAATGAGATTGTTATTCAAGATACAGCAACGTTTTAACGAACAGAAAGATGTTTCTTTGTGAATTCAGTTAGTTCCCAGTAGCAGGCTCTTCTAATTGTGTGCTTTTAAAGATTTATCAAAATTTGGTGAGGCGAATCTCAGTAACTTGGTGAATTCAGTAAGTTCCCAAAGGCAGCAGTAGTAATAAGTGGATTGTTGGGGATAAGAAAAATTTCACGAATGGAATCCAAATTTCTAGGCGAATTCAATGAGATCCCAATGGGACAGGCTTGTATCAGTGTGCTTTTCAATATATAGCAACATTTTAAGGAACGGAGTCTAGGTATCATGGTGAATTCAGTAGGTTCCCAATAGGATTCGCATGTAATAAGCTTGTTATTCAAGATAGAGCAACGTTTTAACGAACTGAAACACTGTGTCTTTGAGAATTCAGTTAGTTCCAAGTAGCAGGCTCTTGTAATATGTGTACTTTTAAAGATTTATCAAAATTTGGTGAGCCGCATCTCAGGAACTTGGTGAATTCACTTAGTTCCCAATAGGCCTCAGTAGTAATAAGTGGACTGTTCTGGATATAGAAAAATTTTCACGAATGGAATCAAAATTTCTAGGCGAATTCAGTGAGTTCCCAATGGGACATGCTTGTATGAGTGTGATTTTCAATATATAGCAACATTTTAAGGAACGGAATCTAAGTATCATGGTAAATACAGTAGGTTCCCAAAAGGATTCGCATGTAATAAGCTTGTTATTCAAGATAGATCAACGTTAATACGAAATGAAACACTGTTTATTAATGAAATCAGTTAGTTCCAAGTAGCAGGCTCTTGTAATATGTGTACTTTTAAAGATTTATCAAAATTTGGTGAGCCGAATCTCAGTAACTTATTGAATTCGGTTAGTTCCCATAGCTCGCAGTAGTAATAAGTGGATTCTTCGGGATATTGAAAGAATTTTCACGAATGGAATCAAAATGTCAGGGCGAATTCAGTGAGTTCCCAATGGGACATGCTTGTATGAGTGTGCTTTTCAATATACAGCAACATTTTAAGGAACGGAATCTAAGTATCATTGTGAATTCAGTAGGGTCCCAATAGGATTCGCATGTAATAAGCTTGTTATTCAAGATACAGCAAAGTTTTTACGAACTGAAACACGGGTTCTTTGTGAATTCAGTTAGTTCCCAGTAGCAGGCTCTTGTAATTGTGTGCTTTTAAAGATTTATCAAAATATGGTGAGCCGAATATCAGTAACTTGGGGAATTCGGTTAGTTCCAAATAGGTCGCACTAGTAATAAGTGGACTGTTGGGGATAAGAAAAATTTCACGAATGGAATCAAAATTTCTAGGAGAATTCAGTGAGTTCCCAATGGGACGTGATTCTATGAGTGTGCTTTTCAATATGTAGCAACATTTTAAGGAACGGAATCTAAGTATCATGGTGAATTCAGTAGGTTCCCAATAGGATTCGCATGTAATAAGCTTGTTATTCAAGATAGAGCAACGTTTTAACGAACTGAAACACTGTGTCTTTGAGAATTCAGTTAGTTCCAAGTAGCAGGCTCTAGTAATATGTGTACTTTTAAAGATTTATCAAAATTTGGTGAGCCGAATATCAGTAACTTGGTGAATACAGTTAGTTCCCAATAGGCCTCAGTAGTAATAAGTGGACTGTTCGGGATATTGAAAAATTTTCACGAATGGAATCAAAAATTCTAGGCGAATTCAGTGAGTTCCCAATGGGACATGCTTGTATGAGTGTGCTTTTCAATATATAGCAACATTTTACCGAACGGAATCAAAGTATCATGGTGAATTCAATAGGCTCCCAATAGGATTCACATGTAATAAGCTTGTTATTCAAGATAGAGCAACGTTTTAACGAACTGAAACACTGGTTCTTTGTGAATTCAGTTAGTTCCCAGTAGCAGGCTCTTGTAATTGTGTGCTTTTAAAGATTTATCAAAATATGGTGAGCCGAATCTCAGTAACTTGGGGAATTCGGTTAGTTCCAAATAGGTCGCACTAGTAATAAGTGGACTGTTGGGGATAAGAAAAATTTCACGAGGGAATCAAAATTTCTAGGCGAATTCAGTGAGTTCCCAATGGGACGTGCTTCTATGAGTGTGCTTTTCAATATGTAGCAACATTTTAAGGAACGGAATCTAAGTATCATGGTGAATTCAGTAGGTTCCCAATAGGATTCGCATGTAATAAGCTTGTTATTCAACATAGAGCAATGTTTTAACGAACTGAAACACTGTGTCTTTGAGAATTCAGTTAGTTCCAAGTAGCAGGCTCTTGTAATATGTGTACTTTTAAAGATTTATCAAAATTTGGTGAGCCGAAGCTCAGGAACTTGGTGAATTCACTTAGTTCCCAATAGGCCTCAGTAGTAATAAGTGGACTGTTCGGGGTATAGAAAACTTTTAACGAATGGAATCAAAATTTCTAGGCGAATTCAGTGAGTTCCCAATGGGACATGTTTGTATGAGTGTGATTTTCAATATATAACTACATTATAGGAAAGGAATCTAAGTATCATGGTGAATTCAATAGGTTCCCAATAGGATTCGCATGTAATAAGCATGTTATTCAAGATAAAGCAACGTTTTAACGAACTGAAACACTGTTTCTTGTGAATTCAGTTAGTTCCAGTAGCAGGCTCTTGAAATGTGTGCTTTTAAAGATTTATCAAAATTTGTTGAGCCGAATCTCAGTAACTTGGTGAATTCAGTTAGTTTCCAAAGGCCGCAGTAGTAGTAAGTAGACTGTTCGGGATATTGAAAATTTTTCACTCATGGAATCAAAATTTCTGAGCGAATTCAGTGAGTTCCCAATGGGACATGCTTGTATGAGTGTGATTTTCAATATATAGCAACATTTTAAGGAAAGGAATCTAAGTATCATGGTGAATTCAGTAGGTTCCCAATAGGATTCACATGTAATAAGCTTGCTATTCAAGATAGAGCAACGTTTTAACGAACTGAAACACTGTGTCTTTGTGAATTCAGTTAGTTCCCAGTAGCAGGCTCTTGTAGTATGTGTACTTTTAAAGATTTATTAAAATTTGGTGAGCCGAATCTCAGTACCTTAGTGAATTCAGTGAGTTCCAAATAGGCTTCAGTAATAATAAGTGGACTGTTCGGGATATCGAAAAATTTTCAGGAATGGAATCAAAAGTTTTAGGCCAATTCAGTGAGTTCTTAATGGGACATGCTTTTATGAGTGTGCTTTTCAATATATAGCAACATTTTAAGGAACTGAATCTAAGTATCATGGTGAATACAGTAGGTTCCCAAAAGGATTCGCATGTAATAAGCTTGTTATTCAAGATAGATCAACGTTAATACGAAATGAAACACTGTTTATTTATGAAATCAGTTAGTTCCAAGTAGCAGGCTCTTGTAATATGTGTACTTTTAAAGATTTATCAAAATTTGGTGAGCCGAATCTCAGGAACTTGGTGAATTCAGTTAGTTCCCAATAGGCCGCAGTAGTAATAGGTGGACTCTTCGGGATATACAAAAATTTTCACGAATGTAATCAAAATTTCTAGGCGAATTCAGTGAGTTCCCAATGAGACATGCTTGTATGAGTGTGCTTTTCAATACATAACAACTTTTTAAGTAACGGATACTAAGTATCATGTTGAGTTCATTTGTTCCCAATAGGATTCACATGTAATAAGCTTGTTATTAAAGATAGAGCAAAGTTTTAACGAACTGAAACACTGTTTCTTTGTGAATTCAGTTAGTTCCCAGTAACAGGCTCTTGTAATATGTGTACTTTTATAGATTTATCAAAAATTTTGAGCCGAATCTCAGTAACTTGGTGAATTCAGTTAGTTCCGAATAGGCCGCAGTAGAAATAAGTGGACTATTCACGATATAGAAAAATTTTCAAGAATTAATCAAAATTTCTAGGCGAATTCAGTGAGGTCCCAATGGGACATGCTTGTATGAATGTGCTTTTCAATGTATAGCAACATTTTAAGGAACGGAATCTAAGAATCATGGTCAATTCATTAGGTTCCCAATAGGATTCGAATGTCTAAGCATGTTATTCAAGATAGAGCAACGTTTTAACGAACTGAAACACTGTTTCTTTGTGAATTCATTTAATTCCCAAGCAGGCTCTTGTAATATGTGCACTTTTAAAGATTTATCAAAATTTGTGAGTCCAATCTCAGTAATTTGGTGAATTCGGTTAGATCCCAATAGGCCTCCGTTGTAATAAGTGGACTCTTTGGGATATAGAAAAATTTTCACGAATGGTATCAAAATTTCTAGGCGAATTCAGTGAGTTCACAATGGGACATGCTTGTATGAGTGTGCTTTTCAATATACAGCAACTTTAATGAACGGAATCTAAGTATCATGGTGTATTCAGTAGGTTCCCAAAGGATTCGCATGTAATAAATTTGTTAATCAAATAGAGCAACGTTTTAACGAACTGGAACACTGTTTCTTTGTGAATTCAATTAGTTCCCAGTAGCAGGCTCTTGTAATTGTGTGCTTTTAAAGATTTATCAAAATTTGGTGAGCCGAATCTCAGTAACTTATTGAATTCGGTTAGTTCCCATAGCTCGCAGTAGTAATAAGTGGATTCTTCGGGATATTGAAAGAATTTTCACGAATGGAATCAAAATGTCAGGGCGAATTCAGTGAGTTCCCAATGGGACGTGCTTCTATGAGTGTGCTTTTCAATATACAGAAGCATTTTAAGGAACAGAATCTAAGTAACATGGTGAATTCAGTAGGGTCCCAATAGGAGTCGCATGTAATAAGCTTGTTACTCAAGATAGAGCAACGTTTTAACGAACTGAAACACTGTTTCTTTGTGAATCCAGTTAGTTCCCAGTAGCAGGCTCTTGTAATATGTATTCTATTAAAAGATTTTTCAAAATTTGTTGAGACGAATTTCAGTAACTTTGTGAATTCAGTTAATTCCCAATAGGCCTCAGTAGTAATAAGTGGACTGTTTGGGATATAGAAAAAATTTCACGAATGGAATCAAAATTTCTAGGCGAATTCAGTGAGTTCCCAAAGGGACATGCTTGTATGAGTGTCCTTTTCAATATATAGCCACACCTTAAGGAACGGAATCTAAGTATCATGGTGAATTCAGTAGGTTCCCAACAGGATTAGCATGCAATAGGCTTATTATTCAAGATACAGCAACGTTTTAACAAACTGAAACACTGTTTCTTTGTGAATTCAGTTAGTTCCCAGTAGCAGGCTCTGGTAATATGTGTACTTTAAGAGATTTATCAAAATTTGGTGAGCCGAATCTCAGTAACTTTGTGAATTCAGTTTCTTCTCAATAGGCCGCAGTATTATTAAGTGGACTGTTCGGGATATAGAAAAATTTTCACGAATGCAATGAAAATTTGTAGGCGAATTCAGTGATTTCCCAATGGGACATGCTTGTATGAGTGTGCTTTTCAATATATAGCAACATTTTACGGAACGGAATCAAAGTATCATGGTGAATTCAGTAGTTTCCCAATAGGATTCACATGTTACAAGCTTGTTATTCAAAATGGAGCAACGTTTTAACGAACTGAAACACTGTTTCTTTGTGAATTCAGTTAGTTCCCAGTAACAGGCTCTTGTAATATGTGTACTTTTATAGATTTATCAAAATTTTGAGCCGAATCTCAGTAACTTGGTGAATTCAGTTAGTTGCGAATAGGACGCAGTAGATATAAGTGGACTATTCGCGATATAGAAAAATTTTCACGAATTAATCGAAATTTCTAGGCGAATTCAGTGAATTCCCAATGGGACATGCTTGTATGAGTGTGCTTTTCAATATATAGCAACATTTTAAGGAACGGAATCTAAGAATCATGGTCAATTCAGTAGGTTCCCAATAGGATTCGAATGTCTAAGCTTGTTATTCAAGATAGAGCAAAGTTTTAACGAACTGAAACACTATTTTTTTGTGAATTCAGTTAATTCCCAGTAGCAGACTCTGGTAATATGTATACTTTTAAAGATATTTCAAAATTTGTTGAGCCGATTTTCAGTAACTTTGTGAATTCAGTTAATTCCCCATAGGCCTCAGTAGTAATAAGTGGACTGTTTGGGATATAGAAAAATTTTCACGAATTAATCGAAATTTCTAGGAGAATTCAGTGAGTTCCCAATGGGACATGCTTGTATGAGTGTGCTTTTCAATATATAGCAACATTTTAAGGAACGGAGTCTAAGTATCATGGTGAATTCAGTAGGTTCCCAATAGAATTCGTATGTCGAAGCTTGTTATTCAAGATAGAGCAACGTTTTAATGAACTGAAACACTGTTTCTTTGTGAATCCAGTTAGTTACCAGAGGCAGGCTCTTGTAATATATATACTTTTAAAGATTTTTCAAAATTTGTTGGTCCGAATCTCAGTAACTTCGTGAATTCAGTTAATTCCCAAAAGGCCTCAGTAGTAATAAGTAGAATGTTCGGGATATAGAAAAATTTTCAGGAATGGAATCAAAATTTCTAGGTGAATTCAGTGAGTTCCCAAAGGGACATGCTTGTATGAGTGTGCTTTTCAATATATAGCAACACTTTAAGGAACGGAATCTAAGTATCATGGTGAATTCTGTAGGTTCCCAATAGGATTCGCATGTAATAAGCTTGTTATTCAAGATACAGCAACGTTTTAACGAACTGAAACACTGTTTCTTTGTGAATTCACTTAATTCCCAGTAGGAGGCTCTTGTAATATGTGTACTTTTAGAGATATCAAAATTTGGTGAGCCGAATCTCAGTAACTTTGTGAATTCAGTTTCTTTCCAATAGGCCGCAGTATTAATAAGTGGACTGTTCGTGATATAGAAAAAATTTTCACGAATTAATCAAAATGTCCAGGCGAATACACTGAGATCCCAATGGGACAGGCTTGTATGAGTGTGCTTTTCAATATGTAGCAACATTTCAGGAACGGAATCTAAGTATCATGGTTAATTCAGTAGGTTCCCAATAGGATTCGCATGTAATAAGCTTGTTATTCAAGATACAGCAACGTTTTAACGAACTGAAACACTGTTTCTTTGTGAATTCACTTAGTTCCCAGTAGCAGGCTCTTGTAATATGTGTTCCTTCACAGAATTATCAAAATTTGGTGAGCCGAATCTCAGGAACTAGGTGAATTCAGTTAAAACCCAATAGGCCGCAGTAGTAATAAGTGGACTCTTCGGGATATAGAAAAATTTTCATGAATGGAATCAAAACTTCTAGGCGAATTCAGTGAGTTCCCAATGGGACATGCTTGTATGAGTGTGCTTTTCTATACATAGCAAAATTAAGGAACGGAATATAAGTATCATGGTGAATTCAGTAGGTGCCCAATAAGATTCGCATGTATTAGCTTGTTATTCAAGATAGAGCAACGTTTTAACGAACTGAAACACTGTTTCTTTGTAAATGCAGTTAGTTCCCAGTAGCAGGCTCTTGTAATATGTATACTTTTAAAGATTTATCAAAATTTGTTGAGTCGAATCTCAGTAACTTGGTGAATTCAGTTAGTTCCCAATAGGCCTCAATAGTAATAAGTGGACTGTTCGGGTTATAGAAAAATTTCACGAATGGAAACAAAATTTCTAGGCGAATTCAGTGAGTTCCCAATGGGACATGCTTGTATGAGTGTGCTTTTCAATATATAGCAACATTTTAAGGAACCCAATCTACATATCATTGTGAATTCAGTAGGCTCCCAATAGGATTCACATGTAATAAGATTGTTATTCAAGATAGAGCAAAGTTTTAAGGAACTGAAACACTGTGTCTTTGTGAATTCAGTTAGTTCCCAGTAGCAGGCTCTTGTAATATGTGTACTTTTATAGATTTATCAAAATTTGGTGAGCCGAATCTCTGGAATTTGGAGAATTCACTTAGTTCCCAATAGGCCGCAAGTAGTAATAAGTGGACTCTTCGGGATATAGAAAAATTTTCACGAATGGAATCAAAATTTCTAGGCGATTTCAATGAGTTCCCAATGGGACATGCTTGGACTAGTGTGCTTTTCAATATAGAGCCACATTTTAGGAACGGAATCTAAGTATCATGGTGAATTCAGTAGGTTCTCAATAGGATTCGCATGCAATAAGATTTTTATTCAAGATACAGCAAAGTTTTAACGAACTGAAACACTGGTTCTTTGTGAATTCTGTTAGTTCCCAGTAGCAGGCTCTTGTAATTGTGTGCTTTTAAAGATTTATCAAAATATGGTGAGCCGAATCTCAGTAACTTGGGGAATTCGGTTAGTTCCAAATAGGTCACACTAGTAATAAGTGGACTGTTGGGGATAAGAAAAATTTCACGAATGGAATCAAAATTTCTAGGAGAATTCAGTGAGTTCCCAATGGGACGTGCTTCTATGAGTGTGCTTTTCAATATGTAGCAACATTTTAAGGAACGGAATCTAAGTATCATGGTGAATTCAGTAGGTTCCCAATAGGATTCGCATGTAATAAGCTTGTTATTCAAGATAGAGCAACGTTTTAACGAACTGAAACACTGTGTCTTTGAGAATTCAGTTAGTTCCAAGTAGCAGGCTCTAGTAATATGTGTACTTTTAAAGATTTATCAAAATTTGGTGAGCCGAATATCAGTAACTTGGTGAATACAGTTAGTTCCCAATAGGCCTCAGTAGTAATAAGTGGACTGTTCGGGATATTGAAAAATTTTCACGAATGGAATCAAAATTTCTAGGCGAATTCAGTGAGTTCCCAATGGGACATGCTTGTATGAGTGTGCTTTCAATATATAGCAACATTTTACCGAACGGAATCAAAGTATAATGGTGAATTCAATAGGCTCCCAATAGGATTCACATGTAATAAGCTTGTTATTCAAGATAGAGCAACGTTTTAACGAACTGAAACAGTGGTTCTTTGTGAATTCAGTTAGTTCCCAGTAGCAGGCTCTTGTAATTGTGTGCTTTTAAAGATTTATCAAAATATGGTGAGCCGAATCTCAGTAACTTGGGGAATTCGGTTAGTTCCAAATAGGTCGCACTAGTAATAAGTGGACTGTTGGGGATAAGAAAAATTTCACGAAGGGAATCAAAATTTCTAGGCGAATTCAGTGAGTTCCCAATGGGACGTGTTTCTATGAGTGTGCTTTTCAATATGTAGCAACATTTTAAGGAACAGAATCTAAGTATCATGGTGAATTCAGTAGGTTCCCAATAGGATTCGCATGTAATAAGCTTGTTATTCAACATAGAGCAACGTTTTAACGAACTGAAACACTGTGTCTTTGAGAATTCAGTTAGTTCCAAGTAGCAGGCTCTTGTAATATGTGTACTTTTAAAGATTTATCAAAATTTGGTGAGCCGAAGCTCAGGAACTTGGTGAATTCACTTAGTTCCCAATAGGCCTCAGTAGTAATAAGTGGACTGTTCGGGGTATAGAAAACTTTTAACGAATGGAATCAAAATTTCGAGGCGAATTCAGTGAGTTCCCAATGGGACATGTTTGTATGAGTGTGATTTTCAATATATAACTACATTATAGGAAAGGAATCTAAGGATCATGGTGAATTCAATAGGTTCCCAATAGGATTCGCATGTAATAAGCATGTTATTCAAGATAAAGCAACGTTTTAACGAACTGAAACACTGTTTCTTTGTGAATTCAGTTAGTTCCAGTAGCAGGCTCTTGTAAATGTGTGCTTTTAAAGATTTATCAAAATTTGGTGAGCCGAATCTCAGTAACTTGGTGAATTCAGTTAGTTTCCAAAGGCCGCAGTAGTAATAAGTGGACTGTTCGGGATATTGAAAATTTTTCACTCATGGAATCAAAATTTCTAAGCGAATTCAGTGAGTTCCCAATGGGACATGCTTGTATGAGTGTGATTTCAATATATAGCAACATTTTAAGGAAAGGAATCTAAGTATCATGGTGAATACAGTAGGTTCCCAAAGGGATTCGCATGTAATAAGCTTGTTATTCAAGATAGATCAACGTTAATACGAACTGAAACACTGTTTATTTATGAATTCATTTAGTTCCAAGTAGCAGGTTCTTGTAATATGTGTACTTTTAAAGATTTATCAAAATTTCCTGAGCCGAATCTCAGGAACTTGGTGAATTCAGTTAGTTCCCAATAGGCCGCAGTAGTAATAGGTGGACTCTTCGGGATATACAAAAATTTTCACGAATGGAATCAAAATTTCTAGGCGAATTTAGTGAGTTCCCAATGGGACATGCTTGTATGAGTGTGCTTTTCAATATATAGCAACATTTTAATTAACGGATACTAAGTATCATGGTGAGTTCAATTGTTCCCAATAGGATTCGCATGTAATAAGCTTGTTATTCAAGATAGAGCAACGTTTTAACGAACTGAAACACTGTTTCTTTGTGAATTCAGTTTGTTCCCTGTAGCCGGCTCTTGTAATATGTGTACGTTTAAAGATTTATCAAAATTTGGTGAGCCGAATCTCTGGAAATTGGTGAATTCACTTAGTTCCAAATAGGCCGCAGTAGCAATAAGTGGGCCCTTCGGGATATAAAAAAAAATTCACGAATGGAATCAAAATTTCTAGGCGAATTCAGTGAGTTCCCAATGGGACATGCTCGTATTAGTGTGCTTTTCAATATATAGCAACATTTTAAGCAACGGAATCTAAGTATCATGGTGAATTAAATAGTTTCCCAATAGGATTCGCATGTAATAAGCTTGTTATTCAATATAGAGCAACGTTTTAATGAACTGAAACAATGTTTCTTTGTGAATTCAGTTAGTTCCCAGTAGCAGGCTCTTGAAATATGTGTACTTTTAAAGATTTATCAAAATTTGGTGAGCCGAATCTCAGGAACTTGGTGAATTCAGTTAGTTCCCAATAGGCCGCAGTAGTAATAGGTGGACTCTTCGGGATATACAAAAATTTTCACGAATGGAATCAAAATTTCTAGGCGAATTTAGTGAGTTCCCAATGGGACATGCTTGTATGAGTGTGCTTTTCAATATATAGCAACATTTTAATTAACGGATACTAAGTATCATGGTGAGTTCAATTGTTCCCAATAGGATTCGCATGTAATAAGCTTGTTATTCAAGATAGAGCAACGTTTTAACGAACTGAAACACTGTTTCTTTGTGAATTCAGTTTGTTCCCTGTAGCCGGCTCTTGTAATATGTGTACTTTTAAAGATTTATCAAAATTTGGTGAGCCGAATCTCTGGAAATTGGTGAATTCACTTAGTTCCAAATAGGCCGCAGTAGCAATAAGTGGGCCCTTCGGGATATAAAAAAAAATTCACGAATGGAATCAAAATTTCTAGGCGAATTCAGTGAGTTCCCAATGGGACATGCTCGTATGAGTGTGCTTTTCAATATATAGCAACATTTTAAGGAACGGAATCTAAGAATCATGGTCAATTCAGTAGGTTCCCTATAGGATTCGAATGTCTAAGCTTGTTATTCAAGATAGAGCAACGTTTTAACCAACTGAAACTCTGTTTCTCTGTGAATCCAGTTAGTTCTCAGTAGCAGGCTCTTGTATTATGTATTCTTTTAAAGATTTTTCAAAATTTGATGAGCCGAATTTCAGTAACTTTGTGAATTCAGTTAATTCCCAATAGGCCTCAGTAGTAATAGGTGTTCTGTTTGGGTTATAGAAAAATTTTCACGAATGGAATCAAAATTTCTAGGCGAATTCAGTGAGTTCCCAAAGGGACATGCTTGTATGAGTGTGCTTTTCAATATATAGCCACACCTTAAGGAACGGAATCTAAATATCATGGTGAATTCAGTAGGTTCCCAATAGGATTAGCATGTAATAAGCTTATAATTCAAGATACAGCAAAGTTTTAACGAACTGAAACACTGTTTCTTTGTGAATTCAGTTAGTTCCCAGTAGCAGGCTCTTGTAATATGTGTACTTTAAGAGATTTATCAAAATTTGGTGAGGCGGATCTCAGTAACTTTGTGAATTCAGTTTCTTCCCAATAGGCCGCAGTATTAATAAGTGGACTGTTCGGGATATAGAAAAATTTTGACGAATGGAATGAAAATTTCTAGGCGAATTCAGTGATTTCCCAATGGGACCTGCTTGTATGACTGTGCTTTTCAATATATAGCAACATTTTACGGAACGGAATCAAAGTATCATGGCGAATTCAGTAGGTTCCCAATAGGATTCACATGTTATAAGCTTGTTATTCAAAATGGAGCAACGTTTTAAAGAACTGAAACACTGTTTCTTTGTGAATTCAGTTAGTTCCCAGTAACAGGCTCTTGTAATATGTGTACTTTTATAGATTTATCAAAATTTTGGAGCCGAATCTCAGTAACTTGGTGAATTCAGTTAATTGCGAATAGGCCGCAGTAGAAATAAGTGGACTATTCGCGATATAGAAAATTTTTCACGAATTAATCAAAATTTCTAGGCGAATTCAGTGAGTTCCCAATGGGACATGCTCGTTTGAGTGTGCTTTTCAATATATAGCAACATTTTAAGGAACGGAATCTAAGAATCATGGTCAATTCAGTATTTTCCCAATAGGATTCGAATGTCTAAGCTTGTTATTCAAGATAGAGCAACGTTTTAACGAACTGAAACACTGTTTTTTTGTGAATTCAGTTAATTCCCAAGCAGGCTCTTGTAATATGTGCACTTTTAAAGATTTATCAAAATTTGTGAGTCCAATCTCAGTAATTTGGTGAATTCGGTTAGATCCCAATAGGCCTCAGTAGTAATAAGTGGACTCTTTGGGTTATAGAAAAATTTTCACGAATGTTATCAAAATTTCTAGCCGAATTCAGTGAGTTCCCAATGGGACATGCTTGTATGAGTGTGCTTTTCAATACATAGCAACATTTTAAGGAACGGAATCTAAGTATCTTAGTATTCTGTAGGTTCCCAATAGGATTCGCATGTATAAGCATGTTTTTAGGATAGAGCAACGATTTAACGAGCTGAAACACTGTTCCTTTGTGAATTCAGTTAGTTCCCAGTAGCAGACTCTTGTAATATGTATACTTTTAAAGATTTTTCAAAATTTGTTGAGCCGAATTTCAGTAACTTGGTGAATTCAGTTAATTCCTAATACGCCTCAGTAGTAATAAGTGGACTGTTCGGGTTATAGAAAACTTTTCACGAATGGAATCAAAATTTCTAGGCGAATTCAGTGAGTTACCAAAGGGACATGCTTGTATGAGTGTGCTTTTTAATATATAGAAACATTTTAAGGAACGGAATCTAAGTGACATGGTGAATTCAGTAGGTTCACAATAGGATTCGCATGTAATAAGCTTGTTATTCAAGATAGAGCCACATTTTAATGAACTGAAACACTGTTTCTTTGTGAATTCAGTTAGTTCTCAGTCGCAGGCTCTGGTAATATGTGTACTTTTAAAGATTTATCAAAATTTGCTGAGCCGAATCTCAGTAACTTGGTGAATTCAGTTTGTTCCCCATAGGCCGCAGTATTAATAAGTGGACTGTTCGGGATATAGAAAAATTTTCACGAATGGACGCAAAATTTCTAGGCGAATTCAGTGAGTTCCCAATGGGACATGCTTGTATGAGTGTGCTTTTCAATATAAAGCAACATTTTAAGGAACGGAATCTAAGTATTATGGTGAATTCAGTAGGTTCCCAATACAATTCGCATGTCGAAGCTTGTTATTCAAGATAGAGCAACGTTTGAATGAACTGAAACACTGTTTCTTTGTGAATCCAGTTAGTTACCAGAGGCAGGCTCTTGTAATATGTATACTTTTAAAGATTTTTCAAAATTTGTTGAGCTTAATCTCAGTAACTTGGTCAATTCAGTTAATTCCCAAAAGGCCTCAGTAGTAATAAGTAGAATGTTCGGGATATAGAAAAATTTTCAAGAATGGAATCAAAATTTCTAGGTGAATTCAGTGAGTTCCCAAAGGGACATGCTTGTATGAGTGGGCTTTTCAATATATAGCAACACATTAAGGAACAGAATCTAAGTATCATGTTGAATTCTGTAGGTTCCCAATAGGATTCGCATGTAATAAGCTTGTTATTCAAGATACAGCAACGTTTTAACGAACTGAAACAGTGTTTCTTTGTGAATTCAGTTAGTTCCCAGTAGCAGGCTCTTGTAATATGTGTACTTTTAGAGATATCAAAATTTGGTGAGCCGAATCTCAGTAACTTTGTGAATTCAGTTTCTTCCCAATAGGCCGCAGTATTAATAAGTGGACTGTTCGGGATATAGAAAAATTTTCACGAATGGAATCAAAATTTGTAGGCGAATTCAGTTAGTTCCCAATGGGACATGCTTGTATGAGTGTGCTTTTCAATATAAAGCAACATTTTAAGGAACGGAATCTAAGTATTATGGTGAATTCAGTAGGTTCCCAATAGAATTCGCATGTCGAAGCTTGTTATTCAAGATAGAGCAACGTTTGAATGAACTGAAACACTGTTTCTTTGTGAATCCAGTTAGTTACCAGTAGCAGGCTCTTGTAATATGTATACTTTTAAAGATTTTTCAAAATTTGTTGAGCTTAATCTCAGTAACTTGGTCAATTCAGTTAATTCCCAAAAGGCCTCAGTAGTAATAAGTAGAATGTTCGGGATATAGAAAAATTTTCAAGAATGGAATCAAATTTCTAGGTGAATTCAGTGAGTTCCCAAAGGGACATGCTTGTATGAGTGGGCTTTTCAATATATAGCAACACGTTAAGGAACAGAATCTAAGTATCATGTTGAATTCTGTAGGTTCCCAATAGGATTCGCATGTAATAAGCTTGTTATTCAAGATACAGCAACGTTTTAACGAACTGAAACAGTGTTTCTTTGTGAATTCAGTTAGTTCCCAGTAGCAGGCTCTTGTAATATGTGTACTTTTAGAGATATCAAAATTTGGTGAGCCGAATCTCAGTAACTTTGTGAATTCAGTTTATTCCCAATTGGCCGCAGTATTAATAAGTGGACTGTTCGGGATATAGAAAAATTTTCACAAATGGAATCAAAATTTCTAGGCGAATTCAGTTAGTTCCCAATGGGACATGCTCGTATGAGTGTGCTTTTCAATATATAGCAACATTTTACCGAACGCAATCAAAGTATCATGGTGAATTCAGTAGGCTCCCAATAGGATTCACATGTAATAAGCTTGTTATTCAAAATGGAGCAACGTTTTAACGAACTGAAACACTGTTTCTTTGTGAATTCAGTTAGTTCCAGTAGCAGGCTCTTGTAATATGTGCACTTTTATAGATTTATCAAAATATTTGAGCCGAATCTCAGTAACTTGGTGAATTCAGTTAGTTGCGAATAGGCCGCAGTAGAAATAAGTGGACTATTAGCGATATAGAAAAATTTTCACGAATTAATCAAAATTTCCAGGCGAATTCAGTGAGTTCCCAGTGGGACATGCCTGTATGAGTGTGCTTTTCAGTATATAGCAAAATTTTACGGAACGGAATCTAAGTATCATGGTCAATTCAGTAGGTTCCCAATAGGATACGAATGTCAAAGCTTGTTAGTCAAGATATAGCTACTTTTTTACGAACTGAAACACTGTTTCTTTTTGAATTCAGTTAGTTCCCAGGAGCTGGCTCTTGTAATATTAATACTTTTAAAGATTTATCAAAATTTCCTGAGCCGAATCTGAGTAACGATGTGAATTTGGTTAGTTCCCAATAGGCCGCAGTAGTAATAGGTGGACTCTACGGGATATAGAAATATTTTCACGAATGGAATCAAAATTTCTAGGCGAATACACTGAGATCCCAATGGGACATGCTTGTATGAGTGTGCTTTTCAATGTGTAGCAACATTTAAGGAACGGAATCTAAGTATCATGGTGAATTAGGAAGGTTCCCAATAGGATTCGCATGTACTAAGCTTGTTATTCAAGATACAGCAACGTTTTAACGAACTGAAACACTGTTTCTTTGTGAATTCAGTTAGTTCCCAGTAGCAGGCTCTTGTAATATGTGTACTTTTACAGATTTATCAAAATATGGTGAGCCGAATCTCAGGAACTAGCTGAATTCAGTTAAAACCCAATAGGCCGCAGTAGTAATAAGTGGACTCTTCGGGATATAGAAAAATTTTCACGAATGGAATCAAAACTTCTAGGCGAATTCAGTGAGTTCCCAAAGGGACATGCTTGTATGAGTGTGCTTTTCTATACATAGCAACATTTTCAGGAACGGAATCTATGTATCATGGTGAATTCAGTGGGTGCCCAATAAGATTCGCATGTATTAGCTTGTTATTCAAGATAGAGCAACATTTTAACGAACTGAAACACTGTTTCTTTGTGAGTTCTGTTAGTTCCCAGTAGCAGGCTCTTGTAATATGTATACTTTTAAAGATTTATCAAAATTGGTTGAGTCGAATCTCAGTAACTTGGTGAATTCATTTAGTTCCCAATAGGCCTCAGTAGTAATAAGTGGACTGTTCGGGTTATAGAAAAATTTCACGATTGGAAACAAAATTTCTAGGCGAATTCAGTGAGTTCCCAATGGGACATGCTTGTATGAGTGTGCTTTTCAATATATAGCAACATTTTAAGGAACGCAATCTACGTATCATGGTGAATTCAGTAGGTTCCTAAAAAATTCGCATGTGATAAGCTTCTTATTCAAGATAGAGCAAAGTTTTAACGAACTGAAACACTGTTTCTTTGTGAATTCAGTTAGTTCACAGTAGCAGTCTCTTGTATTATGTGTACTTTTTAAGATTTATCAAAATTTCCTGAGCCGAATCTGAGTAACATTGTGAATTCGGTTAGTTCCCAATAGGCCACAGTAGTAATAAGTGGTCTGTACAGGATATAGAAAAATTTTCACGAATGGAATCAAAATTTCTAGGCGAATTCATTGAGTTCCCAATGGGACATGCTTGTATGAGTGTGATTTTCAATATATAGCAACATTTTAAGGAAAGGAATCTAAGTATCATGGTGAATTCAGTAGGTTCCCAATAGGATTCACATGTAATAAGCTTGCTATTCAAGATAGAGCAACGTTTTAACGAACTGAAACACTGTGTCTTTGTGAATTCAGTTAGTTCCCAGTAGCAGGCTCTTGTAATATGTGTACTTTTAACGATTTATTAAAATTTGGTGAGCCGAATCTCAGTACCTTAGTGAATTCAGTGAGTTCCCAATAGGCATCAGTAATAATAAGTGGACTGTTCGGGATATCGAAAAATTTTCAGGAATGGAATCAAAAGTTTTAGGCGAATTCAGTGTGTTCTTAATGGGACATGCTTTTATGAGTGTGCTTTTCAATATATAGCAACATTTTAAGGAACTGAATCTAAGTATCATGGTGAATACAGTAGGTTCCCAAAGGGATTCGCATGTAATAAGCTTGTTATTCAAGATAGATCAACGTTAATACGAACTGAAACACTGTTTATTTATGAATTCAGTTAGTTCCAAGTAGCAGGCTCTTGTAATATGTGTACTTTTAAAGATTTATCAAAATTTCCTGAGCCGAATCTCAGGAACTTGGTGAATTCAGTTAGTTCCCAATAGGCCGCAGTAGTAATAGGTGGACTCTTCGGGATATACAAAAATTTTCACGAATGGAATCAAAATTTCTAGGCGAATGTAGTGAGTTCCCAATGGGACATGCTTGTATGAGTGTGCTTTTCAATATATAGCAACATTTTAATTAACGGATACTAAGTATCATGGTGAGTTCAATTGTTCCCAATAGGATTCGCATGTAATAAGCTTGTTATTCAAGATAGAGCAACGTTTTAACGAACTGAAACACTGTTTCTTTGTGAATTCAGTTTGTTCCCTGTAGCCGGCTCTTGTAATATGTGTACTTTTAAAGATTTATCAAAATTTGGTGAGCCGAATCTCTGGAAATTGGTAAATTCACTTAGTTCCAAATAGGCCGCAGTAGCAATAAGTGGACCCTTCGGGATGTAAAAAAAAATTCACGAATGTAATCAAAATTTCTAGGCGAATTCAGTGAGTTCCCAATGGGACATGCTCGTATGAGTGTGCTTTTCAATATAGAGCAACATTTTAAGCAACGGAATCTAAGTATCATGGTGAATTAAATAGTTTCCCAATAGGATTCTCATGTAATAAGCTTGTTATTCAATATAGAGCAACGTTTTAATGAACTGAAACACTGTTACTTTGTGAATTCAGTTAGTTCCCAGTAGCAGGCTCTTGAAATATGTGTACTTTTAAAGATTTATCAAAATTTGGTGAGCCGAATCTCAGGAACTTGGTGAATTCAGTTAGTTCCCAATAGGCCGCAGTAGTAATAAGTGGACTGTTCGGGATATAGAAAAATTTTCACGAATGGAATCAAAACTTCTAGGCGAATTCAGTGAGTTCCCAAAGGGACATGCTTGTATGAGTGTGCTTTTCTATACATAGCAACATTTTCAGGAACGGAATCTATGTATCATGGTGAATGCAGTGGGTGCCCAATAAGATTCGCATGTATTAGCTTGTTATTCAAGATAGAGCAACATTTTAACGAACTGAAACACTGTTTCTTTGTGAGTTCTGTTAGTTCCCAGTAGCAGGCTCTTGTAATATGTATACTTTTAAAGATTTATCAAAATTGGTTGAGTCGAATCTCAGTAACTTGGTGAATTCATTTAGTTCCCAATAGGCCTCAGTAGTAATAAGTGGACTGTTCGGGTTATAGAAAAATTTCACGAATGGAAACAAAATTTCTAGGCGAATTCAGTGAGTTCCCAATGGGACATGCTTGTATGAGTGTGCTTTTCAATATATAGCAACATTTTAAGGAACGCAATCTACGTATCATGGTGAATTCAGTAGGTTCCTAAAAAATTCGCATGTGATAAGCTTCTTATTCAAGATAGAGCAAAGTTTTAACGAACTGAAACACTGTTTCTTTGTGAATTCAGTTAGTTCACAGTAGCAGTCTCTTGTATTATGTGTACTTTTTAAGATTTATCAAAATTTCCTGAGCCGAATCTGAGTAACATTGTGAATTCGGTTAGTTCCCAATAGGCCACAGTAGTAATAAGTGGTCTGTACAGGATATAGAAAAATTTTCACGAATGGAATCAAAATTTCTAGGCGAATTCATTGAGTTCCCAATGGGACATGCTTGTATGAGTGTGATTTTCAATATATAGCAACATTTTAAGGAAAGGAATCTAAGTATCATGGTGAATTCAGTAGGTTCCCAATAGGATTCACATGTAATAAGCTTGCTATTCAAGATAGAGCAACGTTTTAACGAACTGAAACACTGTGTCTTTGTGAATTCAGTTAGTTCCCAGTAGCAGGCTCTTGTAATATGTGTACTTTTAACGATTTATTAAAATTTGGTGAGCCGAATCTCAGTACCTTAGTGAATTCAGTGAGTTCCCAATAGGCATCAGTAATAATAAGTGGACTGTTCGGGATATCGAAAAATTTTCAGGAATGGAATCAAAAGTTTTAGGCGAATTCAGTGTGTTCTTAATGGGACATGCTTTTATGAGTGTGCTTTTCAATATATAGCAACATTTTAAGGAACTGAATCTAAGTATCATGGTGAATACAGTAGGTTCCCAAAGGGATTCGCATGTAATAAGCTTGTTATTCAAGATAGATCAACGTTAATACGAACTGAAACACTGTTTATTTATGAATTCAGTTAGTTCCAAGTAGCAGGCTCTTGTAATATGTGTACTTTTAAAGATTTATCAAAATTTCCTGAGCCGAATCTCAGGAACTTGGTGAATTCAGTTAGTTCCCAATAGGCCGCAGTAGTAATAGGTGGACTCTTCGGGATATACAAAAATTTTCACGAATGGAATCAAAATTTCTAGGCGAATGTAGTGAGTTCCCAATGGGACATGCTTGTATGAGTGTGCTTTTCAATATATAGCAACATTTTAATTAACGGATACTAAGTATCATGGTGAGTTCAATTGTTCCCAATAGGATTCGCATGTAATAAGCTTGTTATTCAAGATAGAGCAACGTTTTAACGAACTGAAACACTGTTTCTTTGTGAATTCAGTTTGTTCCCTGTAGCCGGCTCTTGTAATATGTGTACTTTTAAAGATTTATCAAAATTTGGTGAGCCGAATCTCTGGAAATTGGTAAATTCACTTAGTTCCAAATAGGCCGCAGTAGCAATAAGTGGACCCTTCGGGATGTAAAAAAAAATTCACGAATGTAATCAAAATTTCTAGGCGAATTCAGTGAGTTCCCAATGGGACATGCTCGTATGAGTGTGCTTTTCAATATAGAGCAACATTTTAAGCAACGGAATCTAAGTATCATGGTGAATTAAATAGTTTCCCAATAGGATTCTCATGTAATAAGCTTGTTATTCAATATAGAGCAACGTTTTAATGAACTGAAACACTGTTACTTTGTGAATTCAGTTAGTTCCCAGTAGCAGGCTCTTGAAATATGTGTACTTTTAAAGATTTATCAAAATTTGGTGAGCCGAATCTCAGGAACTTGGTGAATTCAGTTAGTTCCCAATAGGCCGCAGTAGTAATAAGTGGACTGTTCGGGATATAGAAAAATTTTCACGAATGGAATCAAAACTTCTAGGCGAATTCAGTGAGTTCCCAAAGGGACATGCTTGTATGAGTGTGCTTTTCTATACATAGCAACATTTTCAGGAACGGAATCTATGTATCATGGTGAATGCAGTGGGTGCCCAATAAGATTCGCATGTATTAGCTTGTTATTCAAGATAGAGCAACATTTTAACGAACTGAAACACTGTTTCTTTGTGAGTTCTGTTAGTTCCCAGTAGCAGGCTCTTGTAATATGTATACTTTTAAAGATTTATCAAAATTGGTTGAGTCGAATCTCAGTAACTTGGTGAATTCATTTAGTTCCCAATAGGCCTCAGTAGTAATAAGTGGACTGTTCGGGTTATAGAAAAATTTCACGAATGGAAACAAAATTTCTAGGCGAATTCAGTGAGTTCCCAATGGGACATGCTTGTATGAGTGTGCTTTTCAATATATAGCAACATTTTAAGGAACGCAATCTACGTATCATGGTGAATTCAGTAGGTTCCTAAAAAATTCGCATGTGATAAGCTTCTTATTCAAGATAGAGCAAAGTTTTAACGAACTGAAACACTGTTTCTTTGTGAATTCAGTTAGTTCACAGTAGCAGTCTCTTGTATTATGTGTACTTTTTAAGATTTATCAAAATTTCCTGAGCCGAATCTGAGTAACATTGTGAATTCGGTTAGTTCCCAATAGGCCACAGTAGTAATAAGTGGTCTGTACAGGATATAGAAAAATTTTCACGAATGGAATCAAAATTTCTAGGCGAATTCATTGAGTTCCCAATGGGACATGCTTGTATGAGTGTGATTTTCAATATATAGCAACATTTTAAGGAAAGGAATCTAAGTATCATGGTGAATTCAGTAGGTTCCCAATAGGATTCACATGTAATAAGCTTGCTATTCAAGATAGAGCAACGTTTTAACGAACTGAAACACTGTGTCTTTGTGAATTCAGTTAGTTCCCAGTAGCAGGCTCTTGTAATATGTGTACTTTTAACGATTTATTAAAATTTGGTGAGCCGAATCTCAGTACCTTAGTGAATTCAGTGAGTTCCCAATAGGCATCAGTAATAATAAGTGGACTGTTCGGGATATCGAAAAATTTTCAGGAATGGAATCAAAAGTTTTAGGCGAATTCAGTGTGTTCTTAATGGGACATGCTTTTATGAGTGTGCTTTTCAATATATAGCAACATTTTAAGGAACTGAATCTAAGTATCATGGTGAATACAGTAGGTTCCCAAAGGGATTCGCATGTAATAAGCTTGTTATTCAAGATAGATCAACGTTAATACGAACTGAAACACTGTTTATTTATGAATTCAGTTAGTTCCAAGTAGCAGGCTCTTGTAATATGTGTACTTTTAAAGATTTATCAAAATTTCCTGAGCCGAATCTCAGGAACTTGGTGAATTCAGTTAGTTCCCAATAGGCCGCAGTAGTAATAGGTGGACTCTTCGGGATATACAAAAATTTTCACGAATGGAATCAAAATTTCTAGGCGAATTTAGTGAGTTCCCAATGGGACATGCTTGTATGAGTGTGCTTTTCAATATATAGCAACATTTTAATTAACGGATACTAAGTATCATGGTGAGTTCAATTGTTCCCAATAGGATTCGCATGTAATAAGCTTGTTATTCAAGATAGAGCAACGTTTTAACGAACTGAAACACTGTTTCTTTGTGAATTCAGTTTGTTCCCTGTAGCCGGCTCTTGTAATATGTGTACTTTTAAAGATTTATCAAAATTTGGTGAGCCGAATCTCTGGAAATTGGTAAATTCACTTAGTTCCAAATAGGCCGCAGTAGCAATAAGTGGACCCTTCGGGATGTAAAAAAAAATTCACGAATGTAATCAAAATTTCTAGGCGAATTCAGTGAGTTCCCAATGGGACATGCTCGTATGAGTGTGCTTTTCAATATAGAGCAACATTTTAAGCAACGGAATCTAAGTATCATGGTGAATTAAATAGTTTCCCAATAGGATTCTCATGTAATAAGCTTGTTATTCAATATAGAGCAACGTTTTAATGAACTGAAACACTGTTACTTTGTGAATTCAGTTAGTTCCCAGTAGCAGGCTCTTGAAATATGTGTACTTTTAAAGATTTATCAAAATTTGGTGAGCCGAATCTCAGGAACTTGGTGAATTCAGTTAGTTCCCAATAGGCCGCAGTAGTAATAAGTGGACTGTTCGGGATATAGAAAAATTTTCACGAATGGAATCAAAACTTCTAGGCGAATTCAGTGAGTTCCCAAAGGGACATGCTTGTATGAGTGTGCTTTTCTATACATAGCAACATTTTCAGGAACGGAATCTATGTATCATGGTGAATGCAGTGGGTGCCCAATAAGATTCGCATGTATTAGCTTGTTATTCAAGATAGAGCAACATTTTAACGAACTGAAACACTGTTTCTTTGTGAGTTCTGTTAGTTCCCAGTAGCAGGCTCTTGTAATATGTATACTTTTAAAGATTTATCAAAATTGGTTGAGTCGAATCTCAGTAACTTGGTGAATTCATTTAGTTCCCAATAGGCCTCAGTAGTAATAAGTGGACTGTTCGGGTTATAGAAAAATTTCACGAATGGAAACAAAATTTCTAGGCGAATTCAGTGAGTTCCCAATGGGACATGCTTGTATGAGTGTGCTTTTCAATATATAGCAACATTTTAAGGAACGCAATCTACGTATCATGGTGAATTCAGTAGGTTCCTAAAAAATTCGCATGTGATAAGCTTCTTATTCAAGATAGAGCAAAGTTTTAACGAACTGAAACACTGTTTCTTTGTGAATTCAGTTAGTTCACAGTAGCAGTCTCTTGTATTATGTGTACTTTTTAAGATTTATCAAAATTTCCTGAGCCGAATCTGAGTAACATTGTGAATTCGGTTAGTTCCCAATAGGCCACAGTAGTAATAAGTGGTCTGTACAGGATATAGAAAAATTTTCACGAATGGAATCAAAATTTCTAGGCGAATTCATTGAGTTCCCAATGGGACATGCTTGTATGAGTGTGATTTTCAATATATAGCAACATTTTAAGGAAAGGAATCTAAGTATCATGGTGAATTCAGTAGGTTCCCAATAGGATTCACATGTAATAAGCTTGCTATTCAAGATAGAGCAACGTTTTAACGAACTGAAACACTGTGTCTTTGTGAATTCAGTTAGTTCCCAGTAGCAGGCTCTTGTAATATGTGTACTTTTAACGATTTATTAAAATTTGGTGAGCCGAATCTCAGTACCTTAGTGAATTCAGTGAGTTCCCAATAGGCATCAGTAATAATAAGTGGACTGTTCGGGATATCGAAAAATTTTCAGGAATGGAATCAAAAGTTTTAGGCGAATTCAGTGTGTTCTTAATGGGACATGCTTTTATGAGTGTGCTTTTCAATATATAGCAACATTTTAAGGAACTGAATCTAAGTATCATGGTGAATACAGTAGGTTCCCAAAGGGATTCGCATGTAATAAGCTTGTTATTCAAGATAGATCAACGTTAATACGAACTGAAACACTGTTTATTTATGAATTCAGTTAGTTCCAAGTAGCAGGCTCTTGTAATATGTGTACTTTTAAAGATTTATCAAAATTTCCTGAGCCGAATCTCAGGAACTTGGTGAATTCAGTTAGTTCCCAATAGGCCGCAGTAGTAATAGGTGGACTCTTCGGGATATACAAAAATTTTCACGAATGGAATCAAAATTTCTAGGCGAATTTAGTGAGTTCCCAATGGGACATGCTTGTATGAGTGTGCTTTTCAATATATAGCAACATTTTAATTAACGGATACTAAGTATCATGGTGAGTTCAATTGTTCCCAATAGGATTCGCATGTAATAAGCTTGTTATTCAAGATAGAGCAACGTTTTAACGAACTGAAACACTGTTTCTTTGTGAATTCAGTTTGTTCCCTGTAGCCGGCTCTTGTAATATGTGTACTTTTAAAGATTTATCAAAATTTGGTGAGCCGAATCTCTGGAAATTGGTAAATTCACTTAGTTCCAAATAGGCCGCAGTAGCAATAAGTGGACCCTTCGGGATGTAAAAAAAAATTCACGAATGTAATCAAAATTTCTAGGCGAATTCAGTGAGTTCCCAATGGGACATGCTCGTATGAGTGTGCTTTTCAATATAGAGCAACATTTTAAGCAACGGAATCTAAGTATCATGGTGAATTAAATAGTTTCCCAATAGGATTCTCATGTAATAAGCTTGTTATTCAATATAGAGCAACGTTTTAATGAACTGAAACACTGTTACTTTGTGAATTCAGTTAGTTCCCAGTAGCAGGCTCTTGAAATATGTGTACTTTTAAAGATTTATCAAAATTTGGTGAGCCGAATCTCAGGAACTTGGTGAATTCAGTTAGTTCCCAATAGGCCGCAGTAGTAATAAGTGGACTGTTCGGGATATAGAAAAATTTTCACGAATGGAATCAAAACTTCTAGGCGAATTCAGTGAGTTCCCAAAGGGACATGCTTGTATGAGTGTGCTTTTCTATACATAGCAACATTTTCAGGAACGGAATCTATGTATCATGGTGAATGCAGTGGGTGCCCAATAAGATTCGCATGTATTAGCTTGTTATTCAAGATAGAGCAACATTTTAACGAACTGAAACACTGTTTCTTTGTGAGTTCTGTTAGTTCCCAGTAGCAGGCTCTTGTAATATGTATACTTTTAAAGATTTATCAAAATTGGTTGAGTCGAATCTCAGTAACTTGGTGAATTCATTTAGTTCCCAATAGGCCTCAGTAGTAATAAGTGGACTGTTCGGGTTATAGAAAAATTTCACGAATGGAAACAAAATTTCTAGGCGAATTCAGTGAGTTCCCAATGGGACATGCTTGTATGAGTGTGCTTTTCAATATATAGCAACATTTTAAGGAACGCAATCTACGTATCATGGTGAATTCAGTAGGTTCCTAAAAAATTCGCATGTGATAAGCTTCTTATTCAAGATAGAGCAAAGTTTTAACGAACTGAAACACTGTTTCTTTGTGAATTCAGTTAGTTCACAGTAGCAGTCTCTTGTATTATGTGTACTTTTTAAGATTTATCAAAATTTCCTGAGCCGAATCTGAGTAACATTGTGAATTCGGTTAGTTCCCAATAGGCCACAGTAGTAATAAGTGGTCTGTACAGGATATAGAAAAATTTTCACGAATGGAATCAAAATTTCTAGGCGAATTCATTGAGTTCCCAATGGGACATGCTTGTATGAGTGTGATTTTCAATATATAGCAACATTTTAAGGAAAGGAATCTAAGTATCATGGTGAATTCAGTAGGTTCCCAATAGGATTCACATGTAATAAGCTTGCTATTCAAGATAGAGCAACGTTTTAACGAACTGAAACACTGTGTCTTTGTGAATTCAGTTAGTTCCCAGTAGCAGGCTCTTGTAATATGTGTACTTTTAACGATTTATTAAAATTTGGTGAGCCGAATCTCAGTACCTTAGTGAATTCAGTGAGTTCCCAATAGGCATCAGTAATAATAAGTGGACTGTTCGGGATATCGAAAAATTTTCAGGAATGGAATCAAAAGTTTTAGGCGAATTCAGTGTGTTCTTAATGGGACATGCTTTTATGAGTGTGCTTTTCAATATATAGCAACATTTTAAGGAACTGAATCTAAGTATCATGGTGAATACAGTAGGTTCCCAAAGGGATTCGCATGTAATAAGCTTGTTATTCAAGATAGATCAACGTTAATACGAACTGAAACACTGTTTATTTATGAATTCAGTTAGTTCCAAGTAGCAGGCTCTTGTAATATGTGTACTTTTAAAGATTTATCAAAATTTCCTGAGCCGAATCTCAGGAACTTGGTGAATTCAGTTAGTTCCCAATAGGCCGCAGTAGTAATAGGTGGACTCTTCGGGATATACAAAAATTTTCACGAATGGAATCAAAATTTCTAGGCGAATGTAGTGAGTTCCCAATGGGACATGCTTGTATGAGTGTGCTTTTCAATATATAGCAACATTTTAATTAACGGATACTAAGTATCATGGTGAGTTCAATTGTTCCCAATAGGATTCGCATGTAATAAGCTTGTTATTCAAGATAGAGCAACGTTTTAACGAACTGAAACACTGTTTCTTTGTGAATTCAGTTTGTTCCCTGTAGCCGGCTCTTGTAATATGTGTACTTTTAAAGATTTATTAAAATTTGGTGAGCCGAATCTCTGGAAATTGGTAAATTCACTTAGTTCCAAATAGGCCGCAGTAGCAATAAGTGGACCCTTCGGGATGTAAAAAAAAATTCACGAATGTAATCAAAATTTCTAGGCGAATTCAGTGAGTTCCCAATGGGACATGCTCGTATGAGTGTGCTTTTCAATATAGAGCAACATTTTAAGCAACGGAATCTAAGTATCATGGTGAATTAAATAGTTTCCCAATAGGATTCTCATGTAATAAGCTTGTTATTCAATATAGAGCAACGTTTTAATGAACTGAAACACTGTTACTTTGTGAATTCAGTTAGTTCCCAGTAGCAGGCTCTTGAAATATGTGTACTTTTAAAGATTTATCAAAATTTGGTGAGCCGAATCTCAGGAACTTGGTGAATTCAGTTAGTTCCCAATAGGCCGCAGTAGTAATAAGTGGACTGTTCGGGATATAGAAAAATTTTCACGAATGGAATCAAAACTTCTAGGCGAATTCAGTGAGTTCCCAAAGGGACATGCTTGTATGAGTGTGCTTTTCTATACATAGCAACATTTTCAGGAACGGAATCTATGTATCATGGTGAATGCAGTGGGTGCCCAATAAGATTCGCATGTATTAGCTTGTTATTCAAGATAGAGCAACATTTTAACGAACTGAAACACTGTTTCTTTGTGAGTTCTGTTAGTTCCCAGTAGCAGGCTCTTGTAATATGTATACTTTTAAAGATTTATCAAAATTGGTTGAGTCGAATCTCAGTAACTTGGTGAATTCATTTAGTTCCCAATAGGCCTCAGTAGTAATAAGTGGACTGTTCGGGTTATAGAAAAATTTCACGAATGGAAACAAAATTTCTAGGCGAATTCAGTGAGTTCCCAATGGGACATGCTTGTATGAGTGTGCTTTTCAATATATAGCAACATTTTAAGGAACGCAATCTACGTATCATGGTGAATTCAGTAGGTTCCTAAAAAATTCGCATGTGATAAGCTTCTTATTCAAGATAGAGCAAAGTTTTAACGAACTGAAACACTGTTTCTTTGTGAATTCAGTTAGTTCACAGTAGCAGTCTCTTGTATTATGTGTACTTTTTAAGATTTATCAAAATTTCCTGAGCCGAATCTGAGTAACATTGTGAATTCGGTTAGTTCCCAATAGGCCACAGTAGTAATAAGTGGTCTGTACAGGATATAGAAAAATTTTCACGAATGGAATCAAAATTTCTAGGCGAATTCATTGAGTTCCCAATGGGACATGCTTGTATGAGTGTGATTTTCAATATATAGCAACATTTTAAGGAAAGGAATCTAAGTATCATGGTGAATTCAGTAGGTTCCCAATAGGATTCACATGTAATAAGCTTGCTATTCAAGATAGAGCAACGTTTTAACGAACTGAAACACTGTGTCTTTGTGAATTCAGTTAGTTCCCAGTAGCAGGCTCTTGTAATATGTGTACTTTTAACGATTTATTAAAATTTGGTGAGCCGAATCTCAGTACCTTAGTGAATTCAGTGAGTTCCCAATAGGCATCAGTAATAATAAGTGGACTGTTCGGGATATCGAAAAATTTTCAGGAATGGAATCAAAAGTTTTAGGCGAATTCAGTGTGTTCTTAATGGGACATGCTTTTATGAGTGTGCTTTTCAATATATAGCAACATTTTAAGGAACTGAATCTAAGTATCATGGTGAATACAGTAGGTTCCCAAAGGGATTCGCATGTAATAAGCATGTTATTCAAGATAGATCAACGTTAATACGAACTGAAACACTGTTTATTTATGAATTCAGTTAGTTCCAAGTAGCAGGCTCTTGTAATATGTGTACTTTTAAAGATTTATCAAAATTTCCTGAGCCGAATCTCAGGAACTTGGTGAATTCAGTTAGTTCCCAATAGGCCGCAGTAGTAATAGGTGGACTCTTCGGGATATACAAAAATTTTCACGAATGGAATCAAAATTTCTAGGCGAATGTAGTGAGTTCCCAATGGGACATGCTTGTATGAGTGTGCTTTTCAATATATAGCAACATTTTAATTAACGGATACTAAGTATCATGGTGAGTTCAATTGTTCCCAATAGGATTCGCATGTAATAAGCTTGTTATTCAAGATAGAGCAACGTTTTAACGAACTGAAACACTGTTTCTTTGTGAATTCAGTTTGTTCCCTGTAGCCGGCTCTTGTAATATGTGTACTTTTAAAGATTTATCAAAATTTGGTGAGCCGAATCTCTGGAAATTGGTAAATTCACTTAGTTCCAAATAGGCCGCAGTAGCAATAAGTGGACCCTTCGGGATGTAAAAAAAAATTCACGAATGTAATCAAAATTTCTAGGCGAATTCAGTGAGTTCCCAATGGGACATGCTCGTATGAGTGTGCTTTTCAATATAGAGCAACATTTTAAGCAACGGAATCTAAGTATCATGGTGAATTAAATAGTTTCCCAATAGGATTCTCATGTAATAAGCTTGTTATTCAATATAGAGCAACGTTTTAATGAACTGAAACACTGTTACTTTGTGAATTCAGTTAGTTCCCAGTAGCAGGCTCTTGAAATATGTGTACTTTTAAAGATTTATCAAAATTTGGTGAGCCGAATCTCAGGAACTTGGTGAATTCAGTTAGTTCCCAATAGGCCGCAGTAGTAATAAGTGGACTGTTCGGGATATAGAAAAATTTTCACGAATGGAATCAAAACTTCTAGGCGAATTCAGTGAGTTCCCAAAGGGACATGCTTGTATGAGTGTGCTTTTCTATACATAGCAACATTTTCAGGAACGGAATCTATGTATCATGGTGAATGCAGTGGGTGCCCAATAAGATTCGCATGTATTAGCTTGTTATTCAAGATAGAGCAACATTTTAACGAACTGAAACACTGTTTCTTTGTGAGTTCTGTTAGTTCCCAGTAGCAGGCTCTTGTAATATGTATACTTTTAAAGATTTATCAAAATTGGTTGAGTCGAATCTCAGTAACTTGGTGAATTCATTTAGTTCCCAATAGGCCTCAGTAGTAATAAGTGGACTGTTCGGGTTATAGAAAAATTTCACGAATGGAAACAAAATTTCTAGGCGAATTCAGTGAGTTCCCAATGGGACATGCTTGTATGAGTGTGCTTTTCAATATATAGCAACATTTTAAGGAACGCAATCTACGTATCATGGTGAATTCAGTAGGTTCCTAAAAAATTCGCATGTGATAAGCTTCTTATTCAAGATAGAGCAAAGTTTTAACGAACTGAAACACTGTTTCTTTGTGAATTCAGTTAGTTCACAGTAGCAGTCTCTTGTATTATGTGTACTTTTTAAGATTTATCAAAATTTCCTGAGCCGAATCTGAGTAACATTGTGAATTCGGTTAGTTCCCAATAGGCCACAGTAGTAATAAGTGGTCTGTACAGGATATAGAAAAATTTTCACGAATGGAATCAAAATTTCTAGGCGAATTCATTGAGTTCCCAATGGGACATGCTTGTATGAGTGTGATTTTCAATATATAGCAACATTTTAAGGAAAGGAATCTAAGTATCATGGTGAATTCAGTAGGTTCCCAATAGGATTCACATGTAATAAGCTTGCTATTCAAGATAGAGCAACGTTTTAACGAACTGAAACACTGTGTCTTTGTGAATTCAGTTAGTTCCCAGTAGCAGGCTCTTGTAATATGTGTACTTTTAACGATTTATTAAAATTTGGTGAGCCGAATCTCAGTACCTTAGTGAATTCAGTGAGTTCCCAATAGGCATCAGTAATAATAAGTGGACTGTTCGGGATATCGAAAAATTTTCAGGAATGGAATCAAAAGTTTTAGGCGAATTCAGTGTGTTCTTAATGGGACATGCTTTTATGAGTGTGCTTTTCAATATATAGCAACATTTTAAGGAACTGAATCTAAGTATCATGGTGAATACAGTAGGTTCCCAAAGGGATTCGCATGTAATAAGCTTGTTATTCAAGATAGATCAACGTTAATACGAACTGAAACACTGTTTATTTATGAATTCAGTTAGTTCCAAGTAGCAGGCTCTTGTAATATGTGTACTTTTAAAGATTTATCAAAATTTCCTGAGCCGAATCTCAGGAACTTGGTGAATTCAGTTAGTTCCCAATAGGCCGCAGTAGTAATAGGTGGACTCTTCGGGATATACAAAAATTTTCACGAATGGAATCAAAATTTCTAGGCGAATGTAGTGAGTTCCCAATGGGACATGCTTGTATGAGTGTGCTTTTCAATATATAGCAACATTTTAATTAACGGATACTAAGTATCATGGTGAGTTCAATTGTTCCCAATAGGATTCGCATGTAATAAGCTTGTTATTCAAGATAGAGCAACGTTTTAACGAACTGAAACACTGTTTCTTTGTGAATTCAGTTTGTTCCCTGTAGCCGGCTCTTGTAATATGTGTACTTTTAAAGATTTATCAAAATTTGGTGAGCCGAATCTCTGGAAATTGGTAAATTCACTTAGTTCCAAATAGGCCGCAGTAGCAATAAGTGGACCCTTCGGGATGTAAAAAAAAATTCACGAATGTAATCAAAATTTCTAGGCGAATTCAGTGAGTTCCCAATGGGACATGCTCGTATGAGTGTGCTTTTCAATATAGAGCAACATTTTAAGCAACGGAATCTAAGTATCATGGTGAATTAAATAGTTTCCCAATAGGATTCTCATGTAATAAGCTTGTTATTCAATATAGAGCAACGTTTTAATGAACTGAAACACTGTTACTTTGTGAATTCAGTTAGTTCCCAGTAGCAGGCTCTTGAAATATGTGTACTTTTAAAGATTTATCAAAATTTGGTGAGCCGAATCTCAGGAACTTGGTGAATTCAGTTAGTTCCCAATAGGCCGCAGTAGTAATAAGTGGACTGTTCGGGATATAGAAAAATTTTCACGAATGGAATCAAAACTTCTAGGCGAATTCAGTGGGTTCCCAAAGGGACATGCTTGTATGAGTGTGCTTTTCTATACATAGCAACATTTTCAGGAACGGAATCTATGTATCATGGTGAATGCAGTGGGTGCCCAATAAGATTCGCATGTATTAGCTTGTTATTCAAGATAGAGCAACATTTTAACGAACTGAAACACTGTTTCTTTGTGAGTTCTGTTAGTTCCCAGTAGCAGGCTCTTGTAATATGTATACTTTTAAAGATTTATCAAAATTGGTTGAGTCGAATCTCAGTAACTTGGTGAATTCATTTAGTTCCCAATAGGCCTCAGTAGTAATAAGTGGACTGTTCGGGTTATAGAAAAATTTCACGAATGGAAACAAAATTTCTAGGCGAATTCAGTGAGTTCCCAATGGGACATGCTTGTATGAGTGTGCTTTTCAATATATAGCAACATTTTAAGGAACGCAATCTACGTATCATGGTGAATTCAGTAGGTTCCTAAAAAATTCGCATGTGATAAGCTTCTTATTCAAGATAGAGCAAAGTTTTAACGAACTGAAACACTGTTTCTTTGTGAATTCAGTTAGTTCACAGTAGCAGTCTCTTGTATTATGTGTACTTTTTAAGATTTATCAAAATTTCCTGAGCCGAATCTGAGTAACATTGTGAATTCGGTTAGTTCCCAATAGGCCACAGTAGTAATAAGTGGTCTGTACAGGATATAGAAAAATTTTCACGAATGGAATCAAAATTTCTAGGCGAATTCATTGAGTTCCCAATGGGACATGCTTGTATGAGTGTGATTTTCAATATATAGCAACATTTTAAGGAAAGGAATCTAAGTATCATGGTGAATTCAGTAGGTTCCCAATAGGATTCACATGTAATAAGCTTGCTATTCAAGATAGAGCAACGTTTTAACGAACTGAAACACTGTGTCTTTGTGAATTCAGTTAGTTCCCAGTAGCAGGCTCTTGTAATATGTGTACTTTTAACGATTTATTAAAATTTGGTGAGCCGAATCTCAGTACCTTAGTGAATTCAGTGAGTTCCCAATAGGCATCAGTAATAATAAGTGGACTGTTCGGGATATCGAAAAATTTTCAGGAATGGAATCAAAAGTTTTAGGCGAATTCAGTGTGTTCTTAATGGGACATGCTTTTATGAGTGTGCTTTTCAATATATAGCAACATTTTAAGGAACTGAATCTAAGTATCATGGTGAATACAGTAGGTTCCCAAAGGGATTCGCATGTAATAAGCTTGTTATTCAAGATAGATCAACGTTAATACGAACTGAAACACTGTTTATTTATGAATTCAGTTAGTTCCAAGTAGCAGGCTCTTGTAATATGTGTACTTTTAAAGATTTATCAAAATTTCCTGAGCCGAATCTCAGGAACTTGGTGAATTCAGTTAGTTCCCAATAGGCCGCAGTAGTAATAGGTGGACTCTTCGGGATATACAAAAATTTTCACGAATGGAATCAAAATTTCTAGGCGAATGTAGTGAGTTCCCAATGGGACATGCTTGTATGAGTGTGCTTTTCAATATATAGCAACATTTTAATTAACGGATACTAAGTATCATGGTGAGTTCAATTGTTCCCAATAGGATTCGCATGTAATAAGCTTGTTATTCAAGATAGAGCAACGTTTTAACGAACTGAAACACTGTTTCTTTGTGAATTCAGTTTGTTCCCTGTAGCCGGCTCTTGAAATATGTGTACTTTTAAAGATTTATCAAAATTTGGTGAGCCGAATCTCAGGAACTTGGTGAATTCAGTTAGTTCCCAATAGGCCGCAGTAGTAATAAGTGGACTGTTCGGGATATAGAAAAATTTTCACGAATGGAATCAAAACTTCTAGGCGAATTCAGTGAGTTCCCAAAGGGACATGCTTGTATGAGTGTGCTTTTCTATACGTAGCAACATTTTCAGGAACGGAATCTATGTATCATGGTGAATTCAGTGGGTGCCCAATAAGATTCGCATGTATTAGCTTGTTATTCAAGATAGAGCAACATTTTAACGAACTGAAACACTGTTTCTTTGTGAGTTCTGTTAGTTCCCAGTAGCAGGCTCTTGTAATATGTATACTTTTAAAGATTTATCAAAATTGGTTGAGTCGAATCTCAGTAACTTGGTGAATTCATTTAGTTCCCAATAGGCCTCAGTAGTAATAAGTGGACTGTTCGGGTTATAGAAAAATTTCACGAATGGAAACAAAATTTCTAGGCGAATTCAGTGAGTTCCCAATGGGACATGCTTGTATGAGTGTGCTTTTCAATATATAGCAACATTTTAAGGAACGCAATCTACGTATCATGGTGAATTCAGTAGGTTCCTAAAAAATTCGCATGTGATAAGCTTCTTATTCAAGATAGAGCAAAGTTTTAACGAACTGAAACACTGTTTCTTTGTGAATTCAGTTAGTTCACAGTAGCAGTCTCTTGTATTATGTGTACTTTTTAAGATTTATCAAAATTTCCTGAGCCGAATCTGAGTAACATTGTGAATTCGGTTAGTTCCCAATAGGCCACAGTAGTAATAAGTGGTCTGTACAGGATATAGAAAAATTTTCACGAATGGAATCAAAATTTCTAGGCGAATTCATTGAGTTCCCAATGGGACATGCTTGTATGAGTGTGATTTTCAATATATAGCAACATTTTAAGGAAAGGAATCTAAGTATCATGGTGAATTCAGTAGGTTCCCAATAGGATTCACATGTAATAAGCTTGCTATTCAAGATAGAGCAACGTTTTAACGAACTGAAACACTGTGTCTTTGTGAATTCAGTTAGTTCCCAGTAGCAGGCTCTTGTAATATGTGTACTTTTAACGATTTATTAAAATTTGGTGAGCCGAATCTCAGTACCTTAGTGAATTCAGTGAGTTCCCAATAGGCATCAGTAATAATAAGTGGACTGTTCGGGATATCGAAAAATTTTCAGGAATGGAATCAAAAGTTTTAGGCGAATTCAGTGTGTTCTTAATGGGACATGCTTTTATGAGTGTGCTTTTCAATATATAGCAACATTTTAAGGAACTGAATCTAAGTATCATGGTGAATACAGTAGGTTCCCAAAGGGATTCGCATGTAATAAGCTTGTTATTCAAGATAGATCAACGTTAATACGAACTGAAACACTGTTTATTTATGAATTCAGTTAGTTCCAAGTAGCAGGCTCTTGTAATATGTGTACTTTTAAAGATTTATCAAAATTTCCTGAGCCGAATCTCAGGAACTTGGTGAATTCAGTTAGTTCCCAATAGGCCGCAGTAGTAATAGGTGGACTCTTCGGGATATACAAAAATTTTCACGAATGGAATCAAAATTTCTAGGCGAATGTAGTGAGTTCCCAATGGGACATGCTTGTATGAGTGTGCTTTTCAATATATAGCAACATTTTAATTAACGGATACTAAGTATCATGGTGAGTTCAATTGTTCCCAATAGGATTCGCATGTAATAAGCTTGTTATTCAAGATAGAGCAACGTTTTAACGAACTGAAACACTGTTTCTTTGTGAATTCAGTTTGTTCCCTGTAGCCGGCTCTTGTAATATGTGTACTTTTAAAGATTTATCAAAATTTGGTGAGCCGAATCTCTGGAAATTGGTAAATTCACTTAGTTCCAAATAGGCCGCAGTAGCAATAAGTGGACCCTTCGGGATGTAAAAAAAAAATTCACGAATGTAATCAAAATTTCTAGGCGAATTCAGTGAGTTCCCAATGGGACATGCTCGTATGAGTGTGCTTTTCAATATAGAGCAACATTTTAAGCAACGGAATCTAAGTATCATGGTGAATTAAATAGTTTCCCAATAGGATTCTCATGTAATAAGCTTGTTATTCAATATAGAGCAACGTTTTAATGAACTGAAACACTGTTACTTTGTGAATTCAGTTAGTTCCCAGTAGCAGGCTCTTGAAATATGTGTACTTTTAAAGATTTATCAAAATTTGGTGAGCCGAATCTCAGGAACTTGGTGAATTCAGTTAGTTCCCAATAGGCCGCAGTAGTAATAAGTGGACTGTTCGGGATATAGAAAAATTTTCACGAATGGAATCAAAACTTCTAGGCGAATTCAGTGAGTTCCCAAAGGGACATGCTTGTATGAGTGTGCTTTTCTATACATAGCAACATTTTCAGGAACGGAATCTATGTATCATGGTGAATTCAGTGGGTGCCCAATAAGATTCGCATGTATTAGCTTGTTATTCAAGATAGAGCAACATTTTAACGAACTGAAACACTGTTTCTTTGTGAGTTCTGTTAGTTCCCAGTAGCAGGCTCTTGTAATATGTATACTTTTAAAGATTTATCAAAATTGGTTGAGTCGAATCTCAGTAACTTGGTGAATTCATTTAGTTCCCAATAGGCCTCAGTAGTAATAAGTGGACTGTTCGGGTTATAGAAAAATTTCACGAATGGAAACAAAATTTCTAGGCGAATTCAGTGAGTTCCCAATGGGACATGCTTGTATGAGTGTGCTTTTCAATATATAGCAACATTTTAAGGAACGCAATCTACGTATCATGGTGAATTCAGTAGGTTCCTAAAAAATTCGCATGTGATAAGCTTCTTATTCAAGATAGAGCAAAGTTTTAACGAACTGAAACACTGTTTCTTTGTGAATTCAGTTAGTTCACAGTAGCAGTCTCTTGTATTATGTGTACTTTTTAAGATTTATCAAAATTTCCTGAGCCGAATCTGAGTAACATTGTGAATTTGGTTAGTTCCCAATAGGCCACAGTAGTAATAAGTGGTCTGTACAGGATATAGAAAAATTTTCACGAATGGAATCAAAATTTCTAGGCGAATTCATTGAGTTCCCAATGGGACATGCTTGTATGAGTGTGATTTTCAATATATAGCAACATTTTAAGGAAAGGAATCTAAGTATCATGGTGAATTCAGTAGGTTCCCAATAGGATTCACATGTAATAAGCTTGCTATTCAAGATAGAGCAACGTTTTAACGAACTGAAACACTGTGTCTTTGTGAATTCAGTTAGTTCCCAGTAGCAGGCTCTTGTAATATGTGTACTTTTAACGATTTATTAAAATTTGGTGAGCCGAATCTCAGTACCTTAGTGAATTCAGTGAGTTCCCAATAGGCATCAGTAATAATAAGTGGACTGTTCGGGATATCGAAAAATTTTCAGGAATGGAATCAAAAGTTTTAGGCGAATTCAGTGTGTTCTTAATGGGACATGCTTTTATGAGTGTGCTTTTCAATATATAGCAACATTTTAAGGAACTGAATCTAAGTATCATGGTGAATACAGTAGGTTCCCAAAGGGATTCGCATGTAATAAGCTTGTTATTCAAGATAGATCAACGTTAATACGAACTGAAACACTGTTTATTTATGAATTCAGTTAGTTCCAAGTAGCAGGCTCTTGTAATATGTGTACTTTTAAAGATTTATCAAAATTTCCTGAGCCGAATCTCAGGAACTTGGTGAATTCAGTTAGTTCCCAATAGGCCGCAGTAGTAATAGGTGGACTCTTCGGGATATACAAAAATTTTCACGAATGGAATCAAAATTTCTAGGCGAATGTAGTGAGTTCCCAATGGGACATGCTTGTATGAGTGTGCTTTTCAATATATAGCAACATTTTAATTAACGGATACTAAGTATCATGGTGAGTTCAATTGTTCCCAATAGGATTCGCATGTAATAAGCTTGTTATTCAAGATAGAGCAACGTTTTAACGAACTGAAACACTGTTTCTTTGTGAATTCAGTTTGTTCCCTGTAGCCGGCTCTTGTAATATGTGTACTTTTAAAGATTTATCAAAATTTGGTGAGCCGAATCTCTGGAAATTGGTAAATTCACTTAGTTCCAAATAGGCCGCAGTAGCAATAAGTGGACCCTTCGGGATGTAAAAAAAAATTCACGAATGTAATCAAAATTTCTAGGCGAATTCAGTGAGTTCCCAATGGGACATGCTCGTATGAGTGTGCTTTTCAATATAGAGCAACATTTTAAGCAACGGAATCTAAGTATCATGGTGAATTAAATAGTTTCCCAATAGGATTCTCATGTAATAAGCTTGTTATTCAATATAGAGCAACGTTTTAATGAACTGAAACACTGTTACTTTGTGAATTCAGTTAGTTCCCAGTAGCAGGCTCTTGAAATATGTGTACTTTTAAAGATTTATCAAAATTTGGTGAGCCGAATCTCAGGAACTTGGTGAATTCAGTTAGTTCCCAATAGGCCGCAGTAGTAATAAGTGGACTGTTCGGGATATAGAAAAATTTTCACGAATGGAATCAAAACTTCTAGGCGAATTCAGTGAGTTCCCAAAGGGACATGCTTGTATGAGTGTGCTTTTCTATACATAGCAACATTTTCAGGAACGGAATCTATGTATCATGGTGAATTCAGTGGGTGCCCAATAAGATTCGCATGTATTAGCTTGTTATTCAAGATAGAGCAACATTTTAACGAACTGAAACACTGTTTCTTTGTGAGTTCTGTTAGTTCCCAGTAGCAGGCTCTTGTAATATGTATACTTTTAAAGATTTATCAAAATTGGTTGAGTCGAATCTCAGTAACTTGGTGAATTCATTTAGTTCCCAATAGGCCTCAGTAGTAATAAGTGGACTGTTCGGGTTATAGAAAAATTTCACGAATGGAAACAAAATTTCTAGGCGAATTCAGTGAGTTCCCAATGGGACATGCTTGTATGAGTGTGCTTTTCAATATATAGCAACATTTTAAGGAACGCAATCTACGTATCATGGTGAATTCAGTAGGTTCCTAAAAAATTCGCATGTGATAAGCTTCTTATTCAAGATAGAGCAAAGTTTTAACGAACTGAAACACTGTTTCTTTGTGAATTCAGTTAGTTCACAGTAGCAGTCTCTTGTATTATGTGTACTTTTTAAGATTTATCAAAATTTCCTGAGCCGAATCTTAGTAACATTGTGAATTCGGTTAGTTCCCAATAGGCCACAGTAGTAATAAGTGGTCTGTACAGGATATAGAAAAATTTTCACGAATGGAATCAAAATTTCTAGGCGAATTCATTGAGTTCCCAATGGGACATGCTTGTATGAGTGTGATTTTCAATATATAGCAACATTTTAAGGAAAGGAATCTAAGTATCATGGTGAATTCAGTAGGTTCCCAATAGGATTCACATGTAATAAGCTTGCTATTCAAGATAGAGCAACGTTTTAACGAACTGAAACACTGTGTCTTTGTGAATTCACTTAGTTCCCAGTAGCAGGCTCTTGTAATATGTGTACTTTTAACGATTTATTAAAATTTGGTGAGCCGAATCTCAGTACCTTAGTGAATTCAGTGAGTTCCCAATAGGCATCAGTAATAATAAGTGGACTGTTCGGGATATCGAAAAATTTTCAGGAATGGAATCAAAAGTTTTAGGCGAATTCAGTGTGTTCTTAATGGGACATGCTTTTATGAGTGTGCTTTTCAATATATAGCAACAATTTAAGGAACTGAATCTAAGTATCATGGTGAATACAGTAGGTTCCCAAAGGGATTCGCATGTAATAAGCTTGTTATTCAAGATAGATCAACGTTAATACGAACTGAAACACTGTTTATTTATGAATTCAGTTAGTTCCAAGTAGCAGGCTCTTGTAATATGTGTACTTTTAAAGATTTATCAAAATTTCCTGAGCCGAATCTCAGGAACTTGGTGAATTCAGTTAGTTCCCAATAGGCCGCAGTAGTAATAGGTGGACTCTTCGGGATATACAAAAATTTTCACGAATGGAATCAAAATTTCTAGGCGAATTTAGTGAGTTCCCAATGGGACATGCTTGTATGAGTGTGCTTTTCAATATATAGCAACATTTTAATTAACGGATACTAAGTATCATGGTGAGTTCAATTGTTCCCAATAGGATTCGCATGTAATAAGCTTGTTATTCAAGATAGAGCAACGTTTTAACGAACTGAAACACTGTTTCTTTGTGAATTCAGTTTGTTCCCTGTAGCCGGCTCTTGTAATATGTGTACTTTTAAAGATTTATCAAAATTTGGTGAGCCGAATCTCTGGAAATTGGTAAATTCACTTAGTTCCAAATAGGCCGCAGTAGCAATAAGTGGACCCTTCGGGATGTAAAAAAAAATTCACGAATGTAATCAAAATTTCTAGGCGAATTCAGTGAGTTCCCAATGGGACATGCTCGTATGAGTGTGCTTTTCAATATAGAGCAACATTTTAAGCAACGGAATCTAAGTATCATGGTGAATTAAATAGTTTCCCAATAGGATTCTCATGTAATAAGCTTGTTATTCAATATAGAGCAACGTTTTAATGAACTGAAACACTGTTACTTTGTGAATTCAGTTAGTTCCCAGTAGCAGGCTCTTGAAATATGTGTACTTTTAAAGATTTATCAAAATTTGGTGAGCCGAATCTCAGGAACTTGGTGAATTCAGTTAGTTCCCAATAGGCCGCAGTAGTAATAAGTGGACTGTTCGGGATATAGAAAAATTTTCACGAATGGAATCAAAACTTCTAGGCGAATTCAGTGAGTTCCCAAAGGGACATGCTTGTATGAGTGTGCTTTTCTATACATAGCAACATTTTCAGGAACGGAATCTATGTATCATGGTGAATGCAGTGGGTGCCCAATAAGATTCGCATGTATTAGCTTGTTATTCAAGATAGAGCAACATTTTAACGAACTGAAACACTGTTTCTTTGTGAGTTCTGTTAGTTCCCAGTAGCAGGCTCTTGTAATATGTATACTTTTAAAGATTTATCAAAATTGGTTGAGTCGAATCTCAGTAACTTGGTGAATTCATTTAGTTCCCAATAGGCCTCAGTAGTAATAAGTGGACTGTTCGGGTTATAGAAAAATTTCACGAATGGAAACAAAATTTCTAGGCGAATTCAGTGAGTTCCCAATGGGACATGCTTGTATGAGTGTGCTTTTCAATATATAGCAACATTTTAAGGAACGCAATCTACGTATCATGGTGAATTCAGTAGGTTCCTAAAAAATTCGCATGTGATAAGCTTCTTATTCAAGATAGAGCAAAGTTTTAACGAACTGAAACACTGTTTCTTTGTGAATTCAGTTAGTTCACAGTAGCAGTCTCTTGTATTATGTGTACTTTTTAAGATTTATCAAAATTTCCTGAGCCGAATCTGAGTAACATTGTGAATTCGGTTAGTTCCCAATAGGCCACAGTAGTAATAAGTGGTCTGTACAGGATATAGAAAAATTTTCACGAATGGAATCAAAATTTCTAGGCGAATTCATTGAGTTCCCAATGGGACATGCTTGTATGAGTGTGATTTTCAATATATAGCAACATTTTAAGGAAAGGAATCTAAGTATCATGGTGAATTCAGTAGGTTCCCAATAGGATTCACATGTAATAAGCTTGCTATTCAAGATAGAGCAACGTTTTAACGAACTGAAACACTGTGTCTTTGTGAATTCAGTTAGTTCCCAGTAGCAGGCTCTTGTAATATGTGTACTTTTAACGATTTATTAAAATTTGGTGAGCCGAATCTCAGTACCTTAGTGAATTCAGTGAGTTCCCAATAGGCATCAGTAATAATAAGTGGACTGTTCGGGATATCGAAAAATTTTCAGGAATGGAATCAAAAGTTTTAGGCGAATTCAGTGTGTTCTTAATGGGACATGCTTTTATGAGTGTGCTTTTCAATATATAGCAACATTTTAAGGAACTGAATCTAAGTATCTTGGTGAATACAGTAGGTTCCCAAAGGGATTCGCATGTAATAAGCTTGTTATTCAAGATAGATCAACGTTAATACGAACTGAAACACTGTTTATTTATGAATTCAGTTAGTTCCAAGTAGCAGGCTCTTGTAATATGTGTACTTTTAAAGATTTATCAAAATTTCCTGAGCCGAATCTCAGGAACTTGGTGAATTCAGTTAGTTCCCAATAAGCCGCAGTAGTAATAGGTGGACTCTTCGGGATATACAAAAATTTTCACGAATGGAATCAAAATTTCTAGGCGAATGTAGTGAGTTCCCAATGGGACATGCTTGTATGAGTGTGCTTTTCAATATATAGCAACATTTTAATTAACGGATACTAAGTATCATGGTGAGTTCAATTGTTCCCAATAGGATTCGCATGTAATAAGCTTGTTATTCAAGATAGAGCAACGTTTTAACGAACTGAAACACTGTTTCTTTGTGAATTCAGTTTGTTCCCTGTAGCCGGCTCTTGTAATATGTGTACTTTTAAAGATTTATCAAAATTTGGTGAGCCGAATCTCTGGAAATTGGTAAATTCACTTAGTTCCAAATAGGCCGCAGTAGCAATAAGTGGACCCTTCGGGATGTAAAAAAAAATTCACGAATGTAATCAAAATTTCTAGGCGAATTCAGTGAGTTCCCAATGGGACATGCTCGTATGAGTGTGCTTTTCAATATAGAGCAACATTTTAAGCAACGGAATCTAAGTATCATGGTGAATTAAATAGTTTCCCAATAGGATTCTCATGTAATAAGCTTGTTATTCAATATAGAGCAACGTTTTAATGAACTGAAACACTGTTACTTTGTGAATTCAGTTAGTTCCCAGTAGCAGGCTCTTGAAATATGTGTACTTTTAAAGATTTATCAAAATTTGGTGAGCCGAATCTCAGGAACTTGGTGAATTCAGTTAGTTCCCAATAGGCCGCAGTAGTAATAAGTGGACTGTTCGGGATATAGAAAAATTTTCACGAATGGAATCAAAACTTCTAGGCGAATTCAGTGAGTTCCCAAAGGGACATGCTTGTATGAGTGTGCTTTTCTATACATAGCAACATTTTCAGGAACGGAATCTATGTATCATGGTGAATTCAGTGGGTGCCCAATAAGATTCGCATGTATTAGCTTGTTATTCAAGATAGAGCAACATTTTAACGAACTGAAACACTGTTTCTTTGTGAGTTCTGTTAGTTCCCAGTAGCAGGCTCTTGTAATATGTATACTTTTAAAGATTTATCAAAATTGGTTGAGTCGAATCTCAGTAACTTGGTGAATTCATTTAGTTCCCAATAGGCCTCAGTAGTAATAAGTGGACTGTTCGGGTTATAGAAAAATTTCACGATTGGAAACAAAATTTCTAGGCGAATTCAGTGAGTTCCCAATGGGACATGCTTGTATGAGTGTGCTTTTCAATATATAGCAACATTTTAAGGAACGCAATCTACGTATCATGGTGAATTCAGTAGGTTCCTAAAAAATTCGCATGTGATAAGCTTCTTATTCAAGATAGAGCAAAGTTTTAACGAACTGAAACACTGTTTCTTTGTGAATTCAGTTAGTTCACAGTAGCAGTCTCTTGTATTATGTGTACTTTTTAAGATTTATCAAAATTTCCTGAGCCGAATCTGAGTAACATTGTGAATTCGGTTAGTTCCCAATAGGCCACAGTAGTAATAAGTGGTCTGTACAGGATATAGAAAAATTTTCACGAATGGAATCAAAATTTCTAGGCGAATTCATTGAGTTCCCAATGGGACATGCTTGTATGAGTGTGATTTTCAATATATAGCAACATTTTAAGGAAAGGAATCTAAGTATCATGGTGAATTCAGTAGGTTCCCAATAGGATTCACATGTAATAAGCTTGCTATTCAAGATAGAGCAACGTTTTAACGAACTGAAACACTGTGTCTTTGTGAATTCAGTTAGTTCCCAGTAGCAGGCTCTTGTAATATGTGTACTTTTAACGATTTATTAAAATTTGGTGAGCCGAATCTCAGTACCTTAGTGAATTCAGTGAGTTCCCAATAGGCATCAGTAATAATAAGTGTACTGTTCGGGATATCGAAAAATTTTCAGGAATGGAATCAAAAGTTTTAGGCGAATTCAGTGAGTTCTTAATGGGACATGCTTTTATGAGTGTGCTTTTCAATATATAGCAACATTTTAAGGAACTGAATCTAAGTATCATGGTGAATACAGTAGGTTCCCAAAGGGATTCGCATGTAATAAGCTTGTTATTCAAGATAGATCAACGTTAATACGAACTGAAACACTGTTTATTTATGAATTCAGTTAGTTCCAAGTAGCAGGCTCTTGTAATATGTGTACTTTTAAAGATTTATCAAAATTTGGTGAGCCGAATCTCTGGAAATTGGTAAATTCACTTAGTTCCAAATAGGCCGCAGTAGCAATAAGTGGACCCTTCGGGATGTAAAAAAAAATTCACGAATGTAATCAAAATTTCTAGGCGAATTCAGTGAGTTCCCAATGGGACATGCTCGTATGAGTGTGCTTTTCAATATAGAGCAACATTTTAAGCAACGGAATCTAAGTATCATGGTGAATTAAATAGTTTCCCAATAGGATTCTCATGTAATAAGCTTGTTATTCAATATAGAGCAACGTTTTAATGAACTGAAACACTGTTACTTTGTGAATTCAGTTAGTTCCCAGTAGCAGGCTCTTGAAATATGTGTACTTTTAAAGATTTATCAAAATTTGGTGAGCCGAATCTCAGGAACTTGGTGAATTCAGTTAGTTCCCAATAGGCCGCAGTAGTAATAAGTGGACTGTTCGGGATATAGAAAATTTTTCACGAATGGAATCAAAATTTCTAGGCGAATTCAGTGAGTTCCCAATGGGACATGCTTGTATTAGTGTGCTTTTCAATATATAGCAACATTTTAAGGAACGGAATCTAAGTATAATGGTGAATTCAGTAGGTTCCCAATAGGATTCACATGTAATAAGCTTGTTAATCAAGATAGAGCAACGTTTTAACAAACTGAAACACTGTTTGTTTGTGAATTCAGTTAGTTCCCAGTAGCAGGCTCTTGTAGTATGTGTACCTTTATAGATTTTTCAACATTTGGTGAGCCGAATCTCAGTAACTTTGTGAATTCGTTTAGTTCCCCATAGGCCACATTAGTAATAAGTAGACTCTTCGGGATATTGAAACGTTTTCACGAATGGATTCAAAATCTAGGCGAATTCAGTGAGTTCCCAGTGTGCCGCGCCTACAGCAGAGTTAACGGAGCTCCGGGGCAGACATGACGACTGAATGGGAGCCAGTTTGAGGGTTCGCACCACACGTGGTTAAGCCCCCTGATTGCATGTTGTATACTCCAAGAAGATGTGCACCTGGACTTGCCCCCTGCTACAAACTTGGCTCTGGGCTGATGGGCATCTGGGTCATAGGAAAGATTGTTGTCAGCAGTTTTTATTTATTTTTTCTTTGTTTGATTCTGAGAATGATCTTGGTAAGACAGAGACTTCCTTTAATAATAGGACAGAAGGTCCTGATCTATTTTTGATCACTAATACCACAAGCTTTCCTGCTTCCTCTTTACAGCAGACAGAGCCTCTGATGACAGGGACTCCAAGGTTGCAGATTATGTCTTCTCTTATAGATAAGGAAATCAAAGATTTAACAAAGAATTATACTTATAAGGATAGTGATGCTTCTTCTATTAGGGTGTTGGTAGAACTGTTGAGAAATGATTCCTTGAGATTTGGGTCGGCTATGAAAATTTTACAGAGTATAGAAACAGGTGGTGACAACCAGGTACTTACAGGGGACCATATGTGCATCGACCAACGGATGCTCCATTACCATATACTGGAGAATATGATTTGAATTTTGATAGGTGGGTTACTAAGGATGGATATAGGGTCAGGTATTTGTCACTGCCTTGGTCAGAAAGATTGACAAGAGCCCGTCCACCTTGGTGTGTGCTCTCAGAAGAAGAGAAATGGGAGGTAAGGTCACAGATCATCAGATACTTTAGACAGGGATCGGACATACAATATTATTGCCCCAAGCCTTAGATGTATATCTACAGGACTAACAAAGATGGAATCAAAGGGTTAACTAGAGCAATAGAACTAGGTACACAGACATGATGGCGTAAGATATGCCAGACATGCGGTCCCCCGAAACTTCCTCCTTGATGTGACAAACGGAGAACTAGACTAGGCTGGCTGACTGCGGCTCGTCTAAAAAAAAAAGCAAGCTATACCTTTTTACAGAAAAATCCAATGTCCTTGGCCATGGTCCAAGATTGTTATACAATGAAAATTGTGTATAAATGTCTGATGCTCTCTCAGTAAAGTTACAACAGCTGACCACACTCTCTCTGTGTCTGTGTCTCTGTTCGCCATCCTGTCTCCGCTCCACGCGTGTCCTCAACAGGTGCCCCCCCGCGGATCCTTGGAACCTCCAAGATTGCCGACCGCGGCTGCTGGCGCCCGAACAGGGACCCCCGGACACGTGCATGCTGTTGTCTTCTTGTGCTTTTCCTGTTTTTCTTATGTCCTCTTGCTTTAGAACTGGAATCACTACAGGAGCGGAACGGACTCACCGAAGGGAACTGCAGTCCCGCCTATGGAGAAGAGGTAGGTGAGGCTGAGTCACTCATTATGGGAGGAACGGGCTCAAAGGGACAAAAAATTTTGTCTCAGTATTACAGAGTCTCTTAGCAGAAAGAGGCCTCAAAGTCAAGGAAAGTAGTGTTGTGGAATTTTATCAATTCCTCATGAAGGTTTCCCCCTGGTTCCCAGAAAAGGGAGATTTTAATCTAGAAGATTAGAAGAAAGTAGGTAGAGAAATGAGAAGATACACCGTTAAGCATGGAGAAGAAACCATTCCTAAACAGGAATATCCCATATGGTTACAGATGAGGGAAATCTTGGCAGAACAGTCGGATTTGATCTTGTTATCAGCTGAGGCACAATCAGAGAAGGATGTTGAGGAACCAGTGTATGATTTGCCTTATGATGATGTTACTGAAGTTAAGGTTAAGGAAGTCAGGGAAAAGACTTATGGAACTAATAAACCCCTTGTTAAGAAAGACCCCCTCAAAGATGAACCTCTTGGGATTGGATGATGACGATGACCTCTCCCCAGGGGATTGGGATGATCTAGAAGAGGAGGCAGCTAGATATCACCATGATGATGATCTGGTCTTTACAGTGAAAAAGGGATCCAAGGGACCTAAAGCACGCCCAATACCAGCCGCTCATAGAAAACTACTACCTCCAGTGGGTTTCGCAGGGGCCATGGCTCAAGCTAGGGAGCAAGGTGACACTTTCTTCGTTTTCCCAGTGGTCTATACAGGAGACAGTGATGATGAAGATTCCCCCACATGAGAACCATTACCCCTAAAAACATTAAAGGAATTACAAGCTGCAATACGAACCATGGGGCCTTCGGCGCCCTACACTATACAGATAGTGGACATGGTGGCCAGCCAATGGTTAACTCCGCATGACTGGCACCAGACTGCCAAAGCAACTCTCTCCCCGGGGGATTATATCCTCTGGAGGACAGAATATGAAGACAAGAGCAAAGAAACTGTACAAAAATCCTCAGGAAAAAGGGGGCCCGAGGTAACTTTAGAGATGATGCTGGGGACAGGAGCATTTGTTGCCCCTGCTTCTCAGGTAAAAATACCCAAGTTTATCCTAAAAGAGGTTACTACCAACGCTGTTTTGGCCTGGAGAGCAATCCCGCCTCCTGGGTCAAAAAAGACTGTCTTGGCAGGAATAAAACAAGGAAATGAGGAATCTTATGAGACCTTTGTCTCTAGACTGGAGGAAGCTATCCACAGAATGATGCCCCCAGGAGAAGGGGCTAAAATGCTCTTAAAGCAATTGGCATGGGAAAATGCTAATTCACTATGCCAGGATCTTATAAGATCAGTGAGAAAAACGGGAAGTATACAGGACTATGTCAAGGCCTGCATAGATGCCTCTCCTACAGTGGTACAGGGGATGGACTATGCTGCTGCCATGAGAGGACAGAAATACTCAGCCTTTGTTAAATAAACATATGGAGGAAACAATGCTAGGGACAACTCTGGCCCCACTTGTTACTCATGTGGAGAAGTGGGACATTTAAAAAAAGATTACAAAAGAGGTCAAGGGGAGGGCAAACGCCCCCCTCCTGGCCTGTGCCCGCGCTAAAAGAAGGGCAGGCATTGGAAAAGTGAGTGTAGATCAAAGTATGACAAGGATAGAAATTTGATTACAGATAAAAAGGAAGAAGAAACAAAAAACTAGATGAGGGGCAGCCTCTCAGCCCCATACAAAGAGAGAAAAATAAAGGTCAAACCTCGGAGTTAAACCCCGATGCCATTCCATTCACTATTCATGACCTTCCTGAGCTACACCCGGAAGCGCGGGTTTAGATCTCTCTTCCAAGTTCGATATCATCATTTCTATGGAAGAAGGGACGGTTTTAGTCCCTACAGCAGTAAGGGGAACTCTACCTGACGGAGTTACAGGGCTCTTTATAGGAAGAAGTTCCAACTATAAGAAGGGCCTAGAGGTCCTTCCAGGAGTCATAGATACAGATTATCAAGGGGAAATAAAAATTATGGTTAAAACAACCAAACATACAGTCATCATACACCAAGGAGAGCATATCGCCCAGATATTACTCTTGCCATATTTAAAGCTGCCCAATCCAGTGCTCCAGTCAGAAAGAGGACTGGGAGAGTTTGGATCTACTGACCACATACATTGGGTCAAAGAAATCAAGGAAAGCAGGCCAATGCTCACTATTTATCTTAATGGTAGAAAGTTTGTAGGCCTTCTTGACACAGGGGCAGATTAGACATGCATTTCAGGAAAAGACTGGCCTTCTCATTGGGCCATCCATCAAACAGAGAATTCCCTACAGGGCTTAGACATGGCCTCAGGAATAGCCAGAAGCAGTGAGCCTCTGATTTGGGAACATGAGAACAAGACAGGTAACATACAGTCTTATGTCATACCGACATTACCATTTACCCCCTGGGGAAGAGACATTATGAAAGACTTGGAGGTAAAATTGGTCACAACAGAACAGGATTTTTGATGGGGGCCATTGAGGACAACCTGTTCGCAGTTCAAATATCGTGGAGATCTGAGCAGCCTGTATGGCTCAATCAATGGCCCCTAAAAGAAGAAAAATTACAGGCTTTACAGGAGTTAGTCCAGGAACAATTGAGGCTAGGACACATAGAGGAAACCAATAGCCCATGGAACACTCCGGTGTTTGTTATAAAGAAGAAATCAGGTAAATGGAGATTACTACAAGACCTAAGGGCAATTAAAAGCACCATACATGACATGGGGGCCCTCCAGCCTGGACTGCCATCCCCGGTGGCAGTCCCCAAGAACTGGGAGGTAATAATTATAGATCTACAAGATTGTTTCTTTAATATAAAGTTACATCCTAAAGATTGTAAGAGATTTGCCTTTAGTGTTCTTCTTCAAATTACCAACGACCCTATCAACGATATCAGTGAAAAGTACTCCCCCAGGGGATAAAAAATAGTCCCACATTATGTCAAAATTTGTGGATCAGGCCATTTCTTCCGTCAAGAAAAAATGTAAAAATTCATATATGATTCATTATATGGATGATATATTGATAGCCCACCCTCAGAGGGCCTTAGTGGACCAACAATTATTTGACCTTGTAAATGCTTTGGAGGAATTTGGCTTGATTGTCTCTGAGGAGAAAATTCAGAAATATGATAATTTGAAGTATTTAGGTACCAATATTAGAGATAATAATATAACATATCAGAAATTACAGATAAGACATGATAGACTAAGAACGTTAAATGATTTTCAAAAGCTTTTGGGTAATATTAATTGGATCAGACCCTACTTGAAAATAACTACCGGAGAGTTAAAACCATTATTTGAGATACTTAATGGAGATCCTAACCCCATATCTACCAGACAATTGACTATTGAGGCCTGTGAGGCATTAAACAAAGTAAATGAAAAATTGACTCTAACAAGGGTCCAACGCTTGGATCCTGCTGAAGAGTGGTCCTTGTACATTCTAAAAACTAATTATACCCCCACAGCCTGCCTGTGGCAGAATGGGATATTGGAATGGATTCATTTACCTCATATTTTACATAAAGTTTTGGTTTCTTATGATACCCTATGCACTCAATTGATTATCAAGGGAAGACACAGGTCTAAGGAATTATTTAGAAGAGATGTGTATATTATTGTCATCCCATATAATAAAGCTCAACTAGAACAATTATTACAAAAAATGATGAATGGATCATATCCTTAATTGGCTTTACAGGGAAAATAATTTTCCATTTACCTCAGGACCCAGTTTTAACTTTTCTATTAGAAAATGATGTGATTTTCCCTAGAGGATATTCTAAAACTCCATTAGAAGATAGAATCAATATAATCACTGATGGGTCCTCAAATGGACGATCAGTGGTGTGTATACAAAATAGGGACTCCATTATTAAGAAGAATTCAAGATATTCAGCTCAACAGGCTGAAATTAAAACAGTCTTAATAGCTTTTACAGAAGTAAAACAGGCTTTCAACCTTTACACAGACTCCAAATATATATTTAACTTGTTTCCGGAAATAGAGTCGATAGTCCTGTCGCCGAGAACCAAGATTTATCTCAAATTAAAACAGTTACAAGAATCTATTCAACAGAGACAGAATAAATATTTTATAGGGCACGTGAGGGGCCACTCGGGGCTTCCAGGTCCTATAGCCCAAGGAAATGCTTTAACAGATTCACTAACAAAAATCATACAGGCTGTAAAGACAGCTAAAAGAGTCATGATCTACATCATCAAAATGCTACTACACTTAGATATCATTTTCAAGTTACTCGTGAACAGGCAAGAAAAATAATTAAATCTTGTCCTCATTGTCCAGATTGGGGACATACATTAAAGATGGGAGTTAATCCACGAGGATTAAAACCTCACATTTTATGGCAAATGGATGTGACTCACATATCAGAGTTTGGAAAATTGAGTTATGTCCATGTCACAGTGGACACCTACTCACACATGGTGTTTGCCTCTGCCAGAACGGGAGAGGCAGTGAAAGATGTAATACAACACCTGGTGCAGAGTTTCTCTTACATGGGTATCCCGAAGAAAATAAAGACTGACAATGCACCTGCCTATGTGCCAAAAACCTTAGAGCATTTTTATCAACAGTGGAACATAGCCCATGTCACAGGAATTCCATACAACCCACAAGGGCAAGGCATTGTGGAACGTATACATTAGAATATTAAAGCACAGATTCAAAAGTTAAGGTCAACAGGTAAGTATACACCTCCCCATCAATTGCTTAGCCATTCCCTATTCGTTTTGAATCATGTAAATACAGATAACCAGGGGCTTACAGCCACCGAAAGACATTGGGCGGAGAAGGAGAGTGCTCCTAAACCCCTGGTCAGATGGAAAGACCAATTAACTGGCCTATGGAAGGGGCCAGATGTGCTAATTGCCTCTGGACGAGGCTATGCTTGTGTTTACCCACAGGATGCCGAATCACCAATTTGGGTCCCAGACAGACTCATCAGGCCAGGCAAAGGAAACGGACATCCGTCCCCCACGCCGAAAGAGGCCGAACCGCCAGATAATGCGGAACCTGGCCAAAAAGATCAAGGCGACTCGCCTAGAGCCAAAAACAAAAACACGCCAGACGCCGACGTGGACACAGCTTAAAACCCTGACAGCTCAGGCAAAGGAAGTATTGAAGGCTACACATGCCCCGGAAACGACAACCTTGCTGTTTGTGGCTATGCTTACAGTCATGAGTGCGCCCACAGCTTTAGGGGAAAGTTTTGGGCTTACTTACCAAAGCCACCCATATTACATCCTGTAGGGTGGGAGGTGTCGGATCACATCAAGGTTTTAACCAATCAAACATTAGTGATAGGGGGATCGCCTGACTTTCACCTTCTAAAGAACAGCTCGGGTTATGTAGATTTTGAGGGAAAGTCCGATTCTCTGCCAATTTGCTTCTCTTTCTCCCCTTCGGTGCCAGTGGGCTGTTTTCAAGTGGGAAAAAGGGTGTTTAACAGAGATACCCCCACCTTGGACAATATCGAACCAGATGGAAAGGGCAATGGGCGGCGTATGTGGGAACTGTGAATGACCACCGTGAGCGATAAAGAAGAAAAAAGACAATATTATACCACAGTAAAGAATCTTCCGCCGCGCTACCCCCATTACAAAACAGCATTTAAAAAGGACGCCCTTTGGGAGGGAGATGAGAATGCTTTCCCGCGCTGGCTTCCATGTGCCTTCCCTGACAATGGGGTAAGATTCTCTCCCTTAGGCGCTGCTAGACTTCTCTGGGACTTCTCCATGTCCTCACCTGATAAAGATCAGAGCAATTATCTCTCCTCCAACTCAAAACCTTATGGGAACTATGTGCCTCCAGTTGGAAAACTGATCAAAAGATGGTATGATGCGGGGTGGGTAGAACCGACATGATTCTGGGAGCCACTCCACAGAGACCTCCCTGATAGACAGAACAAACCACTGATAGAACATCCAGAACTGTTCCGACTGGTTGCTTCTAGTGAGAAACTTTTGCTGAAGAAAACAGGAGCTGCTGATTATGATGCTGTTTCAGTTTCTGCTTGTGTTACCTATCCCTATGCAATATTAGAAGGATTGCCACAATTGATTAGCATAGATAAGGTTGAATCTATTTTTAGTATTAAGTGTACATCATGCAAGCTGATTAATTGCATTGATTCCACTGTATCGGGATCTGTTATATTGATTGTCAGGATACCTCCTTATGTTTTGTTACCGGTAGACTTGGGAGATGAGCCATGGTTTGATGATTCTGCCATCCAGACTATTAGGTATGCTACGGGTTTGATTAGGGCAAAAAGATTTGTAACAGCCTTAATTCTAGGTATAACCGCTTTGATAGCTATTGTTACTTCTTTTGCTGTTTCTACTACTGCTTTGGTTAAGGAAATGCAGATTGCCACTTTTGTTAATGATCTCCATAAGAATGTTACCCTTACATTATTAGAACAGAAGATTATAGATTTGAAATTAGAAACTAGATTAAATGCCCTAGAAGAGGTAGTATTAGAATTAGGACGAGATGTTACAAACATTAAGACTAGGAAGGCCACACGCTGTCACGCTAATTATGATTTTATTTGTGTGACTCCTTTACCTTATAATGCTACAGAAAAATGAGAAAGGACCAAAACATATTTGCTAGACATATGGGATGATGATAACATTTCTTATAATATTCAAGAATTGACGTCCTTAATCACAAAAATGAATAAGCAACAGGTAGATGCAGTGGACCTCTCTGGATTGGCAAGATCCTTTGCGAATGGAGTTAAATCATTAAATCCAATCGATTAGACACAATATTTTATTTTTATTGGAGTTGGGATTTTACTACTTGTTGTTGTACTAATGATCTTCCCAATTATATTCCGATGCTTTACAGATTCCATTGCCCAGGTTCAAGCAGATCTCAATTTGGTGCTTTTAAAAAATAAAAAAAGAGGAACTGCCGCTCCTACAGCAGAGATAACCGAGCTCCGGGGCAGACATGACGCCTGAGTGGGAGCTGGTTCGAGGGTTGGCACCACACGCGGTTAAGCCCCCTGCTTGCGTGCGGCAGACTCCAAGAAGATGTGCACCTGGACTTGCCCCCTGCTACAAACTTGGCTCTAAGCTGATGGGCATCTGGGTCATGGGAAAGATTGTTGTCAGCAGTTTTTTCTTTATTTTTTCTTTGATTCTGAGAATGATCTTGGTAAGACAGAGACTTCCGTTAATAATAGGACAGAAGGTCCTGATCTATTTTTGATCACTAATACCACAAGCTTTCCTGCTTCCTCTTTACAGCAGACAGAGCCTCTGATGACAGGGACTCCAAGGTTGCAGATTATGTCTTCTCTTATAGAACTAGGTACACAGACATGATGGGACATGCTTGTATGACTGTGAAACACTGTTTCTTTGTGAACTCAGTTAGTTACCAGTAGCAGGCTCTTGTAACGTGTGTACTTTTAAAGATTTATGAAAATTTGGTGAGCCGAATCTCAGGAACTTGGTGAATTCGGTTAGTTCCCAATAGGCCGCAGTAGTAATAAGTGGACTGTTCGGGATATAGAAAATTATTCACGAATGGAATCAAAATTTCTATGCGAATTCAGTGAGTTCCCAATGGGACATGCTTGTATGAGTGTGCTTTTCAATATATAGCAACATTTCAAGGAAGGGAATCTAAGTATCATCGTGAGTTCATTAGGGTCCCAATAGGATTCGCATGTAATATGCTTGTTATTCAAGATAGAGCAACGTTTTTAACGAACCTAAACACTGTTTCTTTGAGAATTCAGAAGTTCGCAGTAGCAGGCTCTTGTATTATGTGTACTTTTAAAGATTTATCAAAATTTGGTAAGCCGTATCTCAGTAAATTGGTGAATTCGGTTAGTTCCCAATAGGCCGCACTAGAAATAAGTGGACAGTTCGGGATATAGAAAAATTTTCACGAATGGAATCAAAATTTCTAGTCGAATTCAGTGAGTTCCCAATGGGACATGCTTGTATGAGTGTGCTTTTCAATATATAGCAACATTTGAAGGAAGGGAATCTAATTATCATGGTGAATTCAGTAGGTGCCCCATAGGACTCGCATGTAATAAGCTTGTTTTTCAAGATAGAGCAACGTTTTAACGACCTGGAAAACTGTTTCTTTGTGAATTCAGTTAGTTCCCAGTAGCAGGCTCTTGTAATATGTGTTATTTAAAGATTTATCAAAATTTGGTGACTCGAATCTCAGTAACTTGGTGAATTCTGTTAGTTCCCAATAGACCGCAATAGTAAGTGGACTGTTCGGGATATAGAAAAATTTTCACGAATGGAATCAAAATTTCAAGTCGAATTCAGTGAGTTCCCAATGGGACATGCTTGTATGAGTGTGCCTTTCAATATAAAGCAACATTTAAAGAAAGGATGTAAGTATCATTGTGAATTCACTAGGTTCCCAATAGGATTCGGATGTAATAAGCTTGTTATTCAAGGTAGAGCAACGTTTTAACGAACTGAAACACTGTTTCTGTGTGAATTCAGTTAGTTCGCAGTAGCAGCCTCTTGTAATATGTGTACTTTTAAAGATTTATCAAAATTTGGTGAGCCGAATCTCAGTAAATTGCTGAATTTGGTTAGTTCCCAATAGGCCGCAGTAGTATTAAGTGGACTGTTCGGGATATAGAAAAATTTTCACGAATGGAATCAAAATTTCTAGGGGAATTCAGTGAGTTCCCAATGGGACAAGCTTGTATGAGTGTGCTTTTCAATATATAGCAACATTTTAAGGGACGGAATCTAAGTATCGTTGTGAATTCAGTAGGTTCCCTATAGGGTTCGCATGTAATAAGCTTGTTATTCAAGATAGAGCAACGTTTTGACGAACTGAAACACTGTTTCATTGGGAATTCAGTTAGTTCCCAGTAGCAGGCTCTTGTAATATGTGTACTTTTAAAGATTTACCAAATTTGGTGAGCCGAACCTCAGTAAATTTGTGAATTCAGTTAGTTCCCAATATGCCACAGTAATAATAAGTGGACTGTTCAGAATATAGAAAAATTTTCAGGAATGGAATCATAATTTCTAGGCGAATTCAGTGAGTTCCCAATGGGACATGCCTGATATGAGTGTGCTTTTCAATATAGAGCAACATATTATAGAACGGAACCTAAGTATCATGGTGAATTCAGTAGGTTCCCAATAGGTTTCGCCTGTAATAAGTTTGTTATTCAAGAAAGAGCAAAGTTTTAACGAACTGAAACACTGTTTCTTTGTGAATTCTGTTAGTTCCCAGTAGCAGGCTCTTGTAATAGGTATACTTTTAAAGATTTATCAAAATTTGTTGAGCCGAATCTCAGATACTTGGTGAATTCAGTTTCTTCCCAATAGGGCTCAGTAGTAATAAGTGGACTGTTCCGGATATCGAAAAATTTTCACAAATGGAATGAAAATTTCTATGCGAATTCAGTGAGTTCCCAAAGGGACATGCTTGTATGAGTGTGCTTTTCAATATATAGCAACATTTTAAGGAACGGAATCTAAGTATCATGTTGAATTCAATACGTCCCAATAGGATTCGCGAGTAATAAGCTTGTTATTCAAGATAGAGCAACGTTTTAACGAACTGAAACACTGTTTCTGTGTGAATTCAGTTAGTTCCCAGTAGCAGGCTCTTGTAATTGTGTGCTTTTAAAGATTTATCAAAATTTGGTGAGCCGAATGTCAGTAAGTTTGTGTATTCATTTTGTTCCCAATAGGCCGCAGTAGTGATAAGTGGATTGTTCGGAATATAGAAAATTTTTCACGAATGGAATCAAAATTTCTAAGCGAATTCAGTGAGTTCCCAATGTGACATGCTTGTATCAGTGTGCTCTTCAATATATAGCAACACTTTAACGAACGGAATCTAAGTATAGTGGTGAATTCAGTAGGTTCCCAATAGGATTCGTAAGTAATAAGCTGGTTATTCAAGATAGAGCAAAGTTTTAACGAACTGAAACACTGTTTCTCTGTGAATTCAGTTAGTTCCCAGTAGCAAGCTCTTGTACTATGTGTACTTTTAAAGATTTATCAAAATTTGGTGAGATGAATCTCAGTAACTTTGTGAATTCACTTAGTTCCAAATAGGCCGCAGTAGTAATAAGTGGACTGTTCGGGATATAGAAAAATTTTCAGGAATGGAATCAAAATTTCTAGGCGAATTCAGTGAGTTCCCAATGGGACATGCTTGTATGAGTGTGCTTTTCAATATATAGCAACATTTTAAGGAACGGAATCTAAGTATCATGGTGAATTCAGTAGGTTCCCAATAGGATTCGCCTGTAATAAGTTTGTTATTCAAGAAAGAGCAAAGTTTTAACGAACTGAAACACTGTTTCTTTGTGAATTCTGTTAGTTCCCAGTAGCAGGCTCTTGTAATAGGTATACTTTTAAAGATTTATCAAAATTTGTTGAGCCGAATCTCAGATACTTGGTGAATTCAGTTTCTTCCCAATAGGGCTCAGTAGTAATAAGTGGACTCTTCCGGATATAGAAAAATTTTCACGAATGGAATGAAAATTTCTATGCGAATTCAGTGAGTTCCCAATGGGACATGCTTTTATGAGTGTGCTTTTCAATATATAGCAACATTTTAAGGAATGGAATCTAAGTATCATGTTGAATTCAATATGTCCCAATAGGATTCGCGAGTAATAAGCTTGTTATTCAAGATAGAGCAACGTTTTAACGAACTGAAACACTGTTTCTCTGTGAATTCAGTTAGTTCCCAGTAGCAAGCTCTTGTACTATGTGTACTTTTAAAGATTTATCAAAATTTGGTGAGATGAATCTCAGTAACTTTGTGAATTCACTTAGTTCCAAATAGGCCGCAGTAGTAATAAGTGGACTGTTCGGGATATAGAAAAATTTTCAGGAATGGAATCAAAATTTCTAGGCGAATTCAGTGAGTTCCCAATGGGACATGCTTGTATGAGTGTGCTTTTCAATATATAGCAACATTTTAAGGAACGGAATCTAAGAATCATGGTGAATTCAATAGGTTCCCAATAGGATCGCAAGTAATAAGCTTGTTATTCAAGATAGACCAACGTTTTAACGAACTGAATCACTGTTTCTTTGTGAATTCAGTTAGTTCCCAGTAGCAGGCTCTTGTAATATGTGTACTTTTAAAGATTTATCAAAATTTGGTGAGCCTAATCTCAGTAACTGCGTTATTTCGGGTAGTTCCCAGTAGGCCGCAGTAGTAATAAGTGGACTGTTTGGGATATAGAAAAATTTTCACGAATGGAATCAAAATTTCTAGGCGAATTCAGTGAGTTCCCATTGGGACATGCTTGTATGAGTTTGCTTTTCAATATAGAGCAACATTTTAAGGAACGGAATCTAAGTATCATGGTGAATTCAGTAGGTTCCCAATAGGATTCGCAAGTAATCAGCTTGTTATTCAAGATAGAGCAACGTTTTAACGAACTGAAACACTGTTTCTTTGTGAATTCAGATAGATCCCAGTAGCAGGCTCTTGTAATATGTGTACTTTTAAATATTTATCAAAATTTTTTGAGCCGAATCTCAGTAACTTTGTGAATTCAGTTGGTTCCCAATAGGCCTCAGTTATATTAAGTGGATTGTTCGGGATATAGAAAAATTTTCAGGAATGAAACAAAAATTTTAGGTGAATTCAGGGAGTTCGCAATGGGACATGCTTGTATGAGTGTGCTTTTCAATATATAGCAACATTTTAAGGAACGGAATCTAAGTATCATCGTGAATTCAATAGGTCCTAATAGGATTCACGAGTAATAAGCTAGTTATTCAAGATAGAGCAACGTTTTACGAACTTGAACACTGTTTCTTTGTGAATTCAGTTAGTTCCCAGTAGCCTGATCTTGTAA